>NW_016107323.1:626155-699031 GCF_001604975.1 Cebus imitator
GCTCACTGCAACTTCTGCCTCCTGGGTTCAAGCAATTCTCCTGTCTCAGTCTCCTGAGTATCTGAGATTATAGGTGCACACCAGCACGCCCAGCTAATTTTTTGTATTTTAGTAAAGATAGGATTTCACTGTGTTGCCTAGGCTGGTCTCAAACTCCTCAGCTCAGGCAATCCACCCACCTGGGCCTTCCAAAGTGTTAGGGTTACAGGTATGAGCCACTGTGACTGGCCAAATTTTTTTCTTCAGTCTCCTTTATCTTCTGCTGATTTAGATGTTACAATCACTATTTCTATTACTTTAAAGATTTCCAAATAAATTGCAGAATTCCCATTTAAGTTGTTATCTCAAATTCATCACATATAGTTATGCTACCCATAATGACATTTTGGTCAACAGCAGGGTGCATATACAAAAGTGGTCCCATAAGATTTTAGAGGAGCTGAAAATTTCCTATCATCTAGTGATGTCACAGCCATCCTAATGACATAGTGCAACTCATTATTCTCTTTTCACTATGTCTAAGCCACTATTAAATCCATCTATTGATTTTTTTTTCCATCTTTATCTAGTACCAACTTTCAAGGCATGCAATTTTTCTTCCTGTTCCCTGCTAGGAGGGGTGGCAGCTTTATTTTTAGTTTACTTCAACACACTCAGCCAATGCAGAGCTTTGGGTTCCCAGCTCTATCTGAGGTCTCTCCTTACACTTCCCACTTTAAATGGAATCCAGTTTTTTCTCCTTTCTCCAGTCCCTAAAAGGCCATGAAAATTAAAGCGTAGCTAAGGTTTCAGCAAGTAGCCTCAAAATGAAAGTGTCTTCAGCAATTTGGTTACCTTTTTGGATTTTTTTCCTTCCTACCAGCTCATTAGTACATCTTAGGATTTTTTAAATTCTGAATTTGAGGATTTCACTGGCAGGTAAGTCAGGATATCTTATCTACCATTCTTTTAGAAATAGAAAACAGGTTTGTTTTAAATTGGGAATAAGAACAGATACCAGCTCTAGAGCACATTCCAGGTTTTTTATGAGCAACCTGAGGCAGATGTTGGGTATACATGATGAACAAAAGCAAGTTGCAAATAAATGTATATAATATAACCTAATTTAAATAGATTTATATATGTAGAAGAGCATAAACAAAGCTGTAAAGAGTTGTATATGCAACTACTTATTTGGTTACTTCAGAATATCTAAGAAAGGCGAGCTAGATGGTGGGAGAAAATAAGGGGAAAAAACTAAGAGGGAAAATATACAACTTAATAAAATGTACGATAAAATTCTTCCAAATTTGTAAAAGTTAATATGTCTATGGAAAAGTCTAAAATGTAACAGAACAAAAATGAATTTATGGTTTAGGTGTTACCTTGCTCAGCAGTAAAGAAATTGGCCCAATGATCCTCCATGGGGGGGGGGGGTCCCTTAAACTGCTACTCAGGTAGCTCTGAATGACAATGTACCCATGGCACTCTTTTCTGTTTCCCAGGCTCAGTACTGAACCACTTCCTCTGCATCATTCTATACTCCACATTCAGACCACTCATAGTGCCCACCCTGGGCTGTTCATGACCTTGGAATTATTTCTTCTGTGTATGACTTGGTCTTACGTTGTCTTAATCCCAAAGCTCAATTTCATGGACTTCGCTATGGCTCAGACTCCCCATCTGGACAGGATGCCTCTAGTTTATGAATAGAGACAACTAATATTCGTTGAGCACTTTCAATACTTCAGGCATTAAGTGGGTGATTGCTGTGCATTATTTTGCCTTCACAGCAACTCTGAGAGAAGTTCGAACATAGAGAAAGTATCCTAGGGAGATCTGATTAGTGAGGGAGGTCAGGGAAGTCTCCCTGAGGAGGTGGTGATGACGCCAAGAACTGAAGAATGGGTAGGAGTCAAACTAGTGACCACATAGCCAAGGAACTGGATCTCGGACACTTGGCAGATAATGATTCAATACTAACTTCCTTAAGTGGCAAAGTAAATTATATAGATTCTTTTGAAAATGAGGTTACAGATTTGTCCTTATGGAGGAACCAATATTGTCTTACTGAGCTTGAGTCTCTGAACAAATGGTCCTGTCAAGTGTCTTCTCTGAAAAGATCCAGGGCACATCTTCCCCAGGGGATGATAGGATCAATTCTGTCTTTTAATTGTCACTCCTTTTGTGGTTGCTTTTATGTTATATGTCATTTTGTTGCTTAGGTGACAGGTTTATTTTGGGCAAAATAAACACTTAGGAGAAAGAATATTCCCTGAGAATCTTAAAAGACATGGGAAAATAGGAGAAAATAGAACTTCAGCCACATGATGGTGAGGCGCTACCAAAAGGGTCAGGTGTTTTGATGGAAGTCATTGTAGACAAAAATGAAAGATGCTGAAGCTTGGAGATACTAAAACTTAATACTTTATCATCTAGATTTTCCCACTGAACACAGGGTTTAGGACATGCTATTCCAAAATATGGCTCCGTGGTATATAAAATATTTTTAAGCTGAAGAAATTTGAAAGAGAGCAGGTGAAAGGAAGATTTTCTGAACTTCCCCTAATGCAAGCTATAAAACCCTCACATGAGAAGTACCCTCCTTATACCCAGAAAAAAAGGAACATCTTTGTCTCCGAAGACACAGGGACACAGAGATGACGATAGGCCTTGCTAAGTTTCCTCCCATCTATTACCCTTAGCTTACACCTTTACCCAGTCACATTCTTCTATGACTCTCCATTCTTTGTCAAGCCTGGCACAAAAACTCTCAGACTTAACCACTTCTTTGGGTCTTCATTTCCTTATGAGGACTCTGGTGTCATATAAAACTTAAATAAATGTATGTATGCCTTTCTTTTGTTAATCTGTCTTTTGTTACAGGGTTCCGAGCCAAAAACTCAGTATAGTCAAAGAAAACAATATATTTCCTTCCCATGTCTAATGAGGTAGTCGCTGACTATGTAAAGGCTATTTACATTTAAACTAAATAAAGATTAAATTTCTCAATATCACTAGCCATATTTCAAGGGCTCAGTAGACGTTAGTGGCTAGCAGCTAATGCATTGAACAGCTCAGATATAGAACATTTCCACTATTGTAGAAAGTTCTATTGGGCCGAGCTGAGAACCATGACTCAGAAAAGCCCTCAGTAGTGTGCTACTATACCCATATAAATGCAATCTTCAATGCAGGTCATGATTGTTGCCTAAATTTAAATGTCTTACATGGAAATTCCATCCAACTCAGTGAACATTTTATTCAACTACCTTCTGCGTGCCAGGTATTGAACCAACCACTGAGGGAACAGAAAATCAAATTAGACATGGCTACTGCCTTCAAGAAGTTTATAACCTAGACAGGGGAAAAGATACATGATCTGCTTCAGGGGCTGAAAGAACACAGGAGGCTTTTCCTTAAGCACAAGGTCCTTCCAAGGCAGAATTATAAAAAAAATACTACATTCCAAACTTACCAATTTTACTGTGGAACTGAAGGTTTCCAGAATTCTGGAGACAGGGAAATAAGATGTGCACATTGTGACAACACAGGTCTCTAACAGAGAATCCAAGACTGGGATTTTTTAAAGCTCTCTCCCCTTTCCCACCTTGATTGTAGAGTGGAGCGTGCTGATGTGGTGTCACATGGTGCAATGTGACTCAGTGTTGTGTGAAACTAAGGCAAATACACTTGCTGTGGCCTATTTCTTCATTTGTAAAATGAGCAAGTCAAAAAGCAAGATAATCCACTGCACTGCAAGAAAAATCTTGTTCAAATGGCTTATACGTATTTTTACTTGAAAATATGATAAAAAAACCGTAAGGTTTTACTAATCTGAATTGATACTGGGCCCTGGTCTGGGGCCTGCATCAGGGGTCTGTGGTCACACCAGGTAAGTGGGGAATCCTGAATGAGGAGCAAGAGCTCCCCAGTGTGGAGCTGCCGCAGCCCTTTGCTTTGAATGTGCTGTGACACTCTACAGTTATGGGTCCAGTTAGTTGATATATACATTATGTTAATTAGATAATCAGTTCTTCCAAAATGGACAAATGTTTAAAAAAGAATTCTGCCAAAGAAAATGCAGACTGAAGATAATGCAGATAAGGCAGCTACAGGTTAAACTACAGGAAATTTCAATATTTTCTCAGTTTTTATATTTAAAAGATAGCAATTGAATATATCTCCAACTCACGCTTGTAAACAAGGAAATGCCACCCCTCCAAGTACTAATCAGCCACGATGAAGATAAAAACAATGACCATCTAATGAGACTTGCCATAAATAGAGCTCAAAAAGGTAAAATTATGAAAAAGACCATTTGAAATAAGGACCTGCATCCACTCTCTTTAACTATGAACTATGAACAGAATAAGTGCATATTCTGCCTTAAGATAGTAGCTATTGATAGAAGACATCACATGTGAATTGCTTACTTCATCTTTACATCAACTTTTAATGTTTAGATTTGGGTTATACTTTATAATGAACATAACATAGGAGCATAACAGTCCTGATTAAGATATACAATCAAAGATAAGTGGAAATGACTCATCTCCAACAGCACATCCTCAGTGTAATTTTGATGGGGATGGCTTATGTTCTACTGCCACCGCGTGGTGGGCATTCCGTGAACATGCTTCTCGGAACAGTAGGGAGAGCTAGCTTGGACTTCTGAGGATCCAAAAGCCCAAAGAACAAAATCTGAGTCCTCATGAAAAAGTCACTTCTTTGACACAACACCTGGAAAATATCATGGCCACAACTAGTCTCACTTCAGGTAACCACACCTTTATAGATCTCTCAATTCATCCATAAACTTGATTTTCCAACTCTTGCTGAACTTCAAAAACACCTCCAATTCTAAAATATCTATGATATTAGGTGTCACTGTTCAGACTTTATGAGCTTCCAAACCCTTTATGTGTTTTCATTTTTTATTCTATGAAGACCTATAAAGTCTCAGAGCTAGAACTTCCTTCTCTATTTCTATCATACTGTGTCTACATCTTTTACAGTACTTATTAGGTTGGGTTGTTTTGGTTTGTTATTTCTTTTTCCTCAACTTTTTATTTTGAAGCAATTGTAGATTCATAGGGAGTTTTATTTAAAAATGTACAGGAAGGTCCCATGCATGCCCCAGACTTCCCCAATGGTAGCATCTTACATAACTACAGCATATGATAAAAACCAGGAAACTGACATGAATGACACCCCACAGAGTATGTTCAGACCTCACCAACTTTGCACATACTTGTCTGTGTATGTGTGTGCAGACCGTTTTCACATCTCTCTTATTCCAGATTCTCTGGTTTCTAGTACAGAGCCTGACAGATAGATGACTTTCCTTATACGTTGGTGAAAAAAGGCAGAGGGGAAGAAAGGAAGAGAGGGTGAAGGGAAAGAAGGGAAGAAGAAACATGTCAATTAAAACCTATCAAACAATTGATAAATTAAGAGTGGTGTTTTTGAAAAGGTAGTGCTTAAATGGGTTTTCTGAACATGGTAGATCGATGTTAAAACCCGGCTTTTCACTCAGAATGGCAGTCATTTTTTAAAATTACCACCCAATAGATCATTTGACATACCAATCTTCAAGACATCTATACAAATGACATTCATACAAATTACAGACTCTTGGAGTTGTCAGCCACGGTTCAGATGGCTGACGAAGCGCTAACAAGCACTTTGCCTCATTCTTTCTTTGTTTTAAAGCTGTTTCTCACATGCTGCTGACAGCCTGTTTTACTTTAGGCTGCAACCACACTCTTTGAGCCTCAGTTTTTCCATCTCAAAAATGGTAAAGTGCCCTGTCAGAAATGATATTGTAGTGATTCCACGGCTCTGTGATATCAGAGTTTTCTTTTTGAAACTATTTTTTTTGTTACATATAAATATAATAAATATTTGCTAGTAACAAAGATAACAAAAATTATAAAAAAAGAAGTTTCAAATCACCTCTGATCTCATCCATTAATGATACAATATTAATATTTTGAAGTATTTCCTTTTATTTCAGTTACACCTACATCTGTTCATCTACATTTGTATAAACATATAAATACACAAAAAGAATATATTTGCTTAATTCAGAATAAAACCATACTCAAAGTCATGGGGCCCTAAGTTTTGAGTGATAACTTCTTCTGTTAAAACAATCTCAAAGCTCATGAAATACTCTTTCAATATTTGTAGAGTATTTCATCATCCTAATACACTGCTAATATAGTTCACCATTTCCATATTTTTCACATTTATCCTTCTCTTCTTTGCTATTAGGAATAAACTTGATATAAACATGTTTGTATAATTAACAATTGGGTATAATTTTCTTCACTTCATTGAGACTCTTGGTACAAGCCTCTAGTGATGAATTGGATTCCACAAAGGCAGTTACATTTATGCCAAGTGCAAGCACATACATTTATTACATCTTTGCTAAAATCGTAACTGTCTTTAAAACTTTGCCCAAAATTTTATAGTTGAAAAACTATCTCACTTTTATTTCTACTTCTTTGGTAGCTAATAAAGTTAGCCTTTTGTATGTTTTTCAGAAAATATCATATATGTCAAATAACATGGCATTTTAATTGTAAATTGTATGTTTCTTGCCCCATATTTCTATTAGGATGTTGTTGCTTTCTTATTAATGTCTTAATAATTTACATATTATGAATATTCACCCTTGCTATATCTGTTGGAAGCAATGTTTTTTTCAATTTTTACCCTTCCCTGATTATATTCACAATGACAACTATCTATAGATTTCTTTCACTTTTTTTTTCTTAGAAATTCACTCTCTAGAATCACTTACATATTTATGTACAATTTGATCTATCACTTATAATGCTATTTTTATATTTAAAATAGAATACCTAAGAACTTGTTTTTATTGCAGTATGATGTGGGCTGTTATAGCTTCACTTTTTCCTAAATAACTTCTCTTCTAAGTATTTCAAAATCAATCCCTTGCTGTTTCTCCACCCTTTTTCTTTCTTGATCATAAGTGAAGAATCTACTTCAGGAATTGTTGATTCTGATTTCAATACCATATATCTTAGTTATCATGGCTCTATAATATGTTTTAGTGTCTAGACCGGCAAATGTCTATTACTCTTCTTTTTCAACATACATTTTCAATAGATATGTACAACTGTTTATTCTTTTAGACGTAGTTAAAATAATAAGAATATGGCTGGGAGAGTTGGCTCATGTCTGTAATCCTAATGGTTTGGAAGGCTGAGGCAGGAGAACTGCTTGAGGCTAGGAGTTCGAGGCTGCAGTGAGCCATAGTCATGCCGCTGCACTACAAACTGGGTGATAAAGCAAGGCACTGTCTCTCAAAAAATAATAATAAAGGCTGAGCTTGGTGACTCATGCCTGTAATTCCAGCACTTTGGTGGGTGAGGCCACGGCAGGTGAATCACTTGAGGTCAAGAGTTCAAGACCCGCCTGGCCAACATGGCAAAACCCCATCTCTACTAAAAATACAAAAATTAGCTGGGTGTGGTGGTGTATAACTACTTGGGAGGCTGGGGCACAAGAATCGCTTGATCCCAGGAGGTGAAGGCTGCAGTGAGCCAAGATCTCGCTACTACACTCCAGTCTGGGTGACAGAGCAAGACTCTGTCTCAAAATAATAATAATAATAATAATAATAATAATAAGATGACAAGAAGAAAAGAAAAAGAAAATAAATAGAAGGAAAAGGAGGAAGAGGAGGAGAATCGTCTTAGTCTAGTTAGGATGATGATTCCTTCAAGTAAAATTTGTACAGACTTTTCTATCAAGGCATCACGAAATGGTGCCCTGGCTTGCATATTTGCAAGAAAAGCTCCTGTGATATTCTGACTTTTTTTAACTTAAACTGTTTATTGTGATCTCTTATGGAATGAACCTTGACCTTAAGTTTTGCTTGTTTGCATTTTGTTATGAGAAATTGCATTTACTCACTCTGTGTTTGTTATAAGAACTTATACTTGTTAGGTGATATGCCTTGGGAAATTAGGTTTGCTCATTTGAACTGTAGTGTGAACTGCAGTTGTGATATGCACAAAGACTGACTTACTATCTGTAACCTCTCCAGCTTTGCTCTGTAACCTCACTCTGATACAAGTGGCTATATTTCCCCTGTTAGTCAGAAATCACCGAAACTCTTTATCTTGAGTTTTTCCTTGAAGCCTGTCTGAGATACTTGGTAATGCTAACAGATCTATTTATTACAAAAACACACACACACACACACACACACACAAAAAGAAACTTTCATCAATACTGGCTTTAGGAAGCCACAGTTCCTAGGAACAAAAAACAAATAATTAATTCTCATGGAATATGATTGGTGTCACAAGAGAAGTGAGTACCTGCTACAAGGGAATGGTGAAAAGATGTCTCATGGAGACCAAATGAAATTTGGGACACTTTTATCCTAGAGACAATGCTTGAGGTAGAAATGCTGGACATTTGATACAAATAGTGGGTTTACTTACACCTTCACAAATCCCACTGGTGAGCACATTGGCCCAGTCCAGAATTTCTCAACCTTGGCACTATTGATACTGATATTTGAGGCTGTTAATAGTCTGTGTTCACACTGCTATAAACACATACCCAAGACTGGGTCATTTATAAAGAAAAGAGGTTTAATTGACTCACAGTTCCACATGGCGTGGGGGGCCTCAGGAAATTTACAATCATGGTGGAAGGGGAAGAGGCATGTTTTATGTGGTAACAGGGAGAGCAAGTAAGAGCAGGGAAAACTGCCTTATAAAACCATCAGATCTTGTGAGAACTCACTCACTGTCATGAGAGCAGCATGGGAGAAACTGCCCCCATGATCCAATCACCTCCCACCAGGTCTCTCCCTCAGAACCTGGGGATTACAATTCAAGATGAGATTTGGGTGGGGACACAGTCTGATGATACGAGGATCTGAATAATTCTTTGTTTCAGGGGCTGGCCTGTGCATTGTAGGGTGTTGAGCGGCATCTGCGGCCTCCATCCACTAAATGTGGATAGCATTCCTCATCTCAGTTGTGAAAACCAGAAGTGTCTCCAGACATTGCCAAATATCCCCTGGGGAGAAAAATCACCCTGGTTGAGAGCCACTGGTCAAATCCTACCTTTGCTCTTTCTCACAGCAAAAATGAAGATGTAGAGAATTGCTAATATAAGAAGGCATGGGGCTGTCAGGCTTAGTTATCCATCC
Source organism: Cebus imitator (assembly GCF_001604975.1). Lineage (NCBI taxonomy): Eukaryota > Metazoa > Chordata > Mammalia > Primates > Cebidae > Cebus > Cebus imitator. The sequence goes on from NW_016107323.1 coordinate 635,343, forward strand.
TCCCCTGGAGATGGTCCTAATAGTAATGCAGGAAACAGCTTATCTGAGCAACACCGTCTACAAGGAAGTATTGCAACCTCTAGAAAAGATTGTTCCCATCCTCCTCCTAAAAGGTTCAAAGAGACCATCGAATCCCAGTCTCCTTCACCAGCAGCATTGTCAAGCACATTTTATTCATAAAAATGTTTATGAATAAAATTTGTATATCCACAGGAAAAAAAAAATTTCATTACTGTTATTGATAAGACCACAGTATTTTAGCCTCCAAAGTTCATTGGAAATTGTTTAAGTCAGTTTCCTAAACTCCCCTGATGCTTGGCAAATGTCTGGCATCCCAGTCTCCACCCCACCCCCACCTGCTTACTGTGTTCAGAAGCAGAGCTCAGGAATCTGTTTTTAGTAAGTTCCCAGATGGTTCCTACAATCAGTGAATTTTGGACAATGCTGATCTTTGTTTTACCAGAGGAGGCAGAGAAGCTCTAGGGAAGTCACTTTCCCAAGATCCCCCAGGTGGACTCAGTCCAGGTGTCCCAACACCTCATCCACTGCTCTTTCATCTGCACCAGCCTGAGGTAGGAGGAAACCAGCAAATCCCTAAGGAGGAAGGCTCAGAAACGGACTAGCCCAAGTGGGGTGGCAGAGGGTTGAGAATCGGGTTAAAGCAAGTCAACTATTTTTATATAGGTCATAAATCAGCAAACCTTCCTATAAAGGACCAGAGAGGAAAGTTTTGACTTTGCAGGCCATGTGATCTCTCTTAAAGACTCAGTTCTATGGATAGAGCTCCAAAGCAGCCATAGGCAATCCATAAACAAATGAGCATGGTGGGTTCCAAAGCTATGTTAACAATATCAGGGCACTATGTTTTTCCTGCCCCAGATATAAATGGCATTTGGCCAAGATAAACCTAAGAGTATCCTGAAAAGAAAAAGAAAAAGGAAAAGGAAAAGCACCTGAAAACCAGCTGCTGGGGAGAAAGGGGATGATGTCCAACTTGTAGCCCAAGAGTTAAAAATAAAATGTTTGTGCTACTCAGCTAAAAGCATCTAAGCAAAGCTTAAACATGCTAAAAACCAATAATTATGCAAACCAATAAACTGCTCTCCCAGTTTGAGTTCTCCAGAAGCCAACCCTGAGACCAGGGTTTAAGGGAAAACAGTCCGCTCAGGAGTGCATTAGTCTGTTTTCACACTGCTGTAAAGAACAACCTGAGACTGGGTAATTTATAAAGAAAAGAGGTTTAATCAGCTTATGGTTCTGGGGGCTGTACAGGCTTCTGCTTCTGAGGAGGCCCCAGAAAACTTACAATTATGGCAAAAGATGAAGGGAAAGCAGGCACATTTTCACATGGCCAGCGAGAGAGAGAGAGAGAGAGAGAGAGGAGGGGGAGGTGCTACACACTTTAAAACAATCAGATCTAGTGAGAACTCCAACACAAGACAGCACTAGTGGGATGCTGCTAAACCATTAGAAAACGCCCCAATGATCCAATCACCTCCCAGCAGGCCCCATCTCCAACACTGGGAATTACAATTTGACATGAGATTTGGGTGGGGACACCGAGTCAAACCATATCAGGGAGGTAATGTGAAATATCCTTAGGGGATCTTAGAAGTGAGGCTGGGAGAGGAAGGTAGGCAAAACGGAGTGTTTTTCCAAGCCTCCTGCCACGATAGGCTTCACCCTGCAGGGAATCTCTGGATAACAGCAGGGTAGAGCTTCTCAAATTTGAGTGGGCATCAGAATCACCTGGGCAGCTTGTTAAATCACCGGTTCCTGGGTCCCACCCTCAGAGATTCTGGTTCAGTAGGTATATTAGTCCATTTTCACATTGCTAGTAAAGACATACCCAGGACTAGGGGGGAAAAAGAGGTTTAATGGACTTACAGTTTTCTGTGGCTGGGGAAGCCTCACAATCATGGTGGAAGGCAAGGAGGCACAAGTCATGTCTTACATGGGATGGCAGCAGGCAAAAAGAGAGCTTGTGCTGGAAACTCCTCCTTATAAAAGCATCAGATCTCATGAGACTTATTCACTATCACAAGAATAGCATGGGAAAGATTTGTCCCCATGATTCAATTACCTCCCACCGGGTCCCTCCTGCAACATGTGGAAATTCAAAACAAGATTTGGGTGGGAACCCAGTCAAATCATATCAGTGGGTCTATATTAAAGCCCAGAAATTGACATTTTCAGCAAGTCTCCAGGGCCTGCCAATGCCGCTGGTCTAAGGACCACAGTCTGAGTGACTCTGATACAAAGCAGACTAGCAGGCAGCACAGGCGTCTCCTGGGATGTGGTTAGAAAATCAAAGTCAGATCCCACCCCAGACCTACTGAATCAGAATTTTGAAAAAAAAACTCAAGTGTTTCTATGCACATGGAGGCTTAAGAGGCCCTGGTATAGAACATGCATTTCAGAATTATACCACCAGAGAGTGGAGGTGTTCATACGCCAACTCTCAACAGTCATTGGTTGAGATCTACTAGGGGGTGTGGTAAATCCCCTCTCCTGCCCTCCACCTCACCCCCACCTGTCACCCACCCCACTCCATTTCCACACTTCTCACCTGTCCTGTGTGCAGCAGAGCAGCCCTTAGCAGCTTAGGAGAAAGCTACCGGGTAAAAGGGTGCAGATAGAGCAGTTGGAAGTCAGTCCCCTACGCTGATGTGGAAAGGCCCAGGGATGTGGATGGAGTACCAGCAGGATCTGTTACCATCAATAAAAGACATACTCTAACAGAGTGCCCTGTATTGCCCTCAGATACATCATCTAATAGTGGGAATAACACAAGCTTTTAAGTCTCCCAGGCCCAGGTTCAAAGCCTGACTGTTACACATTAAAATTCCTGTGTCAAAGTTACATGACCTCTCTGAGTTTTGCTTTTCATCTGAAAAGAGAGGTATTCATACCGCCCTTGATTTCTTACTGTCTGGATCAGTATAAGCACTCAAATATGATACCTATTATTATGGTTTTCTTATTTCTGCCAAGCCATGAACTTCTCATAGTGTATCACCCAACACTGAAATCTCATAGACTGAAAATCAGGGCTCAGTTATAAGGAATATCAAGGCAAGAACTCAGGAAACCATGTCAGCAAAATAATTCTTCAGGAAGTTGACGTTGAGTGTTACTTTCTCAGAGGCTGCTTCTTCCGTATGGAAAGTGCCGACCTCTTTTTTGGAGCAATCATTATGAGGAAGGGCAGAGAGGGAGCAGTCTAGTAGAATTAACCTGGTTTTGGAGAGATTATGCAAACCAATCTTTAAAAATGTTCACTGGTGAACTCCCACTCACAATCGCTACAAAGAGAAAAAAATACCTAGGAATACAACTTACAAGGGATGTGAAGAACCTCTTCAAGGAGAACTGCAAACCACAGCTCAAGGAAATAAGAGAGGACACAAACAAATGGAAAAACATTCCATGTTCATGGTTAGGAAGAATCAATATCGTGAAAATGGCCAAAATGCCCAAATTTATAGATTCAATGCTATCCCCATTAAGCTATCATGGACTTTCTTCACAGAATTGGAAAAAAAACTACTTTAAATTTCATTTGGAACCAAAAAAGGGCCCACATAGCCAAGAGAATCCTAAGCAAAAAGAACAAAGCTGGAGGCATCATGCTACCTGACTTCAAACTACACTACAAGGCTACAGTAATCAAAACAGCATGGTACTGGTACCAAAACAGATATAGACCAATGGAACAAAACAGAGGCCTCAGAAATAATGCCACACATCTACAACCGTCTAATCTTTGACAAACCTGACAAAAACAAGCAATGGAGAAAGGATTCCCTATTTAATAAATTGTGTTGGGAAAACTGGCTAGCCATATGCAGAAAGTTAAACTCGATCCCTTCCTTATACCGTATACAAAAATTAACTCAAGATGGATTAAAGACTTAAACCTAAGACCTAAAATCATAAAAATCCTAGAAGAAAACCTAGGCAATACTGTTCAGGACATAGGCATGGGCAAAGACTTCATGACTAAAATATCAAAAGCAATGGCAACAAAAGCCAAAATAGACAAATGGGATCTAATTAAACTAAAGAGCTTCTGCACACCAAAAGAAACTATCATCAGAGTGAACGGGTAACATACAGAATGGGAGAAAATTTTTGCCATCTATCCATCCGACAAAGTGCTACTATCCAGAATCTACAAAGAACTTAAACAAATTTACAAGAAAGAAAAAACAACCCCATCAAAAAGTAGCTGAAGAATATGAACAGACACTTCTCAAAAGGAGACATTTATGCAGCCAACAAATATGAAAAAAGCTCATCATCACTGGTCATTAGAAAAATGCAAATCAAAACCACAATGAGATACCATCTCATGCCAGTTAGAATAGCGACCATTAAAAAGTCAGGAAACAACAGATGCTGGAGAGGATGTGGAGAAATAGGAACACTTTTTCACTATGGTGGGAGTGTAAATTAGTTCAACCATTGTGGAAGATAGTGTGACGATTCCCCAAGGATCTAGAACAATTTGATCCATTTGACCCAGCAATCCCATTACCGGGTATATGCCCAAAGGATTATAAATCATTCTATTATAAAGACACACGCATACGTATGTTTATTGTGATACTGTTCACAATAGCAAAAACTTGGAAGCAACTCAAATGCCCATCAATGATAGATTGGATAAAGAAAATGTGATACAAATACACCATGGAATACTATGCAGCCATAAAAAAAGATGAGTTCATATCCTTGGCAGGGACATGGATGAAGTTGGAAACCATCATTCTCAGCAAACTAACAAAAGAACAGAAAACCAAACACCACATATTCTCACTCATAAGTGGAAGTTGAACAGTGAGAACACATGGAGAAAGGGAAGGGAATATCACACACTGGGGCCTGTCAGGGGGCCAGGGGCGAGGGGAGGGATAGCATTAGGAGAAATACCTAATGTACATGATGGAGTGATGGATGCAGCAAACCACCATGACATGTGTATACCTATGTAACAAACCTGCACATTCTGCACCTGTACCCTGACTTAAAATATAATAACAACAACAAAAAAAATGTTCACTAGTGAAACCCCATCTCTACTAAAATCCAAAAACAAACAAAAAAAAATTAGCTGGGCCTGGCAGCGTGCACCTATAGTCCCAGCTACTTGGGAGGCTGAGGCAGGAAAATTTCTTGAACCTGGGAGACAGAGGTTGCAGTGAGCCAAGATCATGCCACTGCACTCCAGCCCAGGCAACAGAGTAAGACCCCGTCTCTTCGTCTAAAAAAAAAGAAGTTCATTAGCCATTAGCCACATTTAGGTGAGTACTCTTGGCCCACATGAATGTCAGAGGTTTCAAACTAACAATCTATACAGGTTCTGTGTGGGCTGAATGGCATCCCCAAAAAAGACATCTCCCTGTTCTAATCCCCAGAGCCTGTGAGTTTGACCCTATTTGGACAAAGCACCTTAGCAGTTCTAATACTTTAAAGATCTTGAGATAAGATCATCCTCAATTGACCAAATGGGTTCTCAATCCAATGATAATTGTCCTTATAAGAGACACACAGAGAAGAGACAGCGGGAGAAGAGAAGGCCATGTAAAGATGCAGGCAGAGACTGGAGTTATGCAGCGAAGAAAAAGCTTGGAAGAGGCAAGGAAGGATCCTCCCGAAAGCCTTTGGAGGGAGTGTGGCCCTGCCGAGACCTTGACTTCTGAATAGCCTCCAGAACTGCGAAAGAATAAAGTTGCTTTCTTTTAAGCCACTAGATTTATGGTAATCTATTCCAACAGTCCTAGGAAGCTGGTACAGTGTCCAAGAGGAAATGAAACAATCTTCAATTCCGAGAAACCATTTGAATTCATCCAGAACCAAGCAAGGAGAAAAATAAAATAATAGGAAGAAAGTTTGAGCCAAAGTTTTAAAAACCACAGAAAATATGTCCAAAAACTTTTTTAACTCATAATCTCAAAAATTATTTTATGAGTGTTCACATGTGCAATTATCTAATCCTTTGAGAGAAAGCCGTAGTACATTTTGCTTACAGAGCATTTGATTAACTGCTGATGTCATGTCCACTGCAGAGCAGATATTGCTGTCCAGGCCACACCATACAGGACTTACCACTCTCAGTTGCCAACATCTGCACGTATTTGCCTGGAGGTTTCCTCTGGTCACCAGAGCCTACTCTGCCTGGGCCACATGACAAGGTGATGTGCTGAGGATCAAAAGCCCCCAGGAGTATCTCCCAAGCTGTGTTGAACTTGAGTTGAGGCATACATGTCACAGTGCCCCAGCCCTGGGTTGAGATTCCCAGACAACTGTGTTCCCTGGCAGGACCCAGCCCTGGATACCCAGAACACTAAACTGCTTAATGATGGACACTTTCCATCCCATCTCCCTTTCCCCATTTCCCTCCCCTTGTTTCCTGGGACCACCTCCCAAGCCAAGAATTTCCCCATGCTGCTTCTTGAAGAACCCAAACTAAGATTGCTAAAGCACTAAGCTAAGAGTGATTCAGAACCAAAAAGCCTAACATAAGCTTTTGTCTTCTTTAAGAATTCATTCCGACCTGTCTGCCAATTTCACTTTAATATTAGAAAATGATTGAAAATGTTAAATTGGACTTGCTTGAGTTAAACATCTGACACATTTACACCAAGGATACACACGTTGAACTGTAGAATTTCTCTGTTTTTTGCTATCCCTCCATCAAGTGGTGAGTTCCAACTCCAAAATGTTTTAGATCAGTCCTCTACGCTCCATTCCTGCTGCCGCCCCCTAGTCCATCCCATGCCATCTCTTGCTGACTGGTCATCACTTGCTAGACTGTCACCAAATCCTCCAGCCTGGCCCATTCTTGCTTCCACTCCTGACCCTTCCAATGTATTATTTGCATAGCAACTGAAGAAAATGTTTAAAAATATAAATCAATTGACATCATTCCCTTCATTAAAACCTAGCTTCTCAGTGCACATAGAATGAAATCCCAACTCCTTCTCGTGAACTACAAGACTTGTCCCACTTCTGTTTTAACTCACTATCCCCTTCACTCACAGTATTCCAGGAATCTTAATGCCCTCTCTGTTCCCAGAATGGATCCAGCCTGTCCAGGCCTTTGTGCTTGCTCTTCCCTCTTCCAGAACATTCTGGCCTGGCTCTGTGTGTGTCTACTTCCTCCTCATCTCTCAGATCTTCTTTGCAAAAAGGCTTCCCCAATGATTTAATTTAATATCTTCTCGTGTACCCCACATGTCATTCTCTAGCACTGTATTCTGTTTATTTCCTTCAAAGTTCTAATTGTTTCAGCTTTTTGTTTATTTACTCATTCAAAACAAAAAAACATATACTCAGTTCTTATTATCCCTATTTTGGGTCAGGCCTAGACCCCTGACAGGTGCGGGAGGTACACAGTGATCAAAAACAGACCCTACCTACCTTAGGGAGAGAATTTAGTGAGAGAGACTGATGTTAAATAATAACATATGCAGTTTTAAAGCTGACACTGTGAGAAGTGTAACGTACAGAGCTCTATGAGAAGTCAAATTAGAAAATTTTGGCCTAGTTAGGGATGGTGTCCTCAAGGAAATAAACAATGAGCTGATGGCCTGTGCAGGTAAAAGGTTAACACCACAGACTTGTTTGTTCAAACCCTGCACATTACCAGGAAAGGCTTGTCTTCAGGAATGACCCTGGGAGATGAGCTCTAAGGCTTTGGAATGTCCTGCCTGAGAAGAGTGTGTATCTATGACCAAAGCCTTGGGCAACACAGTACCAGTTTGATCACGTAGTTTATGCTAACAGTGCGATTTACGGCAAATGCCTGCTCTTGAACTGGGAGGTTCAAGTCTGAATAGCCAACATCAATCATGCAGGTACTAGATGCCAATGCAACTGGCCCCCAGTTAAAAATTCTGGACACTCACTCAGGGGAGATTCCTGGTTGGGCACTTTACTCAGGCAGTCACACACTGTTGCTGGAAGAATGAAGTGTGTCCATGTGACTCCACGGGTGGAGGACACCTGGAAACTTGGGACTGTTTTTTCCTGGACTTTTCCCAAGTGCCTTTTCCCCCTTCTGGTTTGAATCTGCATCCTTTCACTGCAATAAGCTTCCACTGGTAGCATGACAGCTTTTCTGAGTCCTGTGAGTTCTAGCAAATCATTAAGCCTAAGGGTAGTCTTGGGGACCCTGACACAGCACCAAACAGAGCATTTAAGACTGAGCAAACAGCAGACTCAAAAGCCCTACGACACCCCTGAGCACCTTGACATAAGAAGTGTAAGAAAATCTGGTTAGGTGGGAATGGAAGAGTAAGCAGGTATGTGACACTAGGCGTCCATATTCTCTCTTCACCAAGTGAATGGACACCTGTGATTGCTGTTCACCGTTGGCATCACCACCACATACCATGATGCTTGGCATATCATTGATGCCCAAGAGTATCTGTTAAATAAATGAATTATAAATTAGCAAATGAATGAGTGGAATGAATGATCTTCAGCTTTCTGTTACATCCTTACAGCAAGTGTAATTGTTATTGATAATTCTTCCCATGGTCATGCTTAGTTAATCAGATAATACCACTGCCTCAAGACAGTTAAAGCACTAGGGGAGAAAAAATGCCTCAAAACATTTCAAATCAATTGAAGTTTTTAGATAATTTCCAGAATGTATTGCAGTAATATACAGAAACTATAGACCTGATCTGCAGGCTAGACTGTAAATTTATGTGAATAATAAAAGTCCTTTACAACTTCTCAAACCCTCTGAGTTAAGTATACTGGTCATTAATGTCCCCATTTTATAGATAAGAAACTATAAGTTTGACTGCTTTGTCCAAAGTCACAAGCAAATTAGTGGCAAAGAAAAGAATACAATTCGAATTTCTAAATGTTGGTGGAACAGAACATTTTACCTTCAGGGAAAAGCAGCTTGGAGGAGTGGAAGGGAAATGATGCATGAAGCCAGAGACACTGGACGCAGGATCAGGCTGTGATGCTTACTCATCACATGGGGCACACATGGGGCACATCCAGGGACCTTGGCAAGCCTCAGTGTCTTCATCTATTACATAAGGATAAGAAAATTTATCCGAAGGTGCTGGTTCTTAATCTGGGGACAATGCACTTGTAAGGATCCCTGGATTCACTTCAGAACTCCTTGAAACCATAAGCAAAATTCATGTACAAGTGTCTGTGTACATTTTACTGGTACAAGGATCCATCGCTTTCATTAAATTCTCAAAGTGGCCTACTGAGCCCAAAGTAGTGAAGAAACAGCCACTATCTCTTTCAGTGGTCAGTCACCAACAGGACAAGCAATGATTGACTACAGGCCCTGGAGTGTGACTTTCCAGGTTGGAATCTGGCTCGGCTATTTGCCAGTCATACACAGAGCTCATGACTCCTCTTTATGGGGGCGAAAGAGTGCATGCCTTGTAGTCACTCTGAGGATTCAACAAGATCATGTCTGCAAAGTACACAGCATATGGTGCCATCCCAATAAATATTAGCTGCTGTCATTGTTCCCACACATTTCATCCACAATAACGTATCTTGGGGTCACTGGGAGTCATCCCTCTCCCTCACCCACACCATTCAATCCACATCAAATCTGGCTGACTTGCAACCTGAAATACTTCTCGATTTATTCACCTCATTTTCATCAAGACTTTTACTTCAGGGATCCAGGCCCTAGTCCATCCTATCTCACAGCAGATCTCCCTGCTTGATCACTCTGGAATCCTCTCTCCCTCCCCCAGGGTGAATTATTAAGCACTACAATGCTATCGTGACTTAAGACCCCAAAGCAGGGTCTTCATACTGTGCTCCAAGGAGCCTCGTCAGTGGCTGTGGAGAGGGGGCAGGGCTCCTGCCGTTCTCACTTGAACCAGAGCAAGCCCCAGCTTTGTGGATTTGGTACATTGGGCTCCCTTCCAGTTTGAAAAAAGGGCTTGCCTTAGCTTAGTTTGGGTTGCCATAGCAAATTATCATAGACTGGGCCGCTTAAATAACAAACATTTATTTCTCATGGTTCTGGAGGCTGGAAGTCCAAGATCAGGGTGCCAGCATGATCAGGTTGTGGTAAGGGCAGTCTTTCGGTTACAGACATCCAACTTTTCACTGCAACCTCACACAGCAGAAGGAGAGCGGCCTGACTCTCCAGAGCCTTTTCTTATAAGGGTGCAATCCCATTAATAAGGACTTCACCCTCATGACCTAATTACCTTAACACCACCCCTTAACACCATCCCATTGAGGGTTAGGATTTCAACATATGAATTTGGGGAGGACATGAACATTCAGTTCATTACCGGGCTGCACTGCTTAAAGCAAACAACAAACAAAAAGACAAAGAACCACACCCATACCCTTTGCAAAAATGGAAGATGAGATCCTAGGCACCATTGCCACCTGGCTCCAGGTTTGTCTTTGCTTGTCTCACTATCCTGCTTCCCTCCTCTGCCGCTGTTACTGAGAAAGATGATCTGGGGCTTTTCCAATGTTTTGATCTCAAGACCCCTTTCCCTTTTAGAAAAGTATCAGGCCTCTTGTTTTAGTTTCCTACTACTGCTGAAAGAAATGGCCACAAATCTGTGCCTTACACAAATTTTTTTTTTTTTTTTTGAGACGGAGTTTCATGCTTGTTACCCAGGATGGAGTGCAATGGCGCGATCTCAGCTCACTGCAACCTCTGCCTCCTGGGTTCAGGCAACCTCCTGAGTAGCTGAGATTACAGGCACGCGCCACCATGCCCAGCTAATGTTTTGTATTTTTAGTAGAGACGGGGTTTCACCATGTTGACCAGGATGGTCTCGATCTCTTGACCTCGTGATCCACCCGCCTCGGCCACCCAAAGTGTTGGGATTACATGCTTGAGCCACCGCGACTGGCCACAAATTTATTACCTTACAGACTTGCAATCAGAAGTCCAAGGCAGGCCAGTACAGCTGCATTCCTTCTGCAGGCTTGAAAGCAAGTAATGATTATGTGTTCTGCTGCAGGAGGAAATCTGAGTCAGAGCTGGCAAAATCAATTTATTATTCTAAGAGCTCCTCTTTATAGAGCTATAAATGCACCATTATAATTTCCACCTTTTCATACTCTCCAGGGGCCTCACACCTTTCAAACTCAAATGCTGATGCTGGTATGTCTGTTCCATGTTGAAGCTGCTGTATTTTCTTCCCTTTCTCATTCTAGTGGTTGGTATAACCAAAATCTTACCCCTCAGAACTTGTGCTAACATTGTGTGAGTCTCTGGCAGTTGGCATGTGGGAATAATCTGATGAATTGATCATTTCCTACATGCCTGCCATTGTGTTACACATCCCCTGCTCTGTTTCCTTCAGTCTTCACAGCAGCACTTTGCCAAATGAATTATCATTATCCTCATTCTACCAGCGAAAGGGGGCCATGCAGAGAAGTCATGCAACTTTCCAGTCCACACAGGAAGAGCACAGGTTTTGCTGACTCTAGAGAACAGAAATCCTTACCTCAGCATGGCTTACTGCCTGCCTGCAGTGACATGACACTACTATCCCATACTCAGCACCAACATTATTTTACCATTTCAGAAACTTCTTGCCAAGAAGATGAAAATCCAAATACTACATTGTTTGTTTCAGGAACTTTCTGAAAATCCATTTATCCAAACAACAGATGGCTCAGCAACCCCACCTCAGGGGGACAGCCCCTTCCTCAGAATTCTCAGTGAGGCTCATGAAATAACTGCTTACTTTTCAGGCTCCCTTCCAAACCTTGCCTCTCTATGTGCATCATCAATCCCGCACCATTGTATCTCAGAGCGTGTCTGTATCATTTCAGGCCCTATTGAAAGACTCACATTAACCAGACCCCTAAAACGTTATAACCATCGGCTTTGACACAACACCTTCCCTACCATGAGGTTACTTAAAATCTTTCAATGCAGTGAGATCCCTTATTTCAATGAACAAATAATTTGGATTTGCTTGATGAACAAGCTATCTGGAGAGTTTATTTTAAGAGTCAGCAGTCAGTCCCCGGCTTCCAGTGTACCAAGTTTGTGCTCCTGATGTGTAACTCTATGCGCTTCAGGTTCCTTGAACAAATAAGTATTCACAGGTACTTGTGTCCAGCAAAGCAGTGAATCACGTATAAGTGCATTTCCAGGACTCCTTCCTCAAGGTCAATCTGGTTCTGGTCTAGCCCAGGAATGTGTATCCTGGACTAATGGATAAAGGGATGTCCTCTTGTTCCCTTGTCAGTTACTATGATATGCTACAGCCAGTTGATCATTTGTCTACCCTAAACAAGATCTAGAATTGTTTTGGTGGTCCCAGTTGCACAAAAAACAAGCCTAGTATTTAAGAGATGGAACAGAAATGAAATTCCCTGATTTCATGTACCAGTAAATTTTCACTGCATAGCAAATATATCCCCAAATCTCCTTGTGATACAAAAATAGGCATTTCTTGCTCAGATGTTTGAGTTTAGCTAGGGTTTGGCCTAGGTGTTCTGCTCTCTCATCTTAGCTCATTCATGCAGCTGGGAGTCCACTGACTGTTAGGTAATCTAGACTGGCTTCAGCTGAGGCTACTGGGGTGACTCAGGTCTGCTCCACAGGGCTATCATCCTCCAGGAGGTCATGATCCACATGAAAAGCTGAGGCAAGACATCCACGACCTGTTGGAGAGCACATGGAAGAAGCTGGGGCACAGAAAAGGAAAGCAGCAGGAGTCAGGCAGAGATTGACCCCCAAGGAACTTGGAATACCATGGAAAAGGTAGGTAGGGTTGCTTGTCCACTCCCCTCACCCCTGTGACAAACTGCTGACAGGCAAATTGTCAGGGAGTCCCTTTGCCCTTGTAACCATAGGCTATGCTGTCCACAGCAATTTTAGATCTTCCTGGGGATACAGCACCAAGTGATCACCTTGGGCAGGTGTGCTCACACTCCCCTCAGACCCACACTGAGACAGCAGGTGCCATACTGATTATGCACCAAGGTGGGCCACTGCCCTGCTCAGGGAGCCTCAGCCTTTGTGTCACCACATCACCACAACTCCCACAAATATACCCCAGAATACACTCTGACTTTGGCAACCACAGAGGACCAGCAGGTCCATAAGGAGCTGTGGGATCCCTGGAGATCAAGCCATTGGCACAAGTAATTCCAGGGGAGGGGGCAACACAACCTGCCAAATTGCCCCTTGGACCAAAAAAAAAAAAAAAACCCGCAGGTACAGTGTTCATCTCTGAAGGGAATGACACCAGTACCTGGCAACAGAAATGGAGAGGAGGTTATCTCCTGCTCCCCCCATCACTGTTGAGAACACAGCAGAGTCTGTCCCCACTGGGGGTTGGTGCAAGCACACTTGGAGACAGCCTGCTTAATGTTTTCTCATGGCGACTGCACTCCCGCTGAAAGTGAACTCATTGCTGCCCAGGCTTGCACGAAGAAAGAGGCTCGTCTCCCACTCCTTACACAGAGCATCATACCAGCAAAAGAGGACAGACAAGCCATAGAGTTGTCTGCTCTGGATTAGGAGAAGAGGCTCTGCCTTGAGGCTATTTCAATGGTAGCTGCCAGAAGGGCATTTTTCGAACCTCTGTTGCACTGTATTTAGGAGCCAAAGGACAGTGATATAGTTTGTGTATTCGTTCCCAACTTGAATCTCATGTTGAACGGTAATCCCCAGTATTGGAGATGGAACCTGTTGGGAGGTGGCTGGATCATAGGGGTGGATTTCTCATGAATGGTTTAGCACCATGTCCTTGGTTCTGTCCTCATGATAGTGAGTGAGTTCTTCCGAGGTCTGGCCGTTTACAGGTGTGTGGCACCTCCCTCTCTCACACTCTTGCTCCTGCTCTGGCCATGTGATGTGCATCTTTCTCTTTGCCTTCCACCATGATTAGAAGCTTTCTGAGGCCTCTCTAGAAGCAGATGCCTCTTTGTGTCCTATACAGCCTGCAGAACAGTGAACCAATTAAGCCTCATTTCTTATAAATTACCCAGTCTCAGATATTTCTTTATAGCAATGCAAGAACAGACTAACAAAAAATGTCCATATATACTAAAGGTCACAAGCCCTGCAACAAGGGCATGATAGTAAAATGGATCACATTCCTGTCTTCCCAGGGTGAGGAGCCAGTACACCCCTGAGACCTCAGAGAATCTCAACAGAAACTTCCCTCACCATCCCACAGGGTGGGTGCCTCCACTCATCCTTGGGCTACCCAAGGGCAAGCAAGCTCTTACTCTTAAGCACCACCTACTTAACTGGAGATTAAACCTCACCCCCAAATTATAAACCTGGTGTCCAAAGGACATAATGCTAGTGCATGAAATAAGCTTCCTTAGACATTCCGAGTCCCACAGTAGACAGTGTGTTGGTTCATTTGTCCAGTGCATTCCTGTAACAAGCGGCATTTGAGAAAGCTACTGCCCTAAAGCTATCCATAACCAAGGAACATATACAGAGTGTTGGGTGCCAAAAACACCCAGAAATAAATCCAAACGATCATACACAACATACACCGCAGTCGTACCCTCAGGAGAAAAAAGAATTAAAAATTTAAAAGTCCCACCTAAATGACAGAAAACTCAAAAAATAGGAAGTGACAGCTCCTTCAGATGAGAAAGAATCAGCTTAAGAACTTCAGCAGTACGAAAAAAAAAAGTGTTTTCACACCTCCAGAGGATCACACTAACTCTTTAGCAATGGATTCTAACTGAAATGACAATTCTGAAATGGTAGAGAATTTGAAATATGGATGGTAAAAAGCTCAGTGAGATCTAAGAGAAAGTTGAAAACCAACACCAATAAGGCAGGTAAACAATTCAGAATATAAAAAACAAGATCGATATATATTTTTTAAATTCACACAGAACCTCTAGAAATGAAAAGCTCACTAATGGAATTTCAAAATACAGTTTAAAGCCTTAACAATAGACTAGACCAAGAAGAAAGAATTTCAGAGCTTGAAGCATGGTCCTTCAAATTAAGCTAGTCAGACAAAAATAAAGATAAAATAATTTTTTTAAATGAACAAAGAGAGAAGTTTATAGCATTAAATGCCTACATCAAAAAGATAGAAAGATCTCAAATTAACTACCTACCATTGCACCTCAAGGAACTAGAGAAACTAGAACAAACCAAACCCAAAGCTAGCAGAAGAAAAGAAATAACAAATGCCAGGACAGAACTAATAAAGTTAAGATTTAAAAAAATCATACAAAGGATCAACAAAATGAAAAGTTGGTTCTTTGAAAGGAGTAACAGAATTGATAGACCACTGGCTAGATTAACCACACAAAAAAGAGAGAGAGGTGAGGAATTCAAAAAAACACAATCAGAAATGATAAAAGTGACATAACTAATACCACAGAAATGCAAAATATCTCTATGCACACAAACTAGAAAACCTAGTAGAGAAAATGGGTAATTCCTGGAAACATCAACCTCCCAAGATTGAACCAGGAAAATGGGAATCCTGAACAGACCAATAATGAGTGGTGAAATTGGATCAGTAATTTAAAAATCTACCAATAAAAAAAAATGAGGACCAGACAAATTCATAACTGAATTTTATCAGACATACTAAGCGCTGGAACCAATCTTACTGAAACTATTCCGAAAAATAAAAAGTCAAAGAAGAGGAATTTCTCCCAAACTCATTCTATGAAATCCATATCATCCTGATACCAACATCTGGCAAGGACACAACTAAAAAGAAAACTACAGGCAAATATCCCTGATAAACTTAGATGCAAAGATTCTTAACAAAATACTAGCAAACTGAATCCAACAGCGCATCAAAAAGATAATCTATCACAATCAAGTAGATTTTATTCCAGGGATGCAAGGATAATTCAACATACACAAATCAATACATGTGACTTACCACATAAACAGAATTAAAAACAAAACCATATAATTATCTCAATAAATGAAGAAAAAGCATTTGACAAAATTCAAAACCCATTCATGATGTTGAATGCCTCAAAAAACTAGGCATTAAAGGAATATACCTCAAAATAATAAGAGCCATATATAACAAACCCACAGCAGACATCATACTGAATGGGCAAAAGCTGGACACATTCCCTCTAAGAACAAGAACAATAAAAGAATGTCCACTCTCACCACTCTTCTTCAGCATACTACTGGAAGTCTCAGCCAGAATAGTCAGGCAAGAGAAAGAAATAAAATGCATCCAAATTGGAAAAGAGGAAGTAAGATTATCTCTGTTCACTGATAACATGATCTTATACCTAGAAAAACCAAAAGTATCCTCCAAAAAACTCCTAGATTTGATAAACAAGTTCAGTGAAGTTTCAGTGTATAAAATGAACATACAAAAATCAATTGCATTTCTATATACCAACAACATTCAAGTAGAGAACCAAAGCAAGAACTCAATCCCATTTATGATAGCCACAAACAAAAAATACCTAGGAATACATTTAAACAAAAAAGTAAAAGACTTCTACAAGAATAACAACAAAACACTGATGAGAGAAACTGTAGATGACACAAACAAATGATAAAACATCATACTTATGTATCGGAAGAGTCAATATCATTAAAATAACCATGCTGCCTAAAGTAATATACCAAATCAATGTAATTCCTATCAAATTACCAACATCATTTTTCACAAAATTAGAAAAAAACAGTTCTACGATTCATATGAACCAAAAAACATCCCAAATAGCCAATGCAACTCTAAGCAAAAGAACAAAGCTAGCATCATATTATCTGGCTTTAAACAAACTACACTACAAGGCTATAGTAACCAAAACAGCATGATACTGGTATTAAAATAGACCAATGGAACAGAATAGAGAATGTAGAAATAAAGCCACATACCTACAACCAACTAATTTTCAACAAAGTCAGCAAAAATAAACAATGCGGAAAGGACACCACTCTATTCAATAAACAATGCTGGGAAAACAGGCTAGCCATTTGCAAAGGAATGAAACTAGACTTTTATCTCTCAGCACATGCAAAAATTAACTCAAGATGGATTAAAGACTTATATGTATTACCTGAAACTATAAAAACCCTAAAAGAAAACCTAGGAATAACTCTTCTGGACATTGGCCAGAATTTAAAACGTAAGTGCAGCTGCCTTACAGAGGAATGCTGCCTGTAGGATGCGAAACCTGGCCTTTATCAGGCTGAGCTGGGGTCGCTCTGGGCAGACAGCAAATGCTGCGGCTCCACCACTGAATGCAGCCCACTGGCAAAATAATTTGTGACTAAGACCTCAAAAGCAAATGCAACAAAACAAAAATAAACAAATGGGGCCTAAACGGGCTTCAGCACAGCTGAAGAAATGATCAACAGAATAAACAGACAATCTACAGGATGGGAGACAACATTTGCAAACTATATATCCAACAAAGGACTAATATTCGAATCTATAAGGAACTCAAACAAATCAACAAGAGAGAAACAACCCCATTAAACAGGAGACAAAGGACATGAACAGACACTTCTCTAAAAAGACATGCAAGTGGCCAGCAAGCATGAAAAAAATGTTCAACATCGCTAATCACAAGAAATGCTAATTAAAACCACAATGAGATATCATCTCACACCAATCAGAATGACTATTATTAAAAAGCCAAAAAATAACAGATGTTAGGATGCAGAAAAAAGGGAATGCTTATAGTCTACTGGTGGGAATGTAAATTAGTACAACCCTTTGGAAAACATCTAGAGATTTCTCAAAGAACTAAAAATAAAACTATGATTTGACCAAGCAATCCCACTACTGGGTATCTACCTAAAGGTAAAGAAGTTGTTATTAACAAAAAAAATATCTACACTTCTATGTGTACCACAAAACTATTCACAATAGCAGTCATGGAATCAATCTAAGTGCTCATCAACGAATGAAGAAAGTGTGGTGTATATACCAGAGAATACTATGCAACCATGAAAAACAATGAAATCATGTCCTTTGCAGCAACAGAGATAGAGATGGAGGCTACTATCCTAAGTGAAATAACTAAGAAACAGAAAATCACATATCATGTGTTCTCACTTTTATAAGTGGAAGCTAAATATTGGGCATACATAAACATAAAGATGAAAATAATAGAAACTGGGGACCCCAAAAGGGAGGAGGGAAGAAGGGAGAGGAGGACTTAAAAATTTCCTATTGAGTACAAGGTTGACTGTTTGGGTGATGGATTCACCAGAAGCTCAAATTTCACCATTACACAACATATCCATGTAACAAACCTGCACGTGTACCCCTTGAATCTAAAATAAAATGAAACAATTTTTTAAAAGCAGCTCAAGCATAAAATTCAGAACCAAGAGGAAAATTTAAGTCATCTTTATCAACCTCATTATTTAACAGATAAAGGTGCTGGGACCCAAGTAACTGAAAAGACCAATTCAAGGTTAGTTTTGGGGGACAGAATTGAGTCTTAAAACTCAGGTTTTCTAAAACCTAATCATCATTAAGTCCTAATCATTATAAATGAAATATAATCATTATAAAATCATTATATTTCACTGATAATTTTTGCTATAGCATGTAGAAGAAAGTCATTTGGAGCCTACTTACGTCTGTAGCACTTTAAATTGAGATGAGAGAGGAAGTCCCCTCTCAATCCATGTAGCACTAAATACATGCTCCATCAGAAAGGCAACGCATTCACTAAACGATTTGCTTATTCAAGACCAGGGATTTCCTCAAAACATGCGTATGACCCAGTACAACCCTCATTTGCAAAATCCAGGAGGATTCTACTCAACATCTATGTTAAGGAGGGCGCACTTACTCCTCCCAAGGCAGCCTGCCGCTTCTGTTCAAATAGAGCTTCCTTTTGTTGACAGCAATTGCACCAGCTGAGCGACTCTTTTGAGCCACACAACAAAAAGACACGAAAAGAGGCAGCTTTCAAGATCTAATCTATGGGTAAGACCACCCCTTCCCAGGCAACTGGGGAGGCTGTCAGCTGTCGGCCAGCCACAGGACTGCACCCGGGGGTGGAGCAGCAGCGTGTGCCCTCTGCCCAGAGCCACCCCACCTCAGCCTGATAAAAGCCAGGCTGTGCGTTCTACAGGCGGCATTCCTCCGCAAGGCAGCTGCACTTACTTTTAACGCGTCCCATTGTACTGTTGATTTAATGAGGCCTCTCAGGCACTGTTTGTAAATGACAGTCATCATAATGGCAAAGCCCCACAAACATCTTGTGTTCTGCCCTCTGAGAAGCTTGAACCATTAAAGAAAATATTTTTTTAATTTAAAAATAAAATATAATCATAGTAACACCCACATTACCCTCTGGTGGATTTTATTAATTCTCCTCTATTCCAAACAAGTCATTATGGCAAATAAGAGTATAAACTTTGGAGACAAAAACAAGTCCTGATTTCACACTTGCTACTTGGGACAAGTTATTAAGCCACTTTGAGCTTCTGTTTTCTAAATCATCAAAAGGATATTCAATCATATCTTCCTCAAAGAGCTACAGGAAGGCTGTGTACAATAATAAATGGACAACATTCAACACGGTGCCTGGTAAATACATGTGATATTGAAAAACAACAGCCCAAAACGATTTTATGTGTCACTATTACCTAAACTTCCTCTTTGATTTTCCCTACCAAGTCAGAGAAAATACGTTGCTATTTGGAAAGTGTGATTAGTGATTGGCACGTGATAAACGACATACAATTGTCAGCTCTTATTATTGTTGTTGTTATTGTTTTTATTGAACAAGAAACCAATTACAGAGCCTTTGGAATTAGTACTCAATTGATTTGACCCACGGATTAACTAATGGAATTCTCTCTTCTGAAATCTTGAGAGCAAAAGGAAGATGAAACCTTACAAGGGGCGGAGATGGAGTATGGTTAGCATTAAGCTAGACCACGGCATTATTATCGTAGGGGTTTATTTCTTGCTCACAAATGGATCCTAATTGAATGACCCTGTTCCATAGACAAACTAGCACCCAGAGGACACATCCTGTCCACTCCCTATTTTTGTAAATAAAGTTTTATTGAAGCACAACCTTAATCACCCATTCACTTATAGTTTATAGGGTTTTTGCATTACAGTTACAGGGTTGAGTCATTGCAAAAAAAGACTTATGACATACAATGCCTGAAATATTTACTTTCTTGCTGTTTATGGAGAAAGCTTCTTGAGCCCCAGGCTAAGAAGAAAGAAACTGGCCTAAAACAGCATCTGGCACACAGTAGTTCATCAGTAAGTATTTGTTTAAAAAAAAATTGAACAAATTGAATAAATGACTAGGCAGGAAACAGCTGATTTATCATTGGTCCTGACCTATCAAGGTCTTCATGAAGTCACGACCACTTCATATTGATGTGTCAGCTCTATTATTGTCCTAGGGAATTGTTTGAGTCATTGTTGGGAATGAATAGGGCATAAATATCACTTGTAAATCAGACACAATGGTACTGAGTTCCTGATAGTCCGCTGGAAGTGTTGCATGCTCTGCCCTATTCAAGCAGAAGAGGGAGAGAGGAAGCTAGTAATTGCAGAAAACACATTGAAGAGTAGAGAGCAAAGGAGACAGAGCATAGTCAAAGACTCTAAGATAGTACATTTGTCTCTAGTGGTAGCAAAGGAAACAGATACATCTGATCCCAAGCCTGCTTAACTCTCCAGAGTATAACAAAAAAAAAGTGGACCTCTATATTCAGAGAGGTCAATCAATGAACATAATCATTTTAAGAACAAAAACAAGATAAAAGCTAGGGTTCAAATTTGGTTAGGGTTTGGGTGGGACTACATTAATAAAAAAATTTCTGCCAAAGTTCCTAGTCCAAATGTGAATTCCTGGTCATCCCCCTTTGAAAGTGGGCTCTGAGCAGGCCCAGACTTATTTTTGATCTCTGTATCCACCCACAGAGCTTAGCACATTGCCAGTACACAGGCGGCCTTGAGCAAGACCAGATGAATGATCAACTGGAATAAGTCCTCAAAGGTCTCAAAGAAGTGGTAGACCAGCTGTCCCAGATGACTACTGGGCAGTAAAGTTAACACTTGATGATGTCTTTGCTTAAGTCTTGAGTTAGACTCCTGGCTTCATGACTTGCCCTAATAATTTGTCATTGACTTGCTAGCAACTCTCTCACCATCTTGTATTAGTCACTTAAATTTTGCCTAAGAATCTGTCCATTTGTCATTCTCAGCTGTGTGGTTTGGCTAATGACTCCTTTCTAGACCCAGCGATGGATCCCAATTGGTTTTCATATATCCTGTCCCTCTAGTCACATTGGTAATCTATTTTATATGAAAAACACCAAAATCTTCATGGCTTTATTATCATAGGGGTTTATTTCTTGCTCATATGAATGGATCCTAATTGAATGACCCTGTTCCATGCAGTGATTCTGAGACCCAGGCTTTCTATTAGGTTGATCCACCCATCTTAAACATGTGGTTGTAGTTCCAA
This sequence comes from Cebus imitator, assembly GCF_001604975.1. Taxonomy (NCBI): domain Eukaryota; kingdom Metazoa; phylum Chordata; class Mammalia; order Primates; family Cebidae; genus Cebus; species Cebus imitator. Next base: position 656,772 of record NW_016107323.1, read on the forward strand.
GGTTGCCCTGGGGGGTCATCTCCACTCCAGTCAGCCAGAAAGGAAAGAAAGCATCAAGATCATGTCACTTCTGCCCACATTTATTAACCAGAATTCTGTCACATGGCCAAACCTAACTGGAAGGGAGGTGGGGAAATGCCATCTCACTTCTGCAGAAGGAAGAATAACTTGATTTAGTGAACAGTGAGTTAGTCTGTGCCACAGATGTGCATTAAACTTAATCAGAGCCAATGATGCATGAAGATAGGTTTGCTGGGGATTCTGGGGAAAAGAATCGCCACATGAAGATACGTTTACTAGGAATCATTTTCCCCAGAATTGCAAACTGTTTTTTCCCATTGATTTGGTAGAGGGAAGAAGTGTGCCTGGAATCCTGAGGGCTGTTGAGGAGCCTGAGCATGGAGCCAGCCTGGAAGAAGCAGAGCTGAGACACGATACTGAAGACATCATTCTAAGCCTGAGTCAAGCCACACCTGAAGTGAGATCTATCTCTGAATTTTTCATTTGTGTGAATCAATAGATTCCCTTTTGGTTTATGCCAGTGAGTTGGGTACAGGTATTGATAGACTTACCACCTATGCAACTTACGACCATTCGACTTTAAGACCACAATCGCTAGCCACGACTGCTCCGCGTTTGGCAGCGCAAACGTTGCCCAGCTGGGCGTACTACAGTGCGGACCAGCTTCCGGCAGCACTACCATCTCCGCGTGCACCATTTCAACTTACTCAACTTATAGCCTACTCAACTTATGACCAAATTGTGTTATGACAGGTCCGCAGTCCCGACCGTGGTCGTAAGTCGAGCGCTAGCTGTATTCTCTATCTTGCTGCTAAAATTGTCTGAGTCATATCATTATTGTCAGCCATCAGTGAACTCTACCCTCCTCTTTTCCCAATTCTGTTGATGGCAAAGAGGCCATAAAAGGAAAGATGAAGCGTTCAGAATCTGCAGCCAAACAACCTAGATCTGAACCCCAGACTCCAGCTCTTGTCCTTAGGCATTTCATATCTTTGTGCCTCCATTTATCCAGAGATAAATGAGGAATAATAATAGTACCTACGTCATAGGATTGTTGAAGGTTGACGAAGCAGTTTATGTACGTGCTGAGACTATGCATGACACTTAATACAACTGTAGAAAGACTTACAGTTATTACTATGGTGATGAACCAGAGCCTCGTTGCTTCCTTTGCCATCACTTCAGCTGAAGAAGGCATCTCGCTTTTCAGCTCCCCCCCCCTTCTCTTGCCTCCCAAACCCTCTTTTCCTCCACACTCGATATTCCTCCTATCTTATTGGCATGGGCTTGTGGGGGCAAAATTATCATTTCACTGCCCAAAACAAATTGGCTGGCTCACCCTGCATGAAATAAACTTTCTGGACCCTAGAGATGCCATATATGAGCAACCAGAGAGGCACACAGCATAATCAAAGACCCAAAGTCACATTTCCCATGTGTGACCAGAAAACTCCCTCTTGGAAGGTGACAGGAGCGGAACCACGCGTAAAGACCAGAATGCCCCTTTTAAAATGTAACTGCACAAACCACTCCACAAACCAGAGGCAATTGTTTATGGTCTTAAATCACCTCTCCAGGCCCCATGAACCTTATTTGACAAGAAATTCAGTACCTCTTTCTAGATAAGTCCACCACACCCCACCTTTGGAGAGCTCACATACCCCAGGGGATTCTACAGTCTGAAAGGGGGTTCAATACAGCTCCCCAACTCAGGCTGGGAAAAAAACGGAGGGGAGTGCTGTCATTGCCCCTTGCCACCACACGGGGTCACTGTTAAGGACGGATGCAGCCACGGTGCCCGCAGGTCCCCGCTCCGGCCCTGGCGGTTTCCTGGTTCTCTGAGGGAAACCGGCCCTTGTGCCAAGGGTAACTTAGGGCGCCTGCTTTTCCAATGGGTTCTTTCAGTTCACACACAGCGTGGCCTTCCAGAACCTCAGCCAACCCCAGGCTCACCAAATCATGCTTTCATCTAAGTCCGCGAGAACAGAATCACCCTCCACGTTCTCCCTGACAACTTTACCATTTTAAAAAGCGATCGCATTCTGGCCCCCTTCCCTCCTGAGGGAGACCCTCCTCAGCGGCCCCCAGGTGAAGCGCCCTTCGAAGGGACATTGCCCTCTGTGGTTCCAGGAGGCCCCTCTCCCGCTCCAGAGAAGGGAAAACAACACATTTAAAATCAGGCAGCTGGTCCCACCACGCTGTAGTCAGCCTCCTGCTAACGGCCCCTGGACAGGAAGGGAGGTGAGAGGACAGGGAATGGGGTATCTGCAGCTCGCCTTCTGCTCCCGCCTCGCACCTCAAGAGATCCCTGTGTCTGCTGATAGAATCCCTTGGCTTAATTTTACTGAAACTACAAGACAGGGAAGAAATTATAACTTTCGTGTTTATTTTTCCTGAAGTCTACTGACCCTCCTTTTCGGACTGCACAATCTCCCGGGGTGTGTGAACTATTAGGGGTGGCTCATGCACCTTCAAGAGCAAAACCAGCCATTACTCAAAGACACTTAATCTTTTTTTAACTTTTGTTTTCTGCCGAATCTGCTTCCCAAAGCATCAAGTGCTTTTTCCTATTATATTTGTTCAATAACCTCTATGCATACAAAATTTAAGTAATCATTAAAATATGCAATGTATTATAGTAAATGCTTGAAATTGGTGGGTTTTTTGTTTGCTTGGTTGGTGGGGTTTTTTTGTTTTTTGTTTTTTATCTCGGCTCACTGCAGCCTCCACCTCCCCATTCAAGCAATTCTCCTGCCTCAGCCTCCCAAGTAGCTGGGCTTCAGGCACATACCACCACACCCAGCTAATTTTTGCATGTTTAGTAGAGATGAGATTTCACCATTTTGGCCAGGCTGGCCTCAAATTCCTGACCTCAGGGGATCCACCCACTTCGGCCTCCCAAAGTGCTGGGATTACAGGCATGAGCCACTGCGCCTGGCCCTTTAAGTAGGTGTATTCTTTAAGAGAAGGATTAATTAATCAGATTTTTGCGTTTTCAACTACCAAAGAGGGTTTTTTTTTTCCCATTTTTCCTTTCCACAGTTTCTACTGTTCTGTCTTCCTCCCTCATTTTCTAACTCTTTTTACTTTCTTGATTCTTCCATTTTTTTGCTACTGTGATTACTAGCCATATTAAACTGAAATGTTTTAATCAATGTGTTTATTGAATAATGTGTAATATTCTCTATTCTTTAAGAAATCACTTTAGTGGAACTTTTTTCTACACTAAAGATGCAAAAAATACCAAAGTCATAAAATGTCTTAGCTAAAACTATAAAACTTAGAAAAAACATAGGAGAAAAGTCTTGTGACATTAGATTTGACAATGATTTCTTGACTACAATGCCAAAACCAGAGGCAACAAAAGTGAAAATAAATTGTACTTCATCAAAATTAAATACTTTCATGCATCAAGGAACACTGTAACAGAGTGAAAAAGCAACTCACAAAATGGGAGAAAATATTTGTAAACCATATGCCTGATGAGGGATTAATTCACAGAATATGTGAAGAACTCCCACAACAAAAAACAAACAGATTAAAAGATGGGCAAAGGATTGTATTTGACACTTTGTTAAAGAAGATATACAATAAGCACATAAAAAGATGCTCAGTGTCATTGATTATTAGGGAAATGCAAATCAAAACCACAGTGAAATACCACTTCGGTTACTTTCAAAATAAGTAAACATCCAAATGGTTGTCAAGAATGTAGAGAAACTGGAACCTTGGTCACTGTTGGTGAGAATGTAAAATTGTACAGCCACTCTGGAAAACAGCACAGTTGTTCCCCAAAAATAGAAACATAGCATTACCATGTGATGCAGCAATTCCATTTCTGGGAATTATACTCAAAATAATTGAAAACAGGAATGCAATGAGATATCTGTACACCAGTGTTCCTAGCATTATTCACAAAACTAAAAGGTAGAAATGACACAAGTGTTCATCAAGAAATGAATGGGTAAACAACGTGTAGGGCATCCATACAATGAAATATTATTCAGTCTTAAAAAGGAAGGAAATTCTGACACATACCACAACATAAATCAACCGTAAAGACACTCTACTAAGTGAAATAAAAGAACACAAAATAAAAAATATCATATGATTCCACTTATATGCGGTACTTTGAATAGTCAAATTCATAGACACAGAAAGTGGAATGGTGGTTACCAGCATCTGGAGGAAGGGGGAAGAAGGGCTTACTGTTTAATGAGTATAGAATTTCGGTTTGGAAAGGTGAAAAAAATCTGGAGATGGATGGTGGTGATGACTGCACAACAATGTGAATGTTTTTAATGCCACTCAACTGTACACTTACAAATAGTTAAAATGATAAAAATTTGTATTGTATATATTTTACCACGATAGAAATAGAAAATGAATTGCCTTTTGACTTACATATCCTTAAATTATATTTTTCATAGGTTAATCATCCTCGAAGAGAGAAAGAAACAAAAAGAAAAATGAAAAAGGAAAGAAATTTTCTTCACTAAGTCTCCGAAAAGCTACAATCTTAAGAAGTCAAAGCCATAACGAGCTGGAGTTGAACTCCAAGGATCTTAATAGTTATGTAACCTGTCCAAGGTTACACAGCTCACTAATGGGAGAGCTGAAACTAAAACTCGGGAGAATGTGTGATTTATTTGTGATTTTTTCACACCTCAGAGTAGAAAGTTGGGAAAGATCTCTCCAAATGATTTTTAGCTCTTGTCTGCCAGTCTATGACAGCTCCACAAATCCTCTGTCTCTAGCAAAGGTATTTGCTCCAACAAAAATCCCTGGGCAGGAAGTCCTGAAAAACTAAACGCCACCCAAACCACTGAGGGCTCCAACTCTCGAGGACTGACCCTAGCACTGGTACTCTCCAGTAGGGATCATGGGGAATGAAAATGTTACAGTGAGAAGATGGGTAAAGTTGGGGTAGAAGTCACTGGTTTGTGGGATCACAATGTTTGTGATATACTCAAAATTACTACAATAGCCACTATGGCATCTATTTATGTATGTATGTATGTATGTGTGTATAAGTTTTTATCTTTATCATAGAGGCCTGGTTAAAATTTCTCTCTCTTCCATCTGGAATACACACACTAGAAACAGTTAACATTTGAAAACTTCCAAACAGAAGCTCACAGGCCAGAAGTAACCACCACTTCAGGTCAACACCAGGTGGTGAATTAATTAGTGTTATGTAGATAGGGATGCTTTTTTAATATCAAAATTAATGGTAACTATCATCTACTTTTCCTTCTGTATTGGACCATTTCCATGAGCATATAAAAATGCTGTTATTTTGCTTTAAAACAATCTTCCTTTGACTCCTTTCTAATCCTCACCCTCCCCAATTATTACCTTACTTCTTTGCACCTACTTTGCTGCAGAACTCAATGCAAAAGAGTTCTCTGTCTCCAATTTTTCTTCTCTAATTCTTCCTTAAATCTACTCCATTCAGGAGGGGTAGTCTTTCCCTGCCTCTCCACTGAAATTTCCCTTGTCAAGTTCATAAAAAGCCTCTAAAGGCAGAGCCTCAGCCCTCATCTTCCTCCACCTCTCATCAGTTGACACAGGTGAGCACAGCGTTATTCCCATCTCCTGACCCAGTTTTCCTACTTTCTCGCGTCAGTGTCCCTGGAACTCAGTCTACTCCCTACCTACTCTCATTTCTTTGGTTCCAAGGCTTTACATATGACCTAAAGTTCTGATGTTTCTCAAATGTGTATATCCAGCCCAGGCCTCTCTCTAGAATCCCAGTCCCATTTATTCAACTCTTGCTTGCCTTCTCTTTTTAAATATCTAACAGACAGGTCAAACTAATTCTATTCAAGCCTGAATTCCTAAATCTCTGTGCAGAACCCTGCTTCACTCATACCTTCCTGTCTCAGTGGATGGCAACTGCAATCTTTGAGATACTCAGGAGGCCAAAAACCTTGGAGTCATTCCTGACTCCTCCCTTTCTTACACACCGAACATCCAAACTATCAACACATTTTTTTGGCCCTCCGTGTGAAATATATCAAGAATCTGACCCCTTCTCGCCATCTCCCCTGCTCCCACCATCATCTTGCACCTGGTTCATTGCAGTAACCTGTTGAGAAGCTCTTCCACTTTCTCCTCCATGGTCTATTCTCAATACAGCAGTTGGAATGATAGCTTCCTAGTCAAAGCCAGATCATGACTTCCCTGTACTCAAAACCATACAATGTTTCCCAGAATCCTCACCAAGGCCCCTTACCCTCCATTTCCCATTACCACACTTCCACCTAAGGGCTTTCCTCTTTCTGTTCCCTCTATCCAGAATGTTCTTCTCCAAGAGATCCACATAGCAAACTTCCTCACCTCCTTTAATTCTCCCTCGCATTTCACCTTTCCATGAAGATTGCCCTGACCGCCCTGTCTAATACACATTTTCTAGCTCTCCAAAACTTCCTTACCCAGCCATTCTGTCTCTGTCTTGAAATTCTTAATACTTTTTCTTCCAAGGGGCCCTGGCTTTTCGTTTTGCACTGGGCCCAAGTTTCATAGCCAGGCTACTTAGAGATCTCTACTGACCTCAGTTTTCTGATTTGTAAAACAAATATAATAACAGTATTGTTAAGTGGAGCCTAAAGCTTCCTCCTTACATATTTTTAATTTGGCCTAAAGGTTTCTTCGTACAGAGTGAACTATAACCTGACTAGACGTGTTATCTACTCTTGTGCCAACCACCAAGTTTTAACCAATCAAAGGCAGCCGGCTGTTTAAGCCATGTTTATATAAGGCAAATGCCCAGCTGTAACCACTTCGGCTGTTTCTGTGCCTCACTTCCATTTTCTGTACATCACTTTCCTTTTTCTATCCATAAACGTTATTTGATCATGCAGCAGCATGAAGCTATCTGAATCTACTTTGGGTTGGGAGACTGCCCAATTCATGAATCAATTAAACAGTTATATTTAATTTGACTAAGGTTTGTTTTGTTTTGGTTTGGTTTTTGGGTTTTTTTAGCAGTAGGTTCCCCATAGGAGATCTGAGAAGATTAAATAATACAATAGGTGGAAGGCGAAGAGCACATGACAAATACTTGTAAATTCACCCAACAACAAGTTGTTGATTGCCTGCTACGGAGGAGCAGGCACCGTTCTGGGCACTAGAGAAATGCCGTGGAAAGTTGCTCTCATGGACCTTACACTTCCATGGGGGATATCAACAGTAAGAAGATACCATTACGTTCCATCACATGGAATAGATACTATGAGGAGAAGTAAAATGGAGGGATGCAATGCAGCAGCTGACTGACCACATCAGCTTGAGTAATCAGGAGTCACCTGTCCATGAGGTGACACTTAAATGAGAACTGATGGCAAAGAAGGAAGACTCAACCATGCAACAATTAGAAGGAAGAGCATTCCAGGCACAGGCAAGAGCTAGTAAAGACACCTAAGATGAGGACTAACTCCACATGTTAGAGACACAGAATAAACGCAGGGTGGGTTTAGCAGAGTAGCTTATAAACTATTTCAGGATGAAGCCAGAGAGAAGATTCAGATTAGATAAGACACAAAACCACAGACAAGGGTTGGTGCTTGATTCCAAACCGTAGAAGAGTTTTAAGCTGGGAACACTTGGTCTCACATACATCTTCAAAGATAATTCTGATGACTGTTTGTAAAACGAATTTTAGGAGGCAAAGTAGAAGCAGGCATATTAAGTAGGATGTTACCACAATAACGTAAGCAACAGTTGATGGCTTAAACCAAGGAGGGAGTGGCGGAGATGTAGAGAAGTAGTTGGATTTGTGATCAGATTCTACCTATTAAAGGTAAAATCCGTAGGAATTTCTGATATCAGTGGTGAGAAAAAGAGATCACTCACTCCTGGGCAATTGGGTGGATAAATGTTCATTCTGATTATGTAAATATCAATCATTAATCTCTGTCTGCCATGAAATAGCATCCTAATCAGAAAAGCGTCCTGGGTTTGGTGAGCTCCCAGTACATGTTGATTGATTGAACAACTGAATGAATGGGGGAGGAAGTTGCTTAAAGGGAAGTCAAGTGGGGAGCTGAGGAGAAACTTTGCCTACTTTACAATTTTGCTTACAGTGGGACTTGCTGACTGGTCTCCACAAAAAGGAAAAACAAAAAGCACTAGAAAAGAACGTTTGCTGTGTGGAAAGATTTCAACTAACAAAGGAAAAGGAAAGGGCCACGAGGGCAGGGAGACACGTGTTTGGACACATCCCCTGCTTGGAAGGCTGACTCCTGAAAAGACCAGGATCTGATGAGTGTGCAGGAAACCCTATTGCCCTGTCAGTTCCTACTAACAACTGGGTGCATTTATTTATCCTCTCAAAGCATGAAGCAGAGGAACCAGAAAGGGTGCTAGGGCCAGGCGAAGGCATGGACATATATTCATTGGCTCATCTGGCCCTCTCTACAGGATGGGAAGCATTACAGAGAGGCATCACCTTGGCCCCATCGACATCCTACCTAGAGACAGAAACATTTCAACTGAAACTGACAGTCTCTTGAGCCCCGGTGTCTGATTCTCACCATAATAACCCTCTTAAAAAAACTCAGTCCCTGAGAAATGGCAGTGGACTGAAAGAGTTCCTCTCTATGAAGATGAAAACTTTAGAATATTTTCTAAAAATGTTCTAAAACTTTAGAATAATTTTCTAATCATGAACAGTGCTAAACAGGTATATATTAGGGTAAACCATATGAAGTTGCCAGGATTAGTCCACATTTTATCTAAGAGAGTAACTATTTCATGTGGTTCAAGCTGATATGTGTCTCTACAGGCTGATGAAATGCTTTGGGCAAAATACCACCATAACAATAAATCTTATCTTTGTTTCTGTCTCAGAATCCTAGAATGTTTCTATGTGTTCTTTGAGAAAATAATTCGGGGGAGGGAGGTTGAAGCAATTTCTGATTTCCTGGGGGAGAAAATAACAACTATATTCCTCAGCAATGTACCCAGAATTCAAACCAACCATCAAATGCTCAAAGCTTACAGAAATTCGGAGACGTAGAAATCCCCTTAGCGTGGGAAGGATGAAAAGAGTATTTTACAATCCTGCAAATGTGAAAGGGCAGAGCGAAGTTTATGTTATCCAACTCACTTGTTTTATCACATAAGCTAAGAGGCTTGCTCAAGGTCAGGGTCAATAGTTTAAGGCAGAACTGGAGCCAGATCCATTGCGTGTATTAGACTAACTTTTCTGAACCAATACACGCTATGTATGGAAAGGTAAGAGGGACTTTATGGGTAAAAATAATTTCATTTCTAAGATGTAAAATAATGCTGAACAAGTTAAAAGAATTTGAGTTCCTAGATATCAAAATAATAACCCAATAGAATAAGACATTAAAAAAAAAAAAACTTCACTAAGAAACAAGATTTTAGAATGGTGCATTTAGAAGAAAATGCTATGGAGGACTGAATGGCAGAAGCAGAAAGCACTGACTTTATAAGTGGCTTGGTGAATTGAAAGAAAAAAGCAGCATATGTTTTGATAAATGCTTTTTTGAGGTTGGTGGTATTTTACCAGAATTATATAATCTGCTTATTTATACAGCTGGGACATTTTCACTTCCATGAGTTATTCTTTGAATCATTTGTAGTGAGTGCCTACTATATCTCTAGCAGTCTTCCAGGTATCTGGATATATCAGTTAATTTAACAGACAAAAATCCCTGCCCTTAATGAGCATATATTCTAATTGGGGAGACAGACAACAAACAATAAACATAAAGCACAAATGAATTGTATGGTCACTTAGAGAGTGAAATGTGCCAAGGGGGAAAAAAAAGATCAGGATACTGGGAAGCTGGAGCCGTGAGCAGGGAGGGGTGCATGCTGGGGCTTTCAGCAGCATAGTCTGGACAGGTGTCTTTGAGAGGGTGGGTTTGAATAAGGGCTGGAAGAAAATGAAGGCTGTTTAGGGGAACAGAGTTCCAGATGTTGGCAAGTCACTAAGGCAGAGACATGGCTGGCAGGTGTGAGCGTCAGCATCTGCTCTGTAGACCTGGTGTCATCCCAGTTTCTGGAGCATGGCCAAGTCTTTTACATAGAACAAGAAGCCTTGAGTGATCCAATGTGTCCATGTTATGGTACGCCAGAAATGACAAATCCATATAATGAAACTTTGAGAATTTGTTTGTGGTCCAAGTATCCCTGTGGTTGTGTGCATCTCAGCTGTGGCCTTTATATTCACTCTTCAAAGCTTCTGTGGCCATGGCCATGTCTCAGTGTGACAACAAAAGGCACCCAGCTCAGGTAAGTGTTTTAACGCCCAAGCAAAATGAACCACAGATAATCCATTCCTTAGCTTAGGTATCAAGTATCAGAATGGTGCTGCCATAGCAGACAGAGAATATGACCAGAGTAAGAATACTCACCATCTATCACTAGTTGGACCACATACTCACTTACTGATGCAGAATAAACTGCTCAATTTCTCTATGCCTCAATTTTTACATCTGCCAAATTAAGATAATACCTCTTTCTCAGTCTATTTCACAAAGGTGTAATAATATTTAGGTTCAATGATATAATAAGTATGAAAGTATGCTGGAAGCTATAATGTGCAAGGCTTAGCTATCTCTATGCCCTCAGAATATAACATAATGAATGGCATTCTATAAATGTTTTTGAGTAAATAAGCAGACAAGTAAAACTTACAGTGTGATGACAACCAAGAAAAAAGTCATCCCATTAGATATGACCTATATCTATATAATCAAAGTAAAGATGGTATTTAGCATAACTACCTTTATAAATCAAGCCAAATAATATATTATTCTACATCTTCACTTGAAACTTCTTTTAAACAAGGGTTATTTCAAAACATGAGAGAAAACTATAGGCTACTTTCAGTTTAGCTTGTTAAGCCCTTTGATCTAGAAAAATATCTATATTCCTACCCAAACCAGGAAGGAGAAAGGACAAAGAAAAAACAATTGCAATATTGCTCAGATGATCAGTATAAAAAAGACGTCAAAGAAGGAAGAGGAGGAGGAAGAGAATTCCTTTTTAAAAATTTCAATATTTGAAATATAAATAGCCATTGGATTGGTTGAATGTTACAATAAGATATAAAAGAGAGGTAAAAAGTGTTTTGACCTCTTTCCAGGTGCCAAGAATTCTGCCCAATGAGTAGACAAAAGGAATGCTTAGCTGAATCTAACACCAAGCTATTTGTAGAATAAAACTGGACTTCGTTAGAAGTGCCTACTGAGTGAGAAATCCGCAGGCTGCAGCAGAACATCTCTTTTCCCATTGGGAGACTATTTTTTAAACTACTTGAAATCATAAACTGATAATTTGGAAGGTTGTTTTGTTAGTTCTGTTTGCTCCACCTTGGCCATAATCAGTTTTATCGAGGGCCACATTAGTCATGGAGGGGTCCATGGAGGCATTTCCAAATCATTCTAATTTCTCCTACTGAAAGTTTTTAGGGACTTACTATTGCTATTTCTTCTCTACAACTATCACTTCCCAAAGCACCACTTTCTGCTGAAAAAAAAAAAAAAAAAAAAACCTAGGAGTTGTTGGATCTGTTGAAACTATGTGAAGCAACTTTTTCAATTATCTAGATAGATATTCAAGAAAGATCATCGGTCTCACAGAAAGCATAGGTCTCCGTGGCCACTGGCAGGCTAACCTCTACTTCTAGCAATTGAAAAATGAAATAGCCTACCTGCTAAAGTTTAATGTGGTATTTCCTTTAGAGACACTGATAGAACACAGAATCTGGAGGTTGCCAATACGAATTTGCAAAAAGAGAAGGCATTCCTTAGTGTCAAATGTTTGGGAAATGCTGCCTTAAGCAAAGTTGTACCTAGTTGCTGTTCTGAGATCTTTTTCTTCTTCTGTTTGGCAAAAGCTGCCAAAAGAATTTTTTTTTTAATTTTTAACCAGAAAATTGACCTCAGATTCCCAATTTCTAGTCTTTTTTCTCCTGCAAGTAAAAGATAAAATGTAAACAGTGAAGCTTGTTCTACTTCATAAGAATAAACTCTAACCTGTTGGCCATTGCACAGGGTTCAGGAAGAGCTTGTTCAAGGTTCATGAAAGACCAAAGCAAGTCAAGTGGATGCCTCAGCATCAGCCTCTGGATCCACATTGCCTGGATTCAAGTCCGTACCTACTATTTTGTAGTTTTTTGACCTTGGACGATTACTCATGGTCTTTCTGTCTCAGTCTTCTCACCTGAAAAATGGGAATAATAGTAATTAGCAATTATGTAACTAATTACTTATGTAATTAGTTATTCTTTTTTCTCTGCCTCAGTCTTCTCATCTGCAAAATATAAATAATAGGCATACTTGTGCATTAGGCTTATGGTGAATATTTAATGTCTTAAAATTTAAATTTATTAAATCAACATGAAGATTCAGTGAAATTTATGTAAAAGGTTAAATAAGTTACGAGTTAAAGATCAGAAGAGTGCTGGGCACATGACGACAGCTATGTGTTAGTCTGCCGTGATGCGATGGTGATGATGGTGATGATGAAGGTGATGACTCCCCTTTCTTCAATCGTCTCAAAGTACACATGAACCATGTTATTACCCAAAGTGATCAAGGACTAAAAATTCAGTGACAAACATGACAAAGAGAAAGGATCAGGGAAACACTAACAACTAACAGAATCCCATAACCAAGAGGATATTCCACATTGTTACCCAGGAATTTTCCAACCTTTCCCCATTTTTTCCTTTTCCAATATGGGCAAAGTTTCTTCAGATTCCAATCAGAAAATTCCTACTCTCACCCAAGAGGAAACTATATTCTCTCACGTTGTCGCCACTGAGGACAGATCACAGGGGCAAAGGAGGTGAGTGCTGATCAAGGAAGGGGCAAAGAACAGGCAGTGAGAGAGAAAACAGCAGTCCTGGGGAGAGGACAGCCGCACCCAGTCTTACGTGACTGTCCGCAGCACAGGGAGGAAACCAGAGGGAGCACACTGCCCATGGAATATTGTTGATTAAAAACCACTTGAAATGAGACAGAAATTAAACAATCTGCAAAAAGAATATAGACCATAGTAAAGAAAGTGACATTTCACCCAACACGGGACATATGAATCAGCAAAACTGAGACAACTCAGGACAGGGGAAATCCGACCTACTTCAGAGCTACGGTGGGCTCAGGGTAGAGCTCTGTGTAGCTACTGTCTGTTACATTTGCATATTTTAACTGTATAGTAAGTCAAGGGTGACGGAATACTCACTGTGTGCTAGGTACCATTCGAAGCACTTTACTTGTTAATTGCAGGCACATTTTAGGGAACAGGAATAAGGATTTGAAATAACTTGAAGAATCCCTATTTATAGCAATCAAAAGAGCCTAACAGAAACAAAATTAATTAACACACCTATTCAAACAATTTCTAAAGAATGCCATGTGCATTATTGGCATTTTTTAATGCAACTATTTCATAAACTCTATGCATAGGTCTCTGTGGCCACTGGCAGGCTAACCTCTACTTCTAGCGATTGAAAAATAAAATAATTTACCTGCTAAAGCCTAACGTAGTATTTCCATTAGAGACACGGATAAAACACAGAATCTGGAGGTTGCTAATATGAATTTGCAAAAAGAGAAAGCATTCCTTAGTCTCAACAGTTTCGGAAATGCTGCTTTGAGCAAAATTAAACTGTTTTTTGTTTCATTTGGTTATATGTTTTAAAAGACTTCTCAGAACTTTCAATGGAATAACAAGCATGGCCAATCCATGAGAAAAGGCTATCAGAGACAGGGTTTCCCAAAGTATCTGGTGAGAGAACTCTTCCCCACTACCCCTACAGCATTTCCCCTAACTAAATTGTATTCAGTAAAACACTGTTTAGGTAATGCTAGTATGGGCTCATTTTATTATTTCACCTGGAATCTGGCCCGTTCCAAGCCCCAGATTTTTATCTACATCCTTCAGAAAGAAAAGAATCAGAAAGAAGCATCCAATTTAAGTCCTGGGTGTATTTTTTAGGGTAACACAGCCGCTGTAATGGATAAACATCAAAATCTTACTGGTTTCACACAGTTGTAATCCATTTCTCCCCAAGCAATGATCCAATGCAAGTGAAATCACCCAGGAAGCTTTGGAAAATTCTCCTGTGCCCCACTCCCAGGCATTCTGATTGAGTTATTCTCTAGTTGAGCTAAACGTGAGGCATTCTTTTTAAGCTCCTCACCCAGGTTTCTGGGCTGGCCTCTGAGGGGCCTATGTTGGAAAAGTTTCCTAGATTATTGGTCATTATAAATTGCTGTTTCAAAAGTTGAAAGCAGTTGGGGAGAGAGATAGAGAAACTTTGTAGAGGAAAAAAAATGATCAGTTAACCAAAATTAGTATCTGTAAGTGCATGAATCTCCCATTTAATTTAGTGTCATGAGATGTGCCCAGTGTGTTGATAAGCCCAGACTTTACCCTTCCTGGTGCTGGGTCTGACACTTTTCCATCATGGTTTCCAGTAGGACTGAGAACACCATCTACTATTTATTTATTAAATATTGACTGTTTCAGCAGCAGAGAGCAGTGGATGACAGTACTGGCTCTTGAACCACACAATTTGAATACTAGATTTACCCCCATTGGCTGTGTGGCCTTGAATAAATTCCTTAACCTCTCTGCCTCAGTTTCCTCCTCTGTAAAATGAGGAGAATAACCCTGTTTCACCAAGTACCATGAGAATTAAACAATGAAATCCATAGAGGGGTCTAGAATAGTGACTAGCCTGCAGTAAGTTTTCAAAAAGTGATGGCTATCATTATTATTAACCATTTTTATTATTTTCAAGTGCAGGTCTCTGCTCTAGGCATCAAGGGGCACAGAGAAGATGAAGGCTATATTATTCTGTCCTCAAGGCAACCACAGTTGGGCAAGGGAGACAGACACACAGTTGTGACTAGGCTTTCATGGAATTATGTGCAAAATTCTGGGAGCATCTTCATGGTCCTGTGGAGGGGTAGGATAGGAAGGCTTCCTGGAACGGGTGCCTTTAGATCTGGAACTTAAAGGGTAAGATTAAACCTATAGGCTCAGTCACTTGTTGCTGAAGTAACATGGAAAAGAAGAAAGAATGAGTCAAACCACCTGTCAGCATCTGCAAGGAGACTTTTTTTTTTTTTTTTTTTTTTTTTTTTTTTTTTTTTTTTTTTTTTTTTTTTTTTGCAGTAGAGTTTACCCAGGGCGAAGCCACCACCTCTTGCAAGGTCTCTGCAACATTCATTCCACACCTGGGACTGTGCCCACTTATGGGCACTCCCGCAACCCTGTTCAACAGCAAGCTTGAACCTTTGCATTGGGACTGAAACGCCTGCAGTGTTCCATGGTGTGGTTGTGGAAACGCTGGCAGGCCCGCAGGGCAGTAGTAGGCAGGACTAGAGGTGGGGGCAGAGTAGAGGAGAGGCAGGACTGTTCTGGGAGCTTGACAGGCACAAATCCCGGCCCAAGCCTCTGCCTCAGCCCCTGCAGGATATCCTGTCAGTCAGCCAGGATATATAGACCATTTACTGTGGCCAGTTTCACCAAGACTCCTGGATTTGCCATTTTTCCTTTCTAGAGGCGGGTCTCACCTATCTCTTGGTTCGATCTAGCAAAAAGGAAAGGAAAGGATTTAAAAGTAAACACTGAAATGAGAAAGAATTCACTGGGAGTTTATAAAACTAAGTTAAAATAACTAAGTCAGGCTGACAGGTGCTTGGCACGGAAAAGGAGCAAATATTTCCTCATCATGCTACAATATTTAGTAATTTTTTGTCTTGGATTTGTTGTACAAAATTTCTGCTTCTCAGCTGAAACCGCAGGGCAGGTAAGAAGAGACTTTCATATTCTTTTCATTTGTTAATTGCTATGATGTGTTCAAAAGCTTGTTGTTTTCCTCTATTGTCATGGGTAAAGGGTACTATCTGGACTTTATAAAATACAGAGAACACTTGTAGAGACTAAGGTTCTAATTGTGAGGCACCATCCTTCTGAAGGTGTTCCAACCCACTTGCTGCTCTTCCTGCGCTAAACCGCCATTGTTGGGATCTCTAATTTTAGTGCTACTGTTCTTTTTTCCAGTGCAGACATTGGCATCCTGTTTTTTATTTGTTCTAATAGTCTCATTATCGTGACTATCTACCATCCCATCTTTCTGACTGTAGAAAATAACTATGGTTGTGGAGAGATGGTCTGGGGAATTCCAGGGTGGATATCTCACTAAGGAACACAAGGATCAGAAATATTTTACAAAATCATCAGGCCTTCATTCTTTCATCTCTTCTGCCTTCCATAGCGTTGTAGTAAAAGTCCCCAGGGAGGTCTTACCAGTAGCCTCCATGAAGTACATCAGCACTCCGAATCCTCAAGCAAGCTTACCAAGGTGTTGTCTCAGAGTGAGGCCAGCTGTCAATGAGACAGCATTGATTTCTGATCCATCAAGAATGAATCTGAAACGTGATTCTGCACCTGTCCCAGGAAAATTTTTTCAACACCAATTTTTATTCCAGTTGGCTACATGCTCTGATAATGTTTTCATGAAAATATGAGAAGACGGCCTAATAGCTCAGTGCTCCAGCTTTGAAATTAGGTAGGGGTGAGTTTGAACTGTGGATCTCATTTTTCTGTTTAACAAATAGGTCTAAGAAGCGGTCATGATCCTCCACAGCTGTTTGACCCTGAGCAAGTTATTTAACTCTTCAGGCTTCAGTCTCGCCCCTGACAGTGTACCACAAATGGTAGTAATTACCATCACCATCATCATCTTCTTAATCACCATCATCATCACCAAGTGTTTGCATTCGTGCAGAAATCAGACCTTAACTGATTTAAACAAGCTGAATTTACTTTTCAGAGAAGACAAGTTTGTGAATACTGTATGAGAAATAGAATGAGTCTTTTCATTTGAAAAGGGCAACTTGAAGGTCAAGAGGTTTCTTAAGGAGAGGGTTTTAAACCTAGCCCACTAAGAAAGAAAAGACAAAGTAATGTAACCCCACATATTTATCCAAATGTGAAACCCTCATGTAAAGAAAAGCCTGCTTAAAAAAGATGCAGAGGTGTCATGACAAAGAAGGTTAATTCAAACTATAGCTAAGTGTAGCTTTTATTATTACTCAATAAAGAAACTTCTAGTGCTATTTTGGTTCATGATGATCACCAAATGAAAGCTCCTGGTAAAAACAGAGATTTCAGTTTTCTATACTCCACTCAGGTGCAGGAAAGAGAAAGGGCTAATCAAGGAATCACAAGACCAGAAACTCACAGGGTGACCTTGGGCAAATCACTGCAACACCCCTCACCTCAGTTTTCTTCCCGCTAAAATGAGTATGATGATACCAGTCCTTCTTCAGAGCAGTGAAGATCAAATAAGATGATGCCTTTGAAAGGATGCATAACCAATAATTGTTCTGAAGATGTAAAGTTTCTTTTTCTTTTCTTTTTTCTTTTTTTTTTTTTTTTAAGGCAGAGTTTCGCTCTTGTTGCCCAGGCTGGAGTGCAATGGAACTATCTCGGCTCACCACAACCTCCACCTCACGGCCTCAAGCGATTCTCTTGCTTCAGCCTCCTGAGTAGCTGGGATTACAGGCATGCGCCACCACGGCCGGCTAATTTTGTATTTTTAGCAGAGACGGGGTTTCCCCATGTTGGTAAGACTAGTCTTGAATTCCCGACCTCAGGTGATCGTTCCGCCTCGGCCTCCCAAAGTGCTGGGATTATAGGTGTGAGCCACCGCGCATGGCGTAAACTTTCTTTTTATGCAGACGTTATATATTTCAATGAACTTGGAAGCAGTCGTAACATTTCCACCACGCCTCACCTAGTGCCAGGCCTGTGGATGAGCTGACGATAATATGAAACCATGAGACATGATCCTGCCCAAGAAGGGGTTTTTTTAACAGAGAGCAAAGACCAACAAAATGTGCTCCACTGGGCCAGCCCCAGGAAGAGCAGAAGTCGAGAAAGGGAAGAAAAATGAATGTGGTTTTGTGAAAGAGGTGGTGTTAAACCACCTTTCACTTGAAGGATTTGGTTTAGGGAGCCCAGTGAACGGGAGAGAACATACCAGTCAGGAGAGAAGACAGGGACAAAGGTGGTGAAGAGTTACAGGAGTCAGCATTCACCACCTGTGATACTTCAGGCGTTCACCAGGAAATCCGCACCTGTTTAAATGACCGTCATCATTTAAAGGTCTCAGTAACCTCAAGAGTGGTTTTTAATATCTTCCCTTTATAGGTGATGGCAAAGGGTAAAGAATTCATTCAAGATTGTACACTTAGGAAGATATAGAACTTGACTCAAACTTAGGTCTTTTGGTCCCCAAGTTTAGTCTCTCTTTGTTGCACAAAGCTGCTTCATCTTAAGCTTAATGGGGAAATGAAGAAAAGTTGAGGAAAGGGAGGTATCTCTCTGGGATGATCAGCCTCAGCATTATCAGCAACAGGGGATCCTAAAGACAGTGCCAAACTGAGTGTGGATCATTCAGTTTAGCAGTTACATCTCCACCGCCTTATGTTGCTAAACATTCTGCTTTCCCTAATTCATTCATTAAATCAACAAGTATTCACTGCGCACTGGTATGTGTCAGACACTATTTTAGGGCTTAGGGTACAACCGTGGGCAAAACAGAGAAAGATCCCTGCTCTCCTGGAGCCTACTTTTCAGTTGGATTGTCATCTAAAGATTGCAAATATCTTTGAAACAGTAACTGTCTTCCAAGGCGCTGGCACTTCTTTCACCCACAGCCATGGCAGACATTGCTTATTGATCCCAATACTCTTTCCAGATACGATTTAAAGGAGCAAACCAGTCATTACCAATCAATCTTATCACCATCCCTGGCATTCCACTGAGATGATTGGAGACATTATTGGCCTTGCTAGATGTTTTACAAGACTCTGAAAATAGGAATTAATGTTCTTTTCTTATATTTACACAGACAAGAAGATGTGATCAAAAGTCTCTTCTTACAATTAGGACTCTGTGCCAACCCTGCTCTTTCAACTTTGCAGTTAATTGCCCGGATGGTTACACCAAGATTACCAATGGCACTGAAGGAATCCCAGATTGCAGGTACTCATGGAAAAATACATGTGCTCAAACTGTGAATCCAACTTGAAACCATCTATCTCAAAAACTGCAAAGAGAAAACTATGGCTTTTCTCTTGCTTTAGGACAATAAGCCCAAACTTAGGTAACTCACAATTTATGCACTTAAGTCTAAAATACATATTGTTGGTGGGGCGCGGTAGCTCATACCTGTAATCCCAGCACTTTGGGAGGCTAAGGCAGGAGCATCACTTGAGATCAGGAGTTTGAGACCAGCCTGTCCAACATGGTGAAACCCCATCTCTACTAAAAATACAAAAATTAGCTAGGCATGGTGGCACCTGCCTGTAATC
This sequence comes from Cebus imitator, assembly GCF_001604975.1. Taxonomy (NCBI): domain Eukaryota; kingdom Metazoa; phylum Chordata; class Mammalia; order Primates; family Cebidae; genus Cebus; species Cebus imitator. Next base: position 676,172 of record NW_016107323.1, read on the forward strand.
TCAGCTATTTGGGAGGTTGAGGCAAAAGAATCACTTAAACCCAGGAGGAGGAAGTTTCAGTGAGCTGAGATGGAGCCACTACACTCCGGCCTGGGAAACAAAGTGAAACTATGTCTCAAAAAAATTTAAAAACATAAAATGTATATTGTTATTCATTCACATTTTAATACAAAATTGACTTATTTGTATTGCACATAAACATTCTCTTTTCATCTTACCTGTATTTTGAAAATCTGGGTTTTATTTAATTTGGAAAGAATTCTAGTCTCAAACGTGATAAAAGCCTTGAGTCTGATAGTCATCTTTTTAACTAGCTACGGACCTTGATACTAATTAGAACTCGAAGAAGGGGGGGAAATGAATTACAGTATGGTTGTATTTTATGTGAACTTTGCATTTTTGAAGACCTCTTGGGATTCAGAACTCTAAATTCAAGGCTAATACTGCCAAAGAATGGCAAGTGGTTATGCTTGCTAGCTAATGGGTGTAGCCATGGGGTTCAACTGCAAATACAATTTTGTGTTTACTCAGCCTGTTTATTTAGTAATTAGATAGTACTCAATGAGTTTGCTTTTAATTCTGGGTTGAAGGATTATTTTTTATTTTGCTTGAAATGACACCTTAACACTATAGCACACTATTTTAAATTCACATTTGCTTAATGTGACCACACTATATTTCTAAAATCAAAATCATCATTTTAAATAAAAGTTTCCCAGTATTAACTAACCTAGAATTAGCAAGCAGTGGGTATTATCAGGTGGGATAATCTTTACCTGTTCCTCCTTTTGGAGGGTAGATTCGAATATGATGATTGGAGTTGGTGTTGTACGTGATTAATGTCTCTGCATAATCAGGACTTGCAACACCTTGATTCCTCCTATCTGATTCTTTCTGAAAACAAGAAAAAATAATTAGCAAGCATATGCAGCAGCTAACTCTCAATTACCAAAGTAGGCACACATTGGCAACCCATTTCAATTTCTATTAGAATTTTATTCAAGATAATTAGAGTTGAAGTTTAAAATTAAATGGCTACTTTACTGAAAACATTTTGGTACTGGCTACTGTTCTGTTCATTGCCAAAGTGGACAGTTGGTTATATCCCAACACACAAGCACACACACACATACACACGCACATAGGATAAAATTTTTGCATTCAGAAATGTTTTAGATATAAAAACTTTGATGTGTCATTCATCTATGCTGGAACAAACTCAAGATTGGTTCTTTTGTTTTACGTTATTTGGATTTTTTTAAAAACAACTTTATTGATATATTACTGACATACAAAAAAACTGGACATTCTTGATGTACCCAACCTGATGAATTTGAAGATAAGTATAATTCATGAAACTAACACCACAAGCAGTGTCATAAACACATCCATCATTTTCAAAAGTTTTCTCCCCGCTCTTTTTTGTGATAAGAACGCTTAACATAAGATCTTCTCTGTTTGCAACGTTTAAGCATATATTACATTGTTGTTTACTATATGAACTAAATCTATAGAATGGTTTCATCTTTTGTAATCAAAGTTTTATACCCTTTGAACAATACCTTCCCATTTTCTCATCCTTTCAACCCTTAACAACCACCATTCCATTCTATTTATATTCCTCCTCTCAGTGGGATCATATGGTATTTGTTCTTCTGTGTCTAGCTTATTTCACTTAGCATGATATCCTCTAGGTTCATCTATGTTGTTGCAAGTTACCAGATTTTCTTCTTGTTAAAGGCTGAATAATATTTCAGTGTATGTATATACCACATTTTCTGTATCCATTCATCCATAGATTGATGTTTATGTTGCTTCCACGTCTTGGCTTTTGTTACTTCCATGTCTTGGCTGCAGTGAACATGAGAGTGAAGAAATCTCTTTAAGATCGTAATTTCAATTTTTTTGGATATATAACCAGAGTAGAATTAATAAATCATATGGTAGCTTTATTTTTAATTTTTGAAGAACCTCCATATTTTTTTCTGTAGCAGTTATACCAATTTACAGTCTCACCAACTGTGTACAAGTGTTCCCTTTTCTCCACACCCTTGCCAACCCTTGTTGCATTTTGTTTGTTTGCTTTTTACAATAGCCATCCTAATAACTGTGAGGATGTATCTCACTGTGGTTTTGCTTTGTGTTTCCTTGGTATTGAGTGATGCTGAGCACCTTTTTATGTACCTATTGGCCACTTGTATTCTTTCAAAATTAGTTCCTGAAGGGATATTTGGTTCTGCCCTTGAACTCTCCTGCCCACCTTTGTAAAGAGGTGTCCCTGCCAGTAATCTCAACCATTCAGAAAAAGTCAACTCCTTCCCCAATTTGACTGTCCATAAAGTATATGACTGTGCTGTTAATCAGCTACATATCAGGGACTGGTTTGGGAGGACAACCTTGAACTCACCATCACATTACTCTTAACAGCAGCCCAGCTGAAAGAAATGGAAAGAAACAATTATGAAGGATTGTCTCTAGATACTAAAATCTAATCCTAAAATAAGCCATGCCTGCAGAGATCCCTTTAAATAGACAATGGTGTTTAACCTCCATAGAATTGTTATTCCAGAACTATGTCTCAGCCAGCACTAGAAACTCTTCTAAGGAAGTCATCATTTTATCTCCTGCTAGGATATTGTGGCAAATGTTCCTTGCTGCATTATACTGTCTCTGCCACAGGCATTTCTCCATCTACAGTATCTGTAGTCAATATGCTGAGCCTGAGCAGTGGATTTGCTTTAAATCCACACATCCTGTGCATTGTGTAACTCGTGCTCTCTCCCTTCCTGCAGTGACTGCTGGGACACTCAGTGATAAGTTTTAGGCACATCTCTTGTATGTGCCTAGGCCTTAATATTTATTTTATCTACTAACTTTACTTCTGATATCATTTAGATATTTCTCCACCATGTTCACCATTCTCTGATTTTTTTCATCCATTTCTCACAATTAAAAATAATCATAATTAAGTTTTATGCTACTTAGAAAGCCAAATATGTTCCATCTAGATTTTTTTAACCATAGATAAGTATTAAGACCTACGTTGAAAGCTAAGGCAGTTCTACCACCTAGAGTAGCTGCATTGCTCTAATCATGGGTTAATGTCCTCTCTTTACCTTCCAAGTTACACCATTGAGGCCTACATACACACTCTGCATTTGCCCGGATGCCGCCATATTTGTAGGAAGGACTATCTCCAACCTCGGTGTTGTCCCGGCCACTGGGGCCAAGACTGTACAGGTAGGTGGCACAATGCTTGAACTTTGAGACATGCTTCTGGGTGTATCATTTGATAGAAAATTGAGATGAAGGAAGTCAAATAAAAAGGACAATGTTAACATCCTTTTGTAGAAATTCCCATGTCTGTCTATATGTAGAAAAACTTTCTTGCCCTGTCAGCTTTCATAAATCAATTCTGCTTTACTGCTGATAGAGATCTCTCTTTAAGAGAATTCCTTTGTAAGTCAGAAAAAGGGACAATTGAAAGGATATCCATTTTTATTTTAAAAGATATTTGCCAAAGAAAGGAAGTTAAAAGCTGGGATATTATGACCCCCAAATACAATTTTCTTAAAGAAGAAATTTTGTTACAATTTCTCAAAGACTGTACTTATTGTTTGAAAACCAAAATAATCATTAAATATTCTAAAAATTTGTCTTAGGATGGAATATCAAACTTTAAAATGGTGAACTTAAGACACATCAAGGTAAAAGAACTGTGTGAAGTTAACTATGTAGATATGCAAATACACATGTACATAAAAACTAATTCTGACCAGATTTTACTGTAAGCAAAACTACTAACAAAGTCTGAATCAACGGTATAGTTAGACTTTTGCAATCAAGCATAGCATTTGATAGCTGAAACTGAACTGTTACCCTTAGTATAGATACTAACACTCAAAGAGTGACTGAGCCCTTGCTACCTATGGAAATTATGTAATGTCCTATTTTTGGTAGGAACAAATCAGGTATTTTAATTTATGAATTTGCAATTCATTTCCCATCTTCCTAGATATAATGAAAACATCTCCTTAGGATCCACATAAAAGGAGAGATTAGTTCTCTTTTGCTTTACTTTTTTTTCTGATAAAAGCAACACGAGCAAATTACATACAGCTCATAAAGTTTAGAAAGACACAAAGAAAGAAAATATATCAACCTGTATTTTGTCACATATAGGAAACCTTAAATATTTTGGCATATTTCAGTGTTGGGGTTTTATTTTTTCCATATAACTTGTAAATAGTTGAACCCATACTGTATGTATAATGTCTTTTGGGTTTTTTGCTTGTTTGTATTTTTAACTAACGATTAAATTAATAAGCGCTCCTCTTTACTCAACGTTGCTGACATTAGGTACCAGAGAGGTACTAAGCCTATATTATCTGATGTCATTTTTAAAACAAATCTTTGAGTTAGACATCTTTATCCTCATTTTGCCTATGAGGAATCAGATTTTAAAATTATCTTTTGCCAATTTCCTTTGGACTGGTAAGTGACAATGCAAGTTCAAGTTTAAAGCTGCCTGGCACCAAAGCCTGCCTCTTTCTGCTCTGTCCTGCTGCCTAGAGCAAACCTGTTCAAAATGGAGAGCCTCGAAATGTGTTTGTAATGTCTTTTTTGACTGACAGGTCCTTTCAGCCTTCCCAGGAAATGCCTGGATTAGACTCCTTGCCCTGGAAAGGTCAAAGTTTGGGGTTCAAGAGATCCTGCCCCTTCTCTCTATTAACTGCCGTATGCTCAGTTTTACCAATATGTTGATACAGCATATTTCTAAGAGTTTAGCAAACAAAAATCAGGTACTCAAATGCAGTATCTTTTAAAGCAATTAACTCAGACTTCCAGATTTTAAGAACATCTTTTGTGCCAAATGTGGTTATGATCATGCCTAGTTTTTATAGACATTTTGATATAATAGAAAGAACTTTTAGATGTGCTTTCCTCTTTCTAACCCATAAAAACAAATCTGATGCTACGTAATTAACCAGACACTTTGAAGACAAGGAACAGCTTTGTCCAAGATGCGGTACAAAAGTCAGCATGTCCAACATAATGAATGACAGAAAACAGCCAGGAAGGCAAAAGAACACTGGGCCAGCATTCTTTTAGTTTCACTACCTACTGGTTGGGGCAAGTGACATTCTGCCTACTCCTCATTCTCCTCATCTGTCAAATGGGGGCTAAAAGTCCTACTTTACAAAACTGTAGTTGAGATTTTAAAACATTAAGCGAAAAGACTTGGCAAGATCTATGACAAAAAGAAGGAACATTATAAATGTTTAATGAATAAATGAATGACTCACAGTCAAAATAGGCATCTGATAATGAAACGTAAATAAAATGACACTCCTTCTCTAAACTGTTTTTTAGCAGTGGGTAACTCTTAAAGCATGAGTAGGCAAAGAGGATTCCAGGTCTTTTAGGAGGTTTATCCCACCACAGTGTGCTATGTGCAGGCAAATATGGCAAGGTTCAGACATCTACGATCAAAAGAGTCCAAAAGAGTAGCTGGGCACGGTGGCATGCACCTGTAATTTCAGCTACTCGGAAGGCTGAGGCTGGAGAATCGCTTGAACCAAGGAGGCAGAGGTTGCAGTGAGCCAAGATCATGCCACTGCACTCCAGCCTGGGTGACAGAGAGAGACTCCATCTCAAAAAAAAAAAAAAAAAAAAAAACGAGGAGATTCAAAAGGGTTCTTTGAATGTTCAAACATTTCCTTCAGACAGGTCTCAGAGCCAGGGTAGCAAAACATGGGAACTGAGGCCTGGACATGATTTCTACTGTCCTTTCATTGGGGCAAAATTGTACTCTCCTTTATCTTCATCTTCCAAACACACTAGATGTCTCAAAAAGCTTCCTTCCTTTGGCCCGGGAAAAAGATAGATCCTCTACTTGGCAGCATATTTTACCTCTCACATTTTGTGGTATGAAAAGCAAGACCTTGACTATCACTTTACATTTCCGTAAGGATAAGCCCATTTCAGAGCTGCTGACATGGTCTGTCCTTCTTTCAGAGGAAGCACATCCCCAAGCTCCAGAATGGCCTTGTTTCCAAAGCAAATGGAACATCCACTTCCTTTTGAATGCTTTGACAAATACATTCAGACTCAACACTTCTGGGTTATTTCAAAAATTACTTTAATATATCTTACTCAAATTGGAAAATCACCCTATGGTCAATGCTGAAAAGTTGGAGAATGTAAAGAAGCACAATGAAAAAAAAAATCACTATCACCTTCTAAAATTAAGAACAAAGCATGAATTCTCACTTGGGGGAAAAATAATATTATCCTGACATAAGGAAGGTGTTTCTACCTGGATGTAACCTGCTTCTCCCTAATTAAACTTTACGTTACTTTATCAAGTATGCACATGGAGATATTTCCTCATTAGCACAAAAACATATTTTTACCTTGAAACTTAATCATGTCTGAACAGCTGATATTCTATTTGGGATGAAATCAATTTTTAATTTGAATGTCCTAGTTTTTTTAAGTTCTGCCATGAATGTTAATGGATTTGTGTAAAAAAGTTATGGAAAACAAATGTGTACAAAGGGTTATACCCAAACTCAATTGTGGACAAAACAATCTGATTATTTCAAAAAGAAATAGTCTTGATTTTTCTTTTTTAGGTCAATGTCATTGAATTATCCAAATTCATTTTTTTGGGCATTTCCAGACCTCTTTTGCTTTCTCACTGCGTATTCCTTGCCATTCACTGCTCAGGGTACATATAACAGACCACAGGGATTTGAAACCGTCCTTTTAGGCATGTCCTTTTTTGCTTTGAGTGACAAATAATGCTGAGTTCACTTAAAGAACATATTTCACTTCAGTTTCCCAGGCAGGCAAATCCAACAAGAGCAGTAAATGGAATTCTGGGACATATTTTCTGCCTAGCACTTGCACCAAGCTTTTAAACAAAGGTAGTGACATGGAATAGGCACCTCTAAAGTTTTTTAGGAGATAAAGTTACAGAGAAGTTCCTGGCCTCTTGTGGGGCAGGAAGTGTATTATCTTCCTTTAAAGAAACAGACCAGCTGATGATTTGCTGACGACTTATAATGGGAAAGCCTCCTGCATTAGGAAAGTCAGGATACAAGAGACCACCAGAGTAGTGGTGACCCAAGGGAAGTGTGATAATGACCTAGAATAGTCTTATCAGCTGCTTGAGCCTCACAATGCATCGGAAACGTGCCCTTTTAGCAAATTCTATAATATCTCTTTCAAGCATCAGTGCCAAGAATGTCAATTTTACCGTAGTTTTCTCTAATGGGGGCCTGAGATGATAGAAAATAATTTGAAAAGCAAGAAATAAATTTATACTTTTATCTTAACAATTTTATTTAAAAACCAAACGGGCTGTTTTCATAAATTGTTAAAACAGTCTACTTAGTTCAGAAAATGAGGATTCCTCATACCCCCATATTCCTGCTACCTTTTTCCCCAAGTTCCTTCCAGAGTCGGCCAGCTCAAAAAATCAAGCATTTATTGAGCACTTATTATATGCTGCATATGATTGGATATATGGTAGGCCCTACCCCCAATCACATGTATGATACGTCCCTATCCCCAAGGAGCTCACAGGCTAATGAGGGGAATTGACACAAGAGCAGAGAGGTACAATTGTACCTGTGAGCCCAGGTGAGGACACTGGGACTTTGAGGAGTTTTGCAGTTTGCCCAAAGAGAACCAGCTAGTAAGTGTGGAGCCACACCAGGAAACAAGAACTGTCTCTCTGCGGACCCCAGCTCTAACTCATTACCCTCTCCTGCTTCCCAAAATACCTGGCTATATTGCAGGCTCAACTTCTGGGAAGGTAGCCTGCCCCTAACTAGCCCACCGCTGGAATTCTTGCTTCCACCATTAGCTAGGTACCTGCTCTGCCTGGGGTTGATGCCATGACACCTGAACTCCTTTCTGAGAGGCAGCGTGGTTTTACAGTAAGATGGCAGACTCCAAAGTCAGATTGCCTGACTCCCATTACCAGCTTTATTTTCTTTCAGTTCTGAGACTTCCTCCCTCTGCAGGGTAGCCAGATTTAGCAAATAATAATACAGGGCACCCAGTTCTATTTGAACTTCAGGTAAACAATGAATCTGCAATATTTGGGACATACTTATGCTAAAACGATATTCATTGCCTATCTGAAATTTAAATCTAACTGGATATCCTTTTTTTTTAATTTTTTTGAGACGGAATCTCCCTCTGTGGCCCAGGCTAGAGTACAGTGGCACGATCTCGACTCACTGCAACCTCTGCCTCCCGAGTTTAAGCAATTCTCCTGCCTCAGCTTCCTGAGTAGCTGGGATTACAGACACACACCACCATGCCTAGCTAATTTTTGTGTTTTTAGTAGAGACGGGGTTTCACCATGTTGCTCAGGCTGGTCTGGAACTCCTGACCTTGTGATCCACCCCACTCAGCCTCCCAAAGTGCTGAAATTACAGGCATGAGCCACCGCGCCTAGCAGGTATCCTGTATTTTACCTGGTAGCCTTATTCTTTGGTACCATCTTCCTCATCTATAAAATAGAAATGATGATGGTAACACACCTACCTTCCAAAGACTGCACTGAGGATTAGGTAAGCTAATGTCAAAAGTACTTAGGATGTGCCTGATAGATGGTAAGCCTCCAGAATATATTGCTTAGCATTTCTGTCTTTTGTGTTTCTCAGATCACCAGTGGGCCTCTTTATTTCAGGGATTGTTTAGTTGATTTTATATTCTAAAGTGCTGACCTGTCATACTCTGCCTTCAGGCTTAAGGACTCACATTCTTGAGTTAGGCCTGATCGCAATGTGCAATGCCAGTTCCAACTCTTAACAGCCATGTAATCATGGGCAAATTACCTCACTTAGCTTCAGTATTCTTACCTATAATCTGAATGATAATGGATGATGATACCCTCCTCATTTAGTTGTGAGAATGAGAACATACATGAAAAGTGGTTGGCAATAGCAAATGCTCAATAAATTCTCTAATTAAGCTGATAACTAACTCCCTACATAGTGTCAGCACTTCGGTAAGGACATTTCTGTATATCTGATTTCTTTGTGTAGCTTATGGTCCCATATATATATATTTTTCTCATGATTGTCTGCCTTGCTATGGATGGACCCAATGGGTCATGCTGAGGTCTCAGGCCACAGCAAAGGCCAGTCCTGGAGGAATGTAAGGAAGGTGGTCTCTTCCTCAGCTACAGTTTGCTACAACAAAATACTATAGACTGAGTGGCTGAAACAACAGATGTTTATGGAGTGAGAGAGAGAAAAAGAGAGAGAGAGAGAGAGAGAGAGAGAGCACTCTAGTGCTCCAGTTTTCCTTCTTTTTATGAGGACACGGATCCCATCACAGAGACTCCACCCTGATGGTTTCATCTGAACCTAAATACCTCCCAAAGTTCCCACCTGCAAATACTATCTGATTGAAGGTAGGGGCTTCAACATATGAATTTAGGGAGACACAAACATTCAGGCCATAACAATGAGTATTCACCTAAAAGGCCATTCACCCAATGGCCTTTTATCCATTGGGTTACAAACCACTATGCAAAAGGTCTGGGCCAGGGTGAAGCACCTCCTGTAGAGAAAACCTCACATCCCTTGCAGAATATTTGATGTTGTGGCTCAAGAAAGTCCCCAGGGGATAGCAATTTCCAGCCAGCATCTGTCTTCACCCTTTGCACAGCTACAGGCAGACACCTGATGAACTGTGGGTGGATGAGAGAACACTTATTTCAAAGAGGAGGATGCATTGGGGCACTTTTTCAGAAATAAGCACTAAAGTCCACCCCACCTCTTCCTGACCATAGCAAGAGACAGGCATACTCCTTCCTGTCCTGGCTAAATTTTATTTCACTTTCTTGTGAAAACACAAAGAGAAATTATTGCCAGCTTTGGAGATAACAGTAGGCATTCAACAAATGTGGAATGAATCAATTAAATGAATGTAAAAGTTATGCAAAATATTATAAGTAGTCCATACAGAGAAGCACAATTACCGGCCAAAACTGAGTAGAAATCCTTATCTCTGACCCTAGTGGCTGTGACCTTGCTACCAAACCTTGCTAAGCTTCAGTTTCCTCTTAGATAAAATGGTGATAATAACAACTTCATAGGGCTGTTGTGAGGATTAAATACTGAGATAGTGCATGTAATGTGCTTGGCATGCTCTCGGGGTCTAGATTGCTAAAACAACAGCAACAACAATAAAACAAGGGCAGCACAAAAAGGAAAAAAAAAGGAGTTGAGAAACCTTTAAAGGGACCAGGCCTCCCACCAGTAATCCCATTACTTTGGGAGGCTGAGGAGGATGGATCTCTTGAGGTTAGGAGTTTGCAATCAGCTTGGCCAATATGGTGAAATTCCGTATCTACTAAAAATACAAAAATTAGCAGGGCATGGTGGTGGGTGCCTGTAATCCAAGCTACTCAGGAGGCTGAGGCACGAGAATTGCTTAAACTCCGGAGACTGAAGTTGCAGTGAGCCAATATCACGTCACTGCACTCCAGTCTGGGTGACAGAGCAAGACTCCATCTCAAAAAAAAAAAAAAGGAAGCTTTTAAAGACCAAGGTCTGGCTTCTGGAAGGTGCTCAGATGTGCTTTGCTAGATAGTTATTTGAACCTGAAGAAATACTTCCTGAACATTTATTTTCTTGCAACTACATTAAAACATTCTAATTAAAAGGTTTCTAGATTGAAGATAGGAAATTATATGACTTACCATGTGTTTAAAAATAGACTTTTATGAATCTGGTGTCTGAATTTGTTTTCCTTTCCAGTGAGAATAATCTATACAAAAGGATACTTCGAAGGTCTAAATAGAAGTGGAATTTAATCCTTTGTTTGGGCATTAATAGCCTTTTCCACACCCGTCTTTGAGGCACATGATCAGTGCTAATGGATTTTTTTAAATTTATTATCATAATTGACATATAGTAAAACTCAATCTTTTAAGTATACAGATACTCAAGCTTTGACAAACCTGAAGAGTTGTGTGGCAACCACCATAATTAAGATAGGGAACAGTTTCGTATCCCCCCAAATTCTCTGTTGTCAAGCTCTCCCTCAATTCCAATCCGTGGCAAATACTAACCTGCTTTCTGTGCCTAGAATTTTGTCTTTATGTCATCTAATTGGAATCATACAGTATGTACCCAGTACGTACCTTTTTAAGTGTTGTTTCTTTCACCTGGCATAATGAATCTGAGATTCATCCATGTCATTACCTGTATCATAGTTTCATTCCTTTATAAGCCTTTACAGTACTCCATTTTGTGGCTGGACCCAGTTTGTTTAGCTATTCACTAACTGAAAGACATCTGGGTTTGTTTCCAGTTTGGGGCAATTAAGAATAAAGCCACTATGGACATTCACATACAGGTTCTGGAGTAAACATAAGTTTTCATTTCACTTCGGTAAATACCTGGGAGTTGGTGTGCTGAATTGTGTAGTAAAAATATGCTCAACTTTATAAGAAACTGCCAAACTATTTTCCTAAGTATCTGCATTGTTTTTAGTTTCTATCAACTTTGTATGAGGATTCCAGTTGTTTGGCATCCTTGCTAGCAATTGCCATAATCAGATTTTTTTAAGCCATTCTAATGGATGTGTAGTGGACTTTCATTGTAATCCATTTTAATTTGCATTTTTTCATGTGATTATTTGCTATTCATATATTTTTCAAGTTGTTTGTTTTCTTATATTGAGTTTTGAGAGTTCTTTAAATATTTAAGATATGAGATATATGCTTTGTAATTACGTCTTCCCAATGTGTGTCTCGTCTTTTCAGTATTTTAACATTGCCTTTGAAGAGAAAACATTCTTACTTTTGATGATGTTCAAATGTATTATGCTTTTATAGATACTGCTTCTTGTATCATATCTAGAAATCTTTGATCAACCTTACATCACAAAGATTTTTTTCTATATTTTCTTCTCAAAGCTTTTATAGTTTTAGGCTTCACATTTAGGTCTATCATTTATTCCAGGTTAATTCTTATATATTGTTTGAAGTACAGATCAAGATTCATTTCTTTGCATGTAGATAGTTTCAAAACTCCAGCAACATTTCCTGAAAAGATGATCCTTTCCTCATCAAATTGCCTTTGGTCCTTCATAGAAAATTAATTGATCATCTATGTATGGGTCTATTTCTGGACTCTCTATTTTGTGCCACTGATCTATGTGTCTATCCTTTCGGGAATACCCCACTATCTTGATTGTTATTGTGTTACAGTAAGCCTTAAAATCAAGTAGTGTAAGTCCTCCAACTCTATCTTTTTCAAAATTATTTTGCTTATCCTAGTACCTTTACTTTTCCATTCAAGTTTAAGACCACTTAGTCCATTTCTGACAACAACAACAACAACAAATCCTCCTTAATTGGAATGCCATTAACTCTATAGATGCATTTAGGGAGAACTGACATCTAAAAACATTGATTCCTCTAATTCGTAATAACAGTGTACCTCTCCATTACTTAGGACTTCTTTTATTTTGTTTATCACTGTTCTATAAATTTCAGCCTACAAATTTTGCAGAATTCTTATCAGATTCACACCTAAGTTCTTCATGGCTTTTGGTACTACTTCTAACAGCTTTTTGAAATTTCAATCCCTAATTGTTCATTGCTAGTCGATGGAACTTTGTTCCATGTCCACTTTGAGGAGTACCCTGTGTTAGAACATTGTTGCCATTGACAAAGGGCCTGAAGGCATAGAGTGGAGCTCTCTGAGAGTTTCAAGTAGAAATAATATGAATTTTAGTGCCTGGTAGATAAGTTTACAGAATTTTCTTTCATTGCAACATACCTGATGGTACAATTTAGGAGATAAGTTTCCTGTTGACCTCCAACCACCAGAGGCTATGCTTTTTTACTAAAATAGCCTAATTGCTGATTAGTCAAAGTGGCTTTAAGTCAGTGCACAAAATCTCCCTATGATCATGAACTCCCAAAAACACAGCACTAGCCTTCTACCAGCTGCCCAGTGTTAAAGGTTTCTCTGAAGCAAGCCTTGTTCCAGTTAAGTGTTCAGGGACTTTCTTCTTGCCAAGTTCATCCACATCAGAATCTTTCTGAAGCACCAGAAACATTGTCTACTGTCCAGCCGATGCACCACACAACCATCCCCCACAAAGGCCCATCAGGTCATAGGCCTTGCTTCCTAGCAGCCTGGTAGGCATAAAAATTGTCACCTCCTCTCTGTTTAGGACAATCTACAGAAATTTATCCAGCACATCCAGTGGTTCTTAAATATTAATGTGTAGTAGAATTACCTGCCATGTCTGTTAAAATGTGCTTTCCTGAGCCTTACACCAGAGAATCCCTATTTGGTAGGTATTAAGTGTCAGATTTTGCATAAAATTGTAGCAGGTTCTTATTGCCCAAGGGGATAAAATTGGACTGAAATTCAGCTCATTCTCAGTTTGCCAAACCATACACTAGTGTGGGCCTGGCTTACCAAAAGGAAGGGACACCTTCAATTTATTTTAGTTTCACCTGCTTTCCAAGCATAGTGTCTGTGGGTATATATCCACAAGAGCAGTGAGGGTAAGGGAGAGTTTTTCTAATTTGCACAAAGGCTCTCTATGCCTTAGCATATTAGTCTAGGGCTTCCAAAAGGGAGATGACATACAGGGCTAGAGATACAGGAGATTACTTAGAGGAAACATGTGTGATGAAAAATATGAAGGAAGCCAAGAGAAGCAGAGGGAGACAGCAGTGTAGGTCTGACCCCTGTGAACAAGAGAGGAAGTCAAGGAAGGTTGGATGGAAATGCCTTAGACTATGTGTAGGTATAAGAAAATTTGGTAAAGCTGATAGGGAATCCTCTAGCCAAAGGCCTCCAGTAGAGGAGGCCTGCGTCTTACAGGAGTGTGCCTGCCCTGACATCTCTACCATGCTCAGTCATGAGCTGGAAGGAGTTATGAGAAGTGTAGTCTCATGAAAAAATAGATTTCAAGGTAATTATGCCTCTGAAGTTGGAAATCTACGAGATGCTTGTTCATGGCTTGCATACTGTAGTGGTGTCACACTGCTATGAAGAAATACCCAAGACTGGGTAATTTATAAAGGAAAAATGTTCACTTGTCTCACCATTCTGCATTGCTGGGGAGGCCACAGGAATCTTACAATCATGGTAGAAGGCAAAGGAGAAGCAGGCCTTTGTAACAGTTCCCCACTTCCAAGGGATTCCAAACACCTGGTCCAGTAAATCACCCTTAGAGGAACACCTGCCTAAATTTTTTAAAAGAAAGATTTATTAACTATCCCTAAGGAAAAAGAAGGTCCAGACTCCTAAACACAAGGTCACACTCTTAGGAGCTGGGATTGGGGAATCTCCCCAATTCCTTGGTGATCAGCCTGTAGCCTAGAGCATGGTTATATTCTCAACAAATGACTCTGCCCTGTATTCTGCCACACGTGTTATAACAGGAATGAGCTGAGTAGAACAGGCACCCAGAGGTTGGAAGTCAAATCTGCCTCAGGGACAGGGTCAAGGAAAGGGTCTCTGAAGGTGGGAAAAGCTTAGGTAAGGTATGGAGAGAAAGGTATGTCTAGGGGAATGGGGAGTAGTCTGCATGGCTGCATGGAAAGAATGTAAGATGGGGAGATAAGTTGGCTCCGTGCTTGAAGAAAACAGATTCAGTGGAATGTGAGTTTGGGAGACTGGAATTTAGGCAGTATTGCCTGAAAATGTAAAAGTACCTGGGAGGACATTTCTGCAAGGTGGCACTGATTGCTGAGCCTCAGGCTGCAGGAGGCCATGTGTTGTTCTGAGCAAGCCAGGTCAGAACAAAAAACGCAAGCTTGGTGTCACCCAGAGAGCACCTTGTACACCCATTCCTGGGGAGAGGCACAGGGACCAAGAGAGGGAGGTAGCTGGGGAGCTGTCATTACCTTCCTAGCCCTGCCCAGGCTGGCCCTGTCTCCCAAAACACCATCTCAGCTCAAAAAGGGTCTCCTATAAAAAGCAAACAGGAGAACTATTTGATGGTGAATGATTTATGAAGATGCTCTCTTAGCACGCTTTGCTCAACAATGTCAATGAACCCGAATGGCTCAGGTGGTTTTCACATTGGCTCCCACGTGTTTACCTGGTCCCTGCTTGATTCAGCTCTCTCCCTTCCCCTACACCTCACCTCTTGCTGCTCATCCTTAGACAAAGACCAAAGTCTTTAACAAGACCCTTTCTTAACAGTCTAGCTTTTGCCATCTGTTGAGAGCAGATCTAAATAACTGGGTCATCCAGAATTAGGTTATTTTTCACAAATATTGGTAAGTAACATCCAGTATGTGAAGTGATGAGATCTCTAGGTCTCTTCCCCTGACAATCTTTATCCCTGTCCATGAATCAGTATTATCTGAGTTTCTGTTTAATCCATGACTCTCTCCTCACTAGACTGGTAGGACCATGGAAATAGGAACCAAGTCTGTATGCTCATTTGTAAATACCCAGGATCTTAGATGGTCTTATTCAAACAAGTGCCGGTAATTTGTTTCCTGAGTGTTTTAACTGTTACAGTACCAATCTGAAAAAAAAAAAAAAAAAAAAAAAAAAAAAACTAAAATGGATCTACTCTGAATAATAGCAACTATCATTCATTGAGCATCGAATATGCCCGATCCCTACAACAACCTGCCTAGAAGATAGTAGTATTGTCCCCACATATACCTCAACTGAATCTCAGAGCCAGGCATGGACGTTGCCAAAGGCAAAAGGTTATAAGCAAAGAGTTTAGCTGGGATTTGAACCCAGGCCATTCTGATTGCAATGTCCCAACACCTTCCATGATATCATCACATTTCATGCCACTTCTAGCCTAGTTGATGAGAGCAACCCAAACCAATGTCTTGCTTTTCAAAGACTTATAATTAGCTACCCATCAGTATGTCTTCCCCTTCATATCAGTATGTCTTTGCCCCACAAACATGTATGTTCCCTCAGCTGTTGTCCTGGGCTGCATACCTGCCTGATAATGGTGGATGGTAGTGATAAACAGTGCAGTAGATTCTGGATCACCTCTCCAGGTTTTGAACCTGGATCTGCCACTGCTGTGGAAATACCACAAACTCAAAATGGGCAATTTAGACTATGTAGTTTACTAATATTCTGTATACAGGAAGGAAACAGAAGGAGCCAGAGAGAAAACCATCTATGGATGGATATGACTTCCACCTCCATAGTACCTGCACATTATGAATGTTGTTCTTAAGAACTAGCCTAGTAACTTCAGGGAGACCCCAGGGTCTTTTTCAGAGAGCTGCCTCTCTTAGTGCTTAGAAGTCTCTTTCTTCAAGAACTGCTTCTGTGGTCTGAATGTTTGTCTCCCTCCAAAATTCATATGTTCATACCTAATCCCCAGTGTGATAGTCTTTGGGAGGTGATTAGGTCATAAGACAGAGCTCTTATCAATGGGATTAGTGCCCTTATAAAGGAGACCCCAGAGAGCTCCCTCGCCCCTTTCACCATGTGAAGACACAGTGAGAAGCCACCATCTGTGAACCAGGAAACAGGCCCTCACCACACACAGAACCTGCCAGCACTTTGATAGTAGACTTCCCAGCCTCTGGAACTGTGAGAAATAAACTTCTGTTGTTTATAAGCCACCCAGTCTAAGCCATTTTGTTATAGAAGCCTGAATCGATGAAGACCACTGCTTTTTTATTTTCCATGGATGCTGATTTCACATGCCACAGGGAAGACGTGTGGCAGAATAAGCTGTGGCCCAGGAGAGCTTATGGAAAAGGTCTTATGTGACAGGGGTGGGAGGGAAGGAAGGACGGGAAGGTGTAGGGGAAGGGTAAGTGTGTCTGTCATTACCTCTTGCCAGCTGGGTGACTTTGGGCAAGTCACTTAACGACTCTGTGCCTGTTTCCTCATCTAGAAAGCAGGGCTAAAACTAAAGATTTAACTTCAGGGGATTGCTATGTGTTATAAACAAATGCATCCTTTATTATTATTGATATGGCTTGGCTCTGTGTCCCCACCCAAATCTCACCTTGAATTGTAACAATTCTCACCTGTTGAGGGAGGGACCCGATGGGAGGTAATTGAATTGTGGGGGTGGGTCTTTCCCATGCTGTTCTCATGATAGTGAATAAGTCCCATGAGATCTGCTAGTTTTACAAAGGGGAGTTCCCCTGCACATGCCCTCTTGCCTGCTGCCATGTAAGACGTCACTTTGCTTATCCTTCGCGTTCTGCTATAATCGTGAGGCCTCCCCAGAGATGTGGAGCTGTGAGTCCATTAAATCTTTTTCCTTTATAAATTACCCAGTTTCCGGCATGTCTTTATTAGCAGCATGAGAATGAACTAATACAATTATCTATAACGTTCTGTCTTGTGGAAGGCACTTACCTTGCTAACTTAAATGTGGGATAATATTTTATCTTGCCTCATTCACACAGACACGTTTCATGGTCATCTGCATGGTTTCTGCAGGTCCAGCTTTCTTATTTAAACAGTCAGATCTCATCCAAATTGGCATTAAACCCATTTCAACTCAGCACTCAAGAGTGTAGAACAACAGCAATTCTAAAAAGAAACAGAATTTATTTTCATCCTCATCACAATAGTACCTCACACTTCTGTCACTTACCGTAATTTTTAATTCTCTATTTGATTCTGAGCTTTGGAATATCTGGCTTTCTAGCTAATTGTCCCCCTGCCCCAACATGAAATATAATGCTTGGCACATATTAGGGTATTCCCTGAATGTTTTGTGAATGTGAAATCCTCTAATAAATGTCCATAAAAGCTCCAATTCTTGTCTAGAATATCACACAAGTACAAAATTCTATGCATGTTAGGAATCAGCTTCTGAATAAAATCTGAATTCCTTTGCTTACCCTACTAGGCACTTCATTAATTGTCCCCAACTGTCCTATTTTACCTCATCAGCACCCTGACTCTCACACCCCAGCTCCCAAGTCCCAGCCCTGCCAAACTCTATCATTCCCAGAACAGGTCATGCCCTTTTACAATTCTAAGACGTTGTAGTTGCTATTGCCTCTTCCTGAAAACATCTTTTCAAGCATAACCAACTCCTACCACACCTTCAAAAACCCCATTTAGACAACTCAGTCTCAGGGATGTCTCTCCACTCCCGAAGGCAGCATCAATAGCACCCTCCTCTGGACTCCCTCAATACCCTGTCTAGCACACAAGAGGCCCGGCTGCAGTCATGCCAAGGGCTGATTACAACTTATAAACTTATATTTGCAACTTGTAAACTGTGAGACCTTGGGTGAGTATATGCGACCTCTCTGAAATTGTCTTTCGTCTGCTAACCAGCACCAATAGCAACCACCTCTGAGGGTTGCCATTGGAATTGTAAAGCGAATAGCAAATGCTCAAGAAATGGTAGACAATGTGATGCTTTCTAATACAGCACATGACCACATTGCAATTCACCTGTGTATACTCCTGCCTCTTCTGTAAAACCCTGGATGACACCAACAGGTTCTGCAATTTCTTATCCCTGGCAACTAGTACACTAACTGGCTCATAGCAGGTGCTTAAGTGCATCCTTGCAGAGTGCTTCTGTTCAGTCATGAATGAATACATCTGAGCTGTTTGATTCCCTAGAGTGCCCAGGCGGAGCGGGGTCCCCCTGCAATGGCAGGGGCAGTTGTGCTGAAGGCATGGAAGGAAATGGAACCTGTTCCTGCCAAGTAAGTTCGAAAATGTGTTCTTCTTCTCCTGGATTCTGTTCCCCATCTTCTGGCCTGTTGATCCTCCTGAAACACACACATGCGCACACACACGCACATATGTACACACACACACATGTGCACACACACACACAGCAAAGTTCTTAAAAGGTAGAGCTATTCATTTCTTTAAACTGTGCAATTTGCAACAAAATGGCCATTTAGAGCCTGGGGACCTTTAGGATAGTCAATTAACTGCTCAGTTGTAAGCATACCCACTTGTAAAAATGAGTTTGAAACAATATCTATGTAATCACATTTGTTGAAAAAGTAAAATACTATATGTGAAAATACTTTATGACACTATACAAGACTGTAGAAATTGCTGTCATTGTTAATATTAATAATCACTGTTAGCAGATGACCCTTAGGTGCTATCCTCTGCATCCTCTGTGAACTGCTAGTTTTACCAGTTCAAGATTTTCTTTTAGCAGTTGAAGATTTTCTTCCTTATCTCATGAAAGTGACTTTGTGCAAGTTTCAAGCCCAATGGGGTTTAAAAAAAAAAAAAAAACCCTTTGGAAAAGGATTGAGCTCAACTGTCTTCAGAAATGCAAAACTGAGACGAGGCAGGTGGCTCATGCCTATAATCCCAGCACTTTGGGAGGCTGAGACGGGCAGTTCACTTGAGGTCAGGAGTTCGAGGCCAGGCTAGCCAACATGGTAAAACCCTGTCTCTACTAAAAATACAAAAATTAGCTGGATGCAGTGGTGTGTGCCTGTAATCCCAGCTACTTGGGAGGCTAAAGCAGGAGAACCCAGGAGGCAGAGCTTGCAGTGAGCTGAGATCATGCCACTGCACTTCAGCCTGGTCGATAGAGACTCAGTCTCCAAAAAAAAAAATTTAAAAAAAAGCAAAACTGAAAGGATTTTCCTTTCACTCTTGGTTGAAGTCAGGATATGGCTGCTAGCACTTGCTATTATCTAATTATATCTTTGGACTGACAAAGCAGCTTTCTCCTACAGAGCTTTAGACCCTTAGTAAAAAATGACACAGGGATTAATGTATGCATGATAACACAAATAAACAGAAAGAAGGAAAGGCACAGAGGGAAGAGATATTTGAGAAACAAATGCTGAGTTGGAAATTCAAAGCCCTCCTGGGTCCCATGGGTCACCTTGGGTCTAATGTCAGCCACCTGGGGTGTTTTGCAGGAAGGGTTTGGTGGAACAGCCTGTGAAACCTGTGCTAATGACAACTTATTTGGACCCAACTGTTCAGCAGGTATGTCTGATTTTTGTTTAATACCACATTTGTAAGGGCTGACAGTCCTTGGGAAAGATTGCTCCTTGATGAATAGTTACGTGTGACAAAAGAAAAACTTCAGCAGAAGTAAATTTAAAAGAGTTTAATTGAGCAATAAACGATTTGTGAATCAGGCAGTTCCCAGGATCACAGCAGATTCACAGAGACTCCAGTGAAGCCATGTGGTGGAAGAAGATTTATAGACAAAAAAAGGGAAATGACATAGAGAAATTGGAAGTGAGGTACAGAACGGCTAGGTTGGTTACAGCTTGGCATTTTCCTTAATTGAACACAGTGTGAACATTCAGCAGTATATGAATGATTGAAGTATGGCTGCTGGGATTGGCCAAGACTCAGCTATTGTTACAGGTGCATACTACTAAGTTAGGTTTTCAATCTTGTCTACCTATTAAGCTAGGTTGCAGTTCGTCCTCAAGGACTCAAATATGCAAGTACAGAGTCCTTATCAAGCTATGATTAGTTCACTTTAACATGTGTAACCAAGTCTACACAGGGAAAACAAAAAGTTAAAAACAAAGCTGTTAAATGCGGTCATTGGAAACAGAGATGGTGTTTCCTGCGGTTCTCAGCCCTAGCGTGTGCA
Source organism: Cebus imitator (assembly GCF_001604975.1). NCBI lineage: Eukaryota > Metazoa > Chordata > Mammalia > Primates > Cebidae > Cebus > Cebus imitator. The sequence continues at coordinate 696,749 of NW_016107323.1, forward strand.
GTCAGCTATTCCCCAGAAATACTTCCAGGCATCCTCATGATTCCCTCTCCCAGGCTCTAGGATTCCACCACTGCCTGTTCCTTGCCTGCCCAGCTTTTCTCTGGGATCTTTCTGGATCCTGGTCTCAGTATAGCTCTTCAGGCTTCCAATTCTACCGTGAGCCCCACCGAATTCTAATGGCTCCCTTCCTTTTGTGAGTTCACAAATAATTCCCTAAAGGGGTCAGAGATTGTTGCTCCACATTAAAGAAACAAGCTTGAGACTGGCTTGTTCACCCTCTTATTTTTGGCTGCCCCTAGAAATAGACTCTGAGATAGGGATTTGCATAACGAGTAGTTACTTTGTGTGAATGGTGATCCCAGGAAACACTAGGATGTGAGGAAATAATATAGGTAATAAAGGGGAAATAAACAGCATCTTATTAAGCCAGGTGCCACTGTGGACTGCTGGAGACTGATGCCCCAGGGAGCTCAGGGGGTCTGTGCAGAACACACAGCTCAGTCATCTTACCCAAGAGGAGAGGGAGCCACAGCGTGGTAGGCAGAATAATGGCTCCCTGAAGATGTCCATATTCATATCCTAGCACCTGGGAATACGTTACCTTACATGGCAAAGATAAATTAAGGTAGCAAATAGAATTAAGATTGCTAATCAGCTGACATTAAGATAAGAGATTACCCTGGGTTATCTGGGAAGGCCCAGTGTTCATCACAAGAGTCCTTAAGGACGGAGAAGGGAGGCAGAAGAGGAGTGTCAGAGTTACGCGATATGAGAAAAACTCGATCAGCTCATTTCTGGCTTTGAAGAAGGAAAAGCCACGAGCCAAGGAATATGGGTGGCCTCTCACGGCTGAAAAAAGCAAGGAAACATGTTCTCCCCAGTCTCCAAAAAAGAGCACAAGGCTGCCAACACCTTGATTTTAGCACAGTGATTTTGGATTTCTGATCTTCAGAAATGTAAGACAATAACTTTGTGTTGTTTTAAGACACTATGTTTGCAGCAATGTGTTACAGCAGTGACTGGGAGTTAATACACATAGCCAAGTGGGGAGAGTTTTTCACTCCCTGCCACTTAGAGTGCGTAGGGAGCACCCAGGCTGAGCGCCCATCCTAAGGTTCACGCAAAACCCTCAGGCTAAGAGCTGTGGATACTGGAAGTTAGCTGGAAGGCTCACATTCGCAGTCAGTAAGGTCTAAAGAACGTGAGTGTGGTAGAAACGGTGGCTGCTAGATCCACATCTCCCAAAAGGGGATACATTGGGTAGCTTTTTGCCAACACCACTTGGGCTCTGACTTTCATGGAAAAATTAAACTCAGTAGACGCTGCTTCACTTCAAATATTTTTTGCAAGTAAACCTATGCACACACAACACATCCCACCCCCACAAGTTTGCATGCTCTGTAATAAATTTGATCTGCAATTGCAGAGGTATTGCCTTGTTCTAATCCATAAGGTCTTCTTAGGCAGGTGCTGTGCTATCTTTATCTCTAGTACCTCTACCTGCTGCCTGCCTGGTAGACACTCACTACACTGTTGTTGGATGAATAAATGAGTGAATGAGTATATGAATAGACGAATCAATGAATGAATTATCTAGTTTGCTCCAGTGATGTTCTCCTGATCCAGAAGCATGGTTTTAGAACCCAGGCTTTGGACTCAGACAAGGTTTCTAGGACTACTAATCATGGAAATATAGATAAGTTTATGAAGTATGCTATCTGTGCCTTCATCTGTAAAGATAGAAATAATATTGAGCCACTGCACTCCAGCCTGGTGACAGAGTAAGACTCCATCTAAAAAAAAAAAGAAAGAAAGAAAGAAAGAAATAATATTGCCTGCTTTAGAGAGGATTTCATGAGATAACAAGTGCATAATAAATGTTACTATTATTATTACCTATGACTCCCTAGCATCTCCTAATCATAAGTGTCTCTTCACCCACCATTCCGTAAGAGATTATTTCATAAGGCTGTTAGCAAAAGCAAATTTAAAACAGATACTGGGGCTGGGCTCAGTGGCTCACGCCTGTGATCCCAGCACTTTGGGAGGCTAAGGCTGGATCCATTGAGGTCAGGAGTTTGAGACCTGCCTGACCAACATGGTGAAACCTCATCTCTACTAAAAATACAAAACTTTGCTGTGTGCGGTGGCACACACCTGTAATCCCAACTACTCGGGAGGCTGAGGCATGAGAATTACTTGAACCTGGGAGGCGGAGGTTGCAGTGAGCTGAGATCATGCCACTGCATTCCAGCCTGGGCAACAGAACAAGACTCCATCTCA
>NW_016107323.1:699080-752073 GCF_001604975.1 Cebus imitator
CAGATATTGGTATCATGTGTTTTTAAAGTTAAACATTACATTAAAGGACAGCAACTAAAATGTAATTAGTCAACTGCATAGAAACAGCATGTCTCCTCCCAAATTTACCCTTCCCTGCCATTTAAGAATTTAAATCACATATGTTAAACAAATATTGAAATGGGAAGGAGTAAAGAAAGCATCTAGCATTGCTTAGTTCCTGAGAAAGCCGAGTAATTGCCTGGAGATGGCAAATTAGGAAGAAAATGACCCATGTTATCTCCAAGATGCTGGTGTTGGTTACTCGTGAGCACAGATGCACAGGGAAATTCCCAACTTTTTCAAATAAAGGAAGTAGCCCCCCCTTACACTTAGTGTCATGAAAAAAGGGTAAGTGAAGGGAGAAAGATGATTTCAACACCTAAATTTTTAAAAAGGAAAACTGGAAACTTAAACAGAGACCCAAGAGAAAAACCTCCAAGCTCTGGATTCCAATAGAACTTTCTGTGATGATGGAAATATTGTCGATTTGCGCTGTTCCACACAGTAGCCACTAGACACACGTGCCCATTGAGCACCTGAAATGGGGCTAGAGCAACTGAGGAGCTAAATTTAAATTTTAGTTGCTATCACTTAATTCAAATTTAAATAGCCACATGTGGCCTGTGACTACCAAATTACATATCATATTTCTAGGACATTACAATTGAGAGAACAGGCTTTAAACTCAGCCTGGCAGCAGTTTGAAACAGTCCCTAATTGCTGTGTGACCCAGGGCAAGCTATTTAAATCCCCTAAGCCTTTCTCATCTATAAAACAGGAATCATAACATCGATTTCATGGGATTGACAACATAGCAAAGCTCTTTAGTAGTATGTCACAGCATTCAATCAATGGAAGTAAGTATTGAGGACAAAGTAATTCAACAGCAAGCAAATCACTGATGAATGAATGGATGAACGAATGACTCAGTGACGCCTGGTCATTTCCCGCTGACAAGAACTGTGGAGACTGCAAACCTTTTCAGCCAGGCGTCCACTGGGTGCCAGTGTTGTATCATCCAGTGAGCTGTTGGTCCGGGGAGGTGGCCATTCTGCCTGTAAGTAGGACAGCTCTATTAGGTGCAGTTTATTTTTCACACTGGCTATAATCTACTGCGGGAGCACTCTCCTACCAGATTGCTTGTTGGTTTGGAGATGATTTCGAGCTGCACCAGCCAAAGGTTTTCATCTCTGCTGCCAGTGCCCCAGCCTGCTCAGTGCCTCCTTCCCAGTTAGGCAGATTGCAAAGCCCACTTTCTCTAACATGATCCCCAGATCAATCCCACAACCATGTACTGTTAAGAAGAGTCACTAGCATTTGTTCAGCACCTGCTGCATGTCAGACCATGTGCAGAGGGGTTTCTTTGGATCCTCAGTGCAATGCTCCATAGGAGGTGAGGATTCTCCTTTTATGGAGGAAGAAGCAGAGAGGTTGCTCAAGGCCATGCAGCTATTATGGGGTCAGAGGCAGGATTCGATCCCACATGTGTGACTCCAGAGCCTGGGCCCCCAAGCACTGCCCCAGTCTGCCTCTGGTGAGTGTCCATCATGCATGACACCCGGACAGGTGATGCAGGTCCTAAGAGTGATGAGATTAGGTCCCTAGCCCCTAGAAGTTGGAAATGTGGGTGACAACTGTGATGATGCAGTGTGCAAAGCCCAGACAAGATCCTATGAGAGCACAGGAGAGGGAGCCACTCCCTACTCTGCTGTGGGACACATCATGGAGGCTGTGCATACTATCCCTCTGACCAGCACGGCCATGGCTTTGACCACTTTAAAGTCACACCACCCAAGTTTTGTGCATCTCTAGAGATTTGCTGCGGCTGGTTAACAAGTACCAAGCAAGGGCTCTTTCAGTGATCATCTGGGAAGCCCTCTACCACTCACTTCTCCTTTCCAAGGACATGTCCCTGGCAGCAGCTGGCAGCCCGCAATGCAGTGTCAGAGGCTTCCAAAAGCTGCCAGTGACAGGCAGTTAATCCAGTATAGAGGCTGTAGTGGAAAAGAGCATGCAGCGAGAGGCTCATGCCAGGGCCTTGGGCCAATACCACACAGACGGTAGGGCAATCTTAGTGACAAGGACAACACTTGCAATTTGCATCTGAGTTGGGAGCAGGAGACCTCTGTGGCCCTCACCTTCCTCCACTAACTGAATGACAGCACTTAGGAAAGGAATCGTCATTGTATCTCTTACAGCCTGGCTTCCCACTGCACTGTGAGCTCCTGGAATTTAGATGTTATTAATTACTCATATGTTGTATACTTAGTGCCTAATACAGTACCGGCTACTAGGTAGGAGCTGGGTAAATATTTCTGAATTGAATTGAATCTTCTCCACTAAGCTCATAGTACCCTCCCTCCTCACCCCACTTATCTCCATCGCCACCTTGACTTCTCTCCAGAACTTGCTCATTCCAAAAATCCATAGTCATAGGTAGATAGCAAAGTGCTTTGCTAAAATAGAAACCATGTCAATTGAGTTTTGAAGGGAGGATGATACTGCAAACTCAATTTTATTCTTCAGTTATTTGAGGTACTACTTGAGCTAGTTATCTCCCATTTTTTTTCTGTGTGATCCACAGATAGTAATGATACCTACCTCAGAAAATGTGGTAAACATTAGCTAAGGCAGGCAAAGCACTTGGCAAAATGCCTGATGGATAGTAAGTGCTCTATAAGGAGAAGTGTAGGGCCTCGGGTGCAAAATTTAAGGAGTCATCAAAAAACTCAGGAATCAAGACCAATAACTGCACTGATTTCCTAGGGCAGCTGCAAGAAAGCACTGCACACTGGGTGGCTTCAAACAACTGCAACTTAGTATCCCAGTTCTGGAAGCAAGAAGTCAAATATCAAGGTGTTGGCTGGGCCTTGCTCCTTTTGAAGCTTCTAGAAGAAGATCCTTCCTTGCTTCTTTCAGCCTGTGGTAGCCTCAGCTGCTTTTGGCTGTGGCAGTATCACTCCAATCTCTGCCTCCCTCTTCACATGGCCTCTTCCCCTCATATCTGTGGCTTCTCCCCTTCTTATAAGGACACCAGTCATACTGGATTATGGGCTCACCTTACTCCAGTGTGACCTCATCTCAACTCATTTCATCTGCAACGACCTATTTCCAAATAGGATCATTCTGAAGTACTGGGGATGAGGGCTCCACCATATTCTTTTGGGAGACAAAACTCAGCCCATGACAATAATACCTTAAAATTTATTGGCCAGGCGCAGTGGCTCATGCCTGTAAGCCCAGAACTTTGGGAGGCAAGGCAGGAGGATCATGAGGTCAGGAGTTCAAGACCAGACTGGCCAACATGGTGAAACCCCGTCTCTACTAAAAAATACAAAAATTAGGGGCATGGTGGCTCATGCCTGAAATCTCAGCTACTTGGGAGGCTTGGGTAGGAAAATTGCTTGAACTAGGACCAGGGAGGTGGAGGTTGCAGTGAGCCGAGATCGCACCACTGCACTCCAGCCTGAGCTACAGAGCGATACTCCATCTCAAAAAAAAAAAAAAATTATTGAGTGAAACATCAAAATGCTAAATAAGGGTGGGATTCAGCTCTGCACTTGCACAACCCTGCCTCACTCTCAGCCTAACCCTGGCTCTGCCGGGCACTGTCTTTATCTAAAATTTAGTTGCATTGATGTTGGCATTGTTACAGGACACCGTAAAAGACATTGTGGGGAAATACAGAGGTGGGGAGGTCATTCCAAGCAGTTCCAATCTAATAGGGGAGAAATATATACAGATTGAGAAAGAAAACAGCAGCCCTGACAGTTGTCCACTGGCTACTGGCCTAGTTGCTACCAGAGAGGCTGTGCTGTTCCCCTGCTGGGGGTAAAGAATTTCACAGAACATCGCCATCAGACAAAAGACTCACTGTATCCATGGAGGAAAAGACAAAAACTGGGTCAGGGAATAATCATGTCTGAACAGAGACTCCACAACAATGGACAACCACGAGAAGAACCCAGCGGCTGCCTCTCCTGGCTGACATGAGAGCCCACTACTTCTCCCGGAATGGCTCACCCTTGCTGCCATTGGTTTGCCCCTTGGTGTGCTCCTGGTGGTCTTCAGCTGTCAGGCATTAACAAAACTGTAGTTGTAGGGTGCAATAGTGAACACAGAATGAAGAAAATGCTGCTGGAGCCAGAGAAGCACAGATCGTTTGGGGACCACTGAGATGGCAACGCAGAAGTGGGGGCTTTGGCTGGTCTTGAAGGATGAGGAGGATTCCAGTTGGCACACAAAAAGGAGTGCAGCAGAGGAAAAGCCTGGAGGTGTCCACGTGCAAGATGCATCTCCTGCTGCTTTCACCTGGCACAGTCTTCCCTGGGCCAACCCCACTTTATCTTTTCCTGGCCAACTCCCATTGGTTGGTCATGTCATAGCATTTATCCCAGCACATTGTGATTGACTGTTTTCTTCTGCCATCAGATTGTGCTCTCTCTGATGGCAGAGACTTTGTCCTGTTTATTTTTGAGCATTAATCTCTAGCATGGTACTCTCAACATGGTACTTATTCCATAAGTGTTTTGAAGGAAGGAAGATGAATAGTGAATGAGTCATCCCACGTGCTAAGAATCTAAGATGTATGAAATAAAGTGGTGAAAGATGAAAATGAAAAGTTATCAAGGTTAGAGTCAGATTGGAAAGGCCGTTGTTTGCCAAACTGAGAAATCTAAATTTTATTTGGTTGACAATTGAGAGTCATTGAGGTATTTTTGGGAAGGCTACCCTGATGCCATTGCTAATCAAATGAATGAAATGAAGAGGCAAGAAACTAGAAGTAGCAAGACCAGGTATCATGCTACCGCAATAGTCCAGGCAAAACATGATAAAGGCCTGAACAAGAATGACACCAGTGGTGATGAAGATCAAGGTAGGAAATAGACGCAGAGAAAACTAAGGACCTGACGACTCGTTAAATGTTTGGAATACTTTAAACTTTATTGATCTTTGCTTTGCTGGTATTTCTGATTAAGTTTTTAAGCAGGTGCATCTTCTTAATTATGTTTCATTTGAGCTAATATTAAGTTGGCTTACATGCACTGAAGACACGTGTAGAAAAATGAGCCCCAAAATGTCCTAATCCCTGGAACCTATGAGTATGTTAGGTTATATGGCAAAGGGGCATTAAGGTTGCAAATCAGCTGATTTAAGATAGGGAGAGTATCCTGGATTACCCAGGTGAGTCCAGTGTAATCACAAGGACTGTTATAAGTGGATGAAAAAGGCAGAAGAAAGAATAATAGAAATGGTAGCATGAGAAGGACTTGGCCTGCCATTGTTTGCTCTGAAGATGGAGAAAGGGTTTCATGATCCCAGGAGTAAAAATGGGTCCTAGAAGCTAGAAAAGGCAAGATTCTCTACTAAAGTCTCCAGAGGAATAGCAGCCCAACTGAAATATTGATTTTAGCTTGACAAGTACATTCTGGACTTCTGACCTCCAGAATTATAAGACAAATTTGTATTGTTTTAAGCCACTAAATTTGTGGAACTTGTTATGGCAGCGATAGTAAACTAATACAACATACTGCACAGAGGGCTGGCTGTAGGATGCTAATGGCTTATCCTGATAGTAAATCTTGCTACAAATCAACCGCAACTAAAGAGTTGATCATCCATTTCAAATGCCCTTCATTTATCATCTCTGAAATGGTCTGTCACTGGGCTAAAACATCAAGCTAGAAAATATGACATGGTTATTCTAGCCGCTTTTGAATATTTTCCTTTTTTTATCTTTGCATTGCCCCATCAATACGTAGAACTTATTTGTATACTTATCTGCTACCAACAGTGATTGGGTTAGTAGTGGCTTTTTTTTTTTAACATAATAGGTATATATAAGACACTAAGTTGATTCTCTTTTGAGGTATCCAAAGATGAAGTAAATAGTTTGAGAGCAGGGAAAAGAACTCCAATGCACATGATATACTCCATGCTTTATATACATTATCTTACTTGACTCTATAGAAATCCCAGGAAGTAGGCATCATTACCCATATGTTAAATTTAAAAACGTCATTTGGTTGGCAATTAAGAGTCACTGAGATGTTTCTGGGAATGTCACCCTGATGCCATTGCTAATCAAATGAAATGGAGAGGCAAGAAACTAGAAATAGCAAGACCAGGTATCATGCTACTGCAATAGTCCAGGCAAAACATGATAAAGGCCTGCACAAGAATGACACCAGTGGAGATAAAGAGCGGAAGACCAAGGTGGGAGGTAGACACAGAGAAAACAAAGGACTTGATGGCTTATTAGATGTTTGGAATACTTTAAACTTTATTGATCCTTGCTTTGCTGGTGCAAATAAAAGAGAGAGATGCCAATGTTCAAATAAGGGTCTCTAGGGCTTCAAATCCAGCATCTTCTCTGCCTTACTATGCAGAGACTCAACAAAGATGATCTGAAAATACTAGCTTTCCAGAATGTTTAGCAGCAGTCTATATCAGGTAATAAAAACCCCCACTTTCTGTCTCCAGTGTGCAACTGTGTGCATGGGGTGTGCAACAGTGGACTAGATGGTGACGGAACCTGTGAGTGCCACTCTGCATACACCGGCCCCACCTGTGACAAGTGTAAGTACTACTACTTTCCTTAATGCCGAGCCAGATGAAATAGGCACAAATGTACGCATTTCAATTTTGTGTCTGTTACTGGTTCTCGACAGGGGCAACTCTAGGGAGGATGGAGCATAACAAAGGAAGGACAAATCTGGAAGGGGTGACCATCCCCAAGGCTGGATTTAAACCTTGTTGGAGAGAGTATGGTGGGTGGCCATCAAATATTTTCTGGAAAGAAACCAGAAATTAAAAAGAGAATGTAGAAGAGAAAAGGAAAGAAGAGGATGGGAAGGGAGGAGGAGGAAGAGAGAGAACAGTAGCAGTGTGGTGTCAAGGCTATAGCTGTGTTTTAGGAAGGCTGAGCTAGGGGCCATGCAAAGGATAGAGTAGAGAGAGGGACACTGGGGCTGGGAAGCCAACACAAGCTACTGCAACCAGTTAGTCACCTGGTAAAGGAGATACAGCATCTTCTCCATTATGAGCCTCAAAGGCAGAACACAGTAACAGCCCTAAGGAAGAGGAAAGGGTGCTTCACCAAGGCTAAGTCACTCACCAAATGTCACACAACTAGTAGATAGGGGATCTGGGACTCAAGTCATTTGAATTCATGGGAAATTCTGAAAGCAATCTATTATACTGGGTCCAATCAAGAGGTAGAAACCTAGAGGAGATTAAACAAGGGAAGTTTATGACACAAGAGCAGAAAATCAATCACCGCATGTTCTCACTCACAGGCGGTTGTTGAGCAATGAGGACACATGGACACAGGGAAGGGAGCACTACACACTGGGGTCTGTTGGGGGGAAATAGGGGAGGGACAGCGGGGGATGGGGAGTTGGGGAGAGATAGCATGGGAGAAATGCCAGATATAGGTGAAGGGGAGGAAGGCAGCACATCACACTGCCACATGTGTACCTATGCAACAATCTTGCATGTTCTTCACATGTACACCAAAACCCAAAATGCAATAAAAAAAAATGAAAAGGTAAAAAAAAAAAAAACAAGGGAAGTTCAATGGGAATAATTAGTAAACTATGATAGGAAAGAAGCTGTGAAATGCAAAGAGAACTCTAGGGAGGATGGAGCATAACAAAGGAAGGACACATGTGGAAGAGGGTGGCCATCCCCAAAGCAGGATTTAAATCTTGTTGGAGAGGGTGTGGTGGGTGGCAGACAAGTTTGCTGTTTTATCCAGGTCAGCACTTGACCGTAGTCACCCAGCAGGCACGGGGCAACCCTCCACGGCCTTGGGGAGCTGAGGCTGCTGGGTGAGGCCCAGGAAATCGGGACCTGGAATACACAATGTCTATGTGGGGAGGGCTGTCGGAAGGTGGTCACTAGGTCCAGGCAAAGGATTCAAGGTCAGTCACCGAGGGACTCTGGGTGCACACTGGGGCAGGGTATCCCTGAACAGACCCCCGCCCTCCCACCGTGTCCCGCCAGCGCCCTCTACGGCAAAGCTTAGCATCGCTATGTGAAGGAGAAACTCACATGATGGCAGAGCAGGCTCTGAAGGGTGAATTGGGAGCTGAGATGTTAAGAAATCAGCCATTCTGCCTGTGACATTAGCCTCACTTAACTTATCCTCGGGACTTTAGTCTCCTGTAAAATGAAGGGATTGAGTGAGATTGAAAGTCAGCAAATGCAAACTCATTTTATTGGAAGCTGTTGAGTTACCCGGAGCAGTGGTAGTGGCAGGATGAATAAACTCAGCCTCTGCCTTCTTCCTGTAGCAGGGACAGCCATGCAAGCCTCCAGCCCAAATGCAAAGGCAAGTGGGTGGGATGAGCCCTCTGTGGTCCTCAGTCAGCCCCCTTCCTTGGCAACTCCTGCCATTGTTCCATGGACTCCTGGGCAGAGGTCTTCTCAGTAAGGCAGGAGACCCAGTCCAGAAGCCAGCCTCATGGGAAACCCTGAAAGATCTGTTTCCAAATGAAAAAACAGTAACAATTTAGTCAAGCCAAAAGATAAACAAAAATATTTAAAATTCACATAGCAGATACATTTTTATAATTAAAAAATTGGATTCATATAAAGTCCATAAATTCAATTCTTAAAATGGGCCCAGGAGCAGCTAAATTTCAGAACAAGAAATGAAAACAGGCTGGGCACAGTGGCTCACACCTGTAATCCCAACACTTTGGGAGGCTGAGGTGGGCAGATGACCTGAGGTCAGGAGTTCAAGACCAGCCTGACCAACATGATGAAATCCTGTCTGTACAAAAATACAAAATTAGCTGGCATGATGGCTGGTACCTGTAATCCCAGCTAGTCAGGAGGCTGAGGCAGGAGAATCGCTTGAACCCAGGAGATGGAGGTTGCAGTGAGCCAAGATCACACCATTGCATTCCAGCCTGAGTAACAGGGCGAGATGCCATCTCAAAAAAAAAAAAAAAAAATGAAAACCAGCAATAAACATGAAAAAGGTGCTAAGTCCACTGATCGTCACATACATGCTTATTAAAATGCAATCACATTTGAAGTCCTGTAGGTTTATTTTTGGTTTTTTGCCCACTATGTTACAAAGATTGAAAAGATAGATAATATCCATCTGTGGATATGAAAAAAAAATGACAGTGAGAACGTGGATTCCTACAGCCTATGTGGAAAATTTAATTACTAAAGCTTAGAGCATGCTTCTGTGGCCCCAATTCTAAGAACTTACCCTGGGAGAAGAGAGAAATTAGACAAAGGTAAGCATATATAATCAAAGAAATTCATGGAAATACTCTTTGTGGTAAGCACTTGAATTCCCACCAGTAGGAAATTGGTTGAATAAGTTGTGGTACATCCTATACTAGATAGGATAGAGCTAGTTGCTATAAGAAATACACATAAAACTTCAATGGCTTAACACTGTGGTTTTAAAATTGTACACCAAGGTGCCCCAAGGTACTACATCAAATTGCCTGGCTACTATTAGATATTTTCAATTTTTGAGGGAAACACGGAGATACATCTGTCAGATACCACAGGAACTGCTAGCTTGAGTTAGTTCACAATTTCAACATGAGGTCACCCTACATTGCTTTCAGTGACATCATATCTTTGCAAAGGTACATATTCAGTGATTACTATGATAAAAGGCAAATACCATGTAAAAATCAATGTGACTAAAATGAGGGTGTCAGTCTCCAATCTGTATCAAACTCTAAAGTCTGAGAAGTTGTGCAGTGTCTAACACACTCACATGTCTCATACGTAGGTCGATGTAGTTACTTCAGAATAAACATTTTTTGATTAGGCATGTCACTTTTTTAAATGGCTGCTAAGCGAGTCTAACAACTAACTAAATTGACCTTTTCGGTATTTCTTTTGATGTCGGGGTACCATGAAAAAATTATTGAAACACGAAAGGCACTGTGACCTGAGATATTTGGGAACCTCTGGCTTAACACTGAAGAAGCATAGTTCTCATTCATGTAACAGTGCAATGTAGGTGTTCCTGGCTGGTGCCAGCTTCCCCTTACGTGGTGATTAGGGATGCAGATCTTTCCATCTTGTGACTCTGTCATTCTCTAGTACCTCAGAGTGCTCTGCTTCTAGTCATCACAGTTGGGAAAAAGAAGATGGAGAAGCACCTACTTATGAAAGTTTAGGAAAAATATATAAAACCTCTACTCAATATTCCATCAGTGTGAGCTAGTCATGTGACCTTTCCTGGATATAAAGTCAGGTGGAAAACGTAATCCTGAAGCAGCAGCCACTTTCTGCTAAAACTTCTGGTTTATGGGAGGGGTGGGGGAATAGTCACTGTGAATTTTTTGACTCAAGTAGCCACTGTTGGGAGACAGTTCTCCATGCATCTCTCACTTGTGTGCACATCTTGAGAGCAACACACTGACTGCTCTTTGTTCCAGATCATCTGTTCAAGGATGTTTGTATATGGAACAGACTTGGAAAACATATTATTTCCCTCAGGAGCAAAGGGCAGGCATGCTCACTACCAGTGCCTCTCAGCTCCAAAGTCACCCTTTTTGCCAGCTCTGTGATAATGGAGCTGGACTTTATAAATGATTCTCCTTTGCTAGCTAGCAAAACATAAAGCATTATCAATGAATAGTGCCGGAAAGACTGCAGAGGAGGAAGGGGTTTCTCTCCCTGTTTCTGGTTTGACTCACTCACCAGGCTCCTGAAGAACAGCTTGTCTCTGTTTCTTAGCCCTACACAGTTTCTCCAGTGCTGGGTTCCTGCAGAGCTCAGCTCCCTTCAGCATTTGGCCACTGCCCTCTGTCCAGTGCCTGACTCAAGAAGTGGCAGCACAGCCAGGAGCCCCAGACAGCACAGGCCCCTGTCCCAGCCCAGGAAAAAGCTGTTCTGTACTCCTCTCCTCAGCCCCATGCACACCAAGGCCCCTGAAGAGCTGGCCATCTGGGGAGCTGGACATACACCCCTGCATCTCACACAGCTGGTCTGTAGCTGCCCAGGCCTGAACCACACACAGAGGTGCACTGCATGGCAGAGAGGTGGCTTCTTAACTCCTGCTGCCAGCAGTGCCCACTGGCCAGCAGATCCCTTTGGCACCTAGTGAGTTCCAAGGCTTGTGACCTCCCCATGCATGCCCTTCCCAGCCACCCCAGAGAACAGATTTCAAGCAAATATCAAGGCATCTCTGCAAGTTTGCTATCTTGTGACTAACACCATGCTTTTTCCAGTGACATTCAGATCTCAACCTGGAGGGAGAAGGTTCTACCTTGGGTACTTGTCTCAACCCTAGTATAGTGGTTGCTCTTTATAGATTATTATTATTTCTTTATTCTTTAGGATTTTTTTATTTTAAGCTCTCACTAGCTAATTTTTCATGATTTTAATTGTTCATAATCCTTTATATTACAACCTTCCCTGTTCAAATAATTAGGTGGTTTCTGTATCCTGCCTGTTCCTAAATAATACATTGACCATTATAAAAAAATTAGGTGCTGGCCCAGGTGCAGTGACTCATGCCTGTAATCCCTACGTTTTGGGAGGCCAAGGTGGGTGGATCACCTGAGGTCAGGAGTTCAAGACCAGCCTGGAGCCTGGTCAACATGGTGAAACCATGTCTATACTAAAAAATATATTGAAAAAATAGCCAGGCTTGGTGGTGCATGCCTGTAATCCCAGCTACTTGGGAGACTGAGACAGGAGAATTGCTCCAGAAGGCAGAGGTTGCAGTGAGCCAAGATCTCACCATTGCACTCCAGCCTGGGCAACAAGAGTGAGAAAAAAAACATGAAGTACCCCAAGATCAGGGCTCACCTCCTGTAAGGAAACTCACTGCATGTGCACATTTCAGTCTAGTCCTCTTTGAATTGCCCTGTGGGAATTGGGGCTTGGAAAAACTGGTGCTAAAATGCTGATACCCTGCTGTGAGTATTAAGTTGTCCTTCAACTCTGCCCAGGAGTTTTGTATCTTCTATCAGCATCTATGAAACTATATCAGCCCAACTTGCTCACTTTGCAAGTTGGAGTTTGCTGATATGTCAGACTCTTCATAGTTTTTGATAGTCATCTACATCACATCAATCTTTTGAAATACTATGCAGCTGTTAGAGATCAATATATTGTTAAATTAAAAATTACATTGCTAAATTATACAAATAAATGTTATAAGTTAATATATTTTATTGATTGATGATGTTGATAACTTTGGGAGTAGGGTTGGAGACTAAGAAGAAGACAATTCTAACTTTATGTGTTCCGTATTTTTTTTAATTATTACAATGAGCTTGTATTGCTTTTTAATAAAAGGGAATACAGCATTTTGGGGTTTTTAAGAACTATTATTCTACTAATGCAAGTACTTCAACAATTTGCCTATGCAGTCATCCCTGAATGCTCAGCCTTGCTCTGCCCAGAAAATTCCAGATGTTCGCCTTCCAGTGAAGATGAAACCAAAGTAGAATGCAAATGCCTTCCCAATTACCAAGGCAAATCCTGCGAGCGTGAGTAGAATCTAGATTCTACTAGTTTATTCGCTGAGATGTTTAAGTTATTTAAGAGGAAAAAAAAAACTCACAACCTCCTTAACACAATGACCATTTCTATTTCTCTCTGTGTAGTTGAGGGAAATGTATATTAAAATTGCCAAGCAAAATGCTCAATTAATGGCAGCTTCTTCTCTTATGAAAGCACTTATATAGATTTTTACATGTTTTTATATCATCTGAATCAATGTTAGAACAAAACTTAATGCTTGTTATTTTATCTTTCTAATTTTATTCACTTTATAAAAAGCAATATTATATATCAGTTAAAAACATGGACTCTCAAGCCAGATTGCCTGGGGTCAGTCCCAGATCTGCCTTCTACCAACTACATGACCTTTAACCTGCCTGTGTCTCAGTTTTTTGATCTATGAAATGGAGATAATAATGGTACCTACCTTCATGGATTACTGAAAAGATCAAATGAGTTAATAGATAGCAAGTTCTTAGAGCAGGGCTTAGTACATATTATAAATTCTGTAAGCGTTAGTGTTTTCTTTCATGCAATTTTATATTTAACTACACACAAAATGGCCTACTAGTATATCAATACAATATCTGTACAATTTCTGATGGCCATACGTAAATCTGTCAGGGAGAGTAAGAGGAAATGTTTCTCTGAAAACCGTGAGTTGCCTTTGCTGCTTTAATGAGCTGTGATCCACTGTTGCTCACAGTTCGGTTCTCCTTCTCCATCCCTGTGCACTAATTGCCTCTCATTTTGCTCTTGCCCCTCAAGCCATCAATCCATGTTTACAAAAAATCTGCCACCCTCACGCTCATTGCACGTACTTGGGACCAAATCGGCACAGTTGTGCATGCCAAGACGGCTACCATGGGGATGGCCAAGTGTGTTTGCCAGTGGACCCCTGCCAAAGGAACTTTGGAAACTGCCCTACAAACTCCACAGTGTGCAAATATGATGGGCCTGGACAGGTGAGCAAATGATGCAGGGAACTGATGCATCTAGAAGTTTGACAACCCACTGTGTATCATAGGTGTCATTTGTATTCTGTGCTGTCCCAATTCTCCTGTTCAGTGTTCCGCTTGGTCTTCCCCTCCAGACAATCCTCCATGTGCTCAGGGCCTGAAATCAGTGCCTGTTCACTCAGTCTATCCTTTAAACTCACACTTTCCCAGCTCCCCCATCCAAACTTAATTGTCTTACATTCTCTCCTGTCACAGCCCTATATGGTGTTTGGCAAAATATATACTGAGTTCAAAATTAGAGTAACAGATTAACTGTTAACCAAGTCTTGGTTGAATGTATGATTGACTTTGACCAGCAGTCCTCCATTCTGTAATAGCTTTCTCATTTAAAAGATGCTCTTAGAACAGAAAATACCCTATCCCAAAGGGATGAAACAGATAAAACATCAGGCAGTACTGACAGATTATAGGGAGCAGTGAGAATATTCTGGGCAGAGATAGTGTCTGAATCACATCATGATTTGACTGATAAAAATCTGGTCAGGACACCATCACTGAGGAATCCAGTGGAAAGAGCCCTGGCCCTAACAGCACATTCATCCATCGAGTATTTAGCAAATAGCTTCTGTGTCCATAACTGCACATCAAGCCTTCAGCGAAGGAAATGTGTCCACATAGAAGGATATTGTTGCACAGGTAGAAGGAAGGGCTCAGTGCCCAACCCAAACATAGCCATGCAGTCTCATCGCCTGGATCCTAGTTGATAGGAATGTTTCTAGAATTCCCTGCAGATAATCCACCCAATCCTTGCCTCCAAAGAGAATAGATATGTTAGGCAACATTTTTCTGCTATTGATTTCTGGGGCAGGATTCCAGAAAAATTCAAAGGGCTAAATTCCCATCTGTAAAATGAAGGTCTTTATGGGAAAATTGATGTTTTGCCATGAATGTCAAGCCCTTGTATGTGACATTAAAAATATGCTTTGTCTCTGAAAATGGGTTCCAAGACAGATTTTCAAGTCTTAGAAATTTTCATTGTTCACACATTCTGCATGCATTATCCCAAAGCACGTGCATTATTCCAAAGCTGGGTTTATCTACGTCAGCATTTTTAACATTTTGGGCCGCATAATTCTTTTTCATGGGAGGGGGCTTTCTTGTGCATTGTGAGATGCTTAACAGCATTCTTGACCCCTAGTAGCACCACCTCCTCCCATTGTGGCAATCAAAAATGTTTCCAGACTGGGCATGGCGGCTCATTCCTGTAATCTAAACATTCTGGGAGGCTGTGGCAGGTGGGTTACTTAAGTTCAGGAGTTCAAGACCAGCCGGGGCAACATGACAAAACTCCATCTCTACTAAAAATACAAAAAAAATTTATCCAGGCATGGTGGTGCATACCTGTAATCCCAGCTACTCAGGAGACTGAGGTGGAGAATCACCGGAGCCTGGGGGGGTCAAGGCTGCAATGAGCCAAGATTGCACCACTGCACTCTAGCCTGGGCAACCAGAATGAGACCTTGTCTCAAAAAATATATATATGTTTCCAGATATTGTCTAGTGTGTCCTAAGTTGAGACTCCGGTTTGAAAACCATTATTCTAGAGCAATAATGCCACCCACTTGGACATCAATTTCTGTTCACCTATTGATAATCTAAAACCAAAATTATGGAGCTAGGGAGGTCAAGGGTTAGGAAACAAGAAAATTGAAGCTAAACTTTATAAGCAAGGAGTATAAGCTTTCCAGCAGGTGAGACGCGTAAACATGATTTCCACTTTTAGATACTTTGACAATTTTTTAGTTTAAGTCCATACTTCAGACATACTCTGAGTGAGTTTTTATGGAAGAGGAAAAATACAAATTAAAGAAGAATGTCAGCTGAAGTAACTAAGTAGGATTTTATTTGTTTTTCTCTCCCTGACTACTGAAGTCCCACTGCGAGTGTAAAGAATATTACCACAATTTCGTACCTGGAGTGGGGTGCAGTATGATCAATATCTGTGAATCAAATAACCCGTGTCATAAGAATGCAAACTGTATCACCATCGCACCAGGCCAAATCAAGTAAGTCTTTTTAGTTCCTCCACCAACCTTTCCAAGTGGTGACAATGGGGTCCAGTCAATGCCATAAGTTTCTTGAAGGGGAGGAAATGTGTTTTATTCAGTCTTGTATCCACCTCCACCCTACATAGTTGGAGCAAGGATCATAGTAGGTACTCAATAAATCTTTAATTAAACACTCAACAATTATTTTCTTTATAATGACCAGTAGAATACTCTGGAATATTGATGTGGCCTGATAACTTGATATGAAGTGGTCAGAATGTGGGAGAAGGAAGCCACTGTGACTGGGGAAACAAATGGTTGTTGAGATTACAGGGGCATGACCTCTAATGTACATGCCTGTTTCCTCACTCATTAAATATTGCTGGTTGGTGGTGCAACGCAAGACTAGGGAAAGTGAATAAGCACTAGTGGTGTTTCCTGGACTCTAGGTTTCAAAAGAAAGGGTTTGCTGTGCATAAAAACATTTGTGTGTGAAAGTTTCTGCGGCAAAGGCAGCTCATATGATAGGAAGAAGATGGTATTTGAACTAAAGACTTAGGTTTAAATCTCAGCACTGGTGCCTACCAGATGCATCACCTGGGAAAGTGGCACCATCTCTCTGGTCTTGGTTACGCCATGTATAAAATGAGCACAGTGATTTTTACTCCATAAGGTTGTTGTGATGATTACATGAGAGAATGTTTCTGGAAGCTACACCGTTGTGATGTGTTTCCATTAGTGACTGAACTGAAGCTAGAAACCAAGCCTTTGACTCGCAGACTGAGGTTTCTATCTCTGTTCCATTTTCCATTCTCACTATCATCAGCATCTGCGAAAGACTCATAGTGCCATTGTGAGCTCAAATCCACAATCAGCATCGAACCATAGCATGATAAAGCAGTTTCTGTGATTTCAGAGCCCCCTTCCTCTCTTTGGAAGCTCTTTATTCAGTTGGGTGGTCAGTGTGTATTTTTGCCCCAACAGGTTGTGTAATCATCGTCTTCTATCTGGACAAGCAAATAGATCTGTACTTATTGTACACCAAGTGGAAAGAGCTGGGGTATCAGAACACTTAGGTTCCAATCCCAAGCCTGCAATTTACCTTAACCTCTCTGAACTGATGATTCTTCAACCATAAAAGGGAGAGAACTGTACCTCCCACCATGGCTGTGCTGAAGGTTAAACAAGATTATATTCATCAATCTCTGAGCAGAACCTGGCACCTAGAAATCCCTCAATACATGCGAATGCACGCAAAAACACACCACAGCCATGCATATAAGCACATAGACACCCAACACACATATGCAACCAGGCACACCCTCCCCTCAAACATATATTCTGGCAATACTGAGAAAAAAACAAGCTGGTATAGGCATTGTTTTGTTTTGTTTGTTTGTTTTGAGACAGTCTTGTTCTGTCACCCAGGCTGGAGTGCAGTGGCACAATCTCAGCTCACTGCAACTTCCGCCTTCTGGGTTCAAGCCATTCTCCTGCATCAACCTCACCAGTACCTGGGATTACAGGTATGCACCACCACACCCAGTTAGTTTTTGTATTTTTAGTAGAGATGTGGTTTTAGCTTGTTGGCCAGGCTGGCCTCAAATTCTGACCTCGATCTGCCCACCTCTGCCTCCCAAAGTGCTGGGATTACAGGCATGAGCCACTGCACCTGGCCTGTATACACTTTTTACCATACTCTGAGAAAGTCTGAGTAGAACACCTTAAGCAATTTCTTTCCTTTGTGTATGAGAAGATAAAATATAAAATCAAACTGAAATATCAGACTAACATAAGCTGCATCCAAATTTGTGTTTAGAATGTCAGATAAACTAACATTGTGATGTTAGGAGTACATGCATCACCCACAAACCTTCCCACACCTCAAATTGACTATCTTCATCTGAAAAAGGGTCTAAGTAAAAAGGCTAGCTAAGTTATACTGATAAAATATGAAGCCATCAGTCCTCAGGTAATTTAGTTCATCTGGAATAAAAATTTATTTCATTTATGCCTTCTCAATAGGGCAAGTAGTTTATGCAGAATCTTCAAAATCATACTGCATTTATCACAGAAGACCACCTGATCAAGAAGAGTGAGTTCAAACATGGACTCTACCATTCCCCCTGGGGTGACCTTGGACAAGACTAAACTTTTCTAAACCACAGTTCCCTCACCTGCCAAGTAGGTCTAGAGACCAGGAATCTCTGCCTGTGGAGAACTAACAAGTTCATGTATCTAACATTTTTTTAAACTCTAAGCTCCATTTTGATGATTACTGAGAACAAATAACTTTATGCTTTGCCTCTTTATTTTTACTTATTAATAGATGTAGGAAGTAAGGGACAATAGAAGAGAAGAGCATCTCTCTCTTATTTATCTAAACTCAGCTACAAAGTAGCCAGGACACAACTGAGAGGGCCTATTGGAAAAAGCACAGTTTACATTCCAGTTGCACAAAAGTACAAACAACAGTGAAATGTAGGGACTTTTGGAATGTTAGTGGCATTGATGATATTCAGTGTTTATATAAGATCTGTACAAGTTGGGATATACTCAATGTAAACAGTCTTCCCAAGAATCCTATCCAAGGCAACATGGTGCAGTGGCAAGAGATGTTCTTAGATGGATATAGGTTTAAATCCCAGCTCAGCCACTGCCAGATGTGTTTCCAGCAGTTTGACCTTTAGACCTGGGCAACAGGAGCCCCTCCTCTGGGCACTACATGTTAGAGGCTCCCATTCTGGCCGTCTGCTGGCTACACCAAGGCAAGGAATCTGAAAGTCCAAAGGCACATACTCCCCTAGAGTCTGGGCCCCCCACTAGACCACACTCAGGGTATTCAGAAACCTGTAATTTCCTGCCCAAACAGCTCCAGATCAGCTTCCAGGGCCTGGGACCATATCCAGGGTGTGAAGGGTATGGCCAAAACAGGCTGTTCATAGCAGATGCAGATGAACCACCATTATCTCCACCACACTCGTGAATATACCTTTGCCTCAGAGTCTGCTGACCTACTATTTTTCTTCATCTGTTTGGGTTGCTATAATAAAGTGCCATACACTGAGTGGCTTATAAACAACAGGAATTTATTCCTCGCAGTTCTGGAGGCTGGGAAGTCCAAAATCAAGGCACCAGCCATTTCAGGGTCTGGTGAGGCCTGGTTCATGGGTGGTGACTTTTTACTGTGTCCTCCCAAGGTGGATGGGGGAGGGAGCTCTCTGGAATGTCTTTTATAAGGGCACTCATTCCATTGGCGAGGCCTTTACTTTCTTGATTTAATTATTATACCTCCCAAAGGCTGTACCTCCTAGTACCATTCCCCCATGGATTAGGATTTCAACATGTGAATTTTAAGTTGGATACAAACATTCAGCCCATTTTACTGTTCTTCAAACACTCCGCAGTGCTCCCCACTCCTGGCCCTTGCATGTGCTCTTCCTTCCACTTGGGATGCCATCCCCATCCTCTACCCACCTCCTCCGAGTCAGACTAACACCCTGCTCCCTCAATGTCCAGCCTAAGTATCTCCACCTCTAGGATGCCTCCCCCATCCTCCCAATCCTCCCTGATGCCCCTCCCTCTGGACTCCCAGAACACCCTGGAATGCATCTACGAGAGAACTATGCTGAGGATGTAGCACAGTGGTGGTGAGCACAGGCACTGCCAGTTACAGGCTGTGTGATCTTGAGTGAGATACTTAACTTCTCTGTGCTTCAGTTTCCTTATCTAAAGCTAATAATGTGGCTAATAACGGTACCTACCTTATAGGGTTGCTGTATTAGAAAAGATACCACACTGAAGCCTTCATAAGAATATGTAACATAAGAGCTATTAATAAATGCTGGCTATTATCATTACTTATCTCAATCCCCAACTAGAATATAAGGTCCATGTCTTATTCATCTTTGCTGCAACAACTCCTGTCAGTTTGACCCTTAGACCTGGGCAACAGGAGGGGTACAATTAACACAGTGAAATGATGGGTACAAAAAATACTATCAGATAGAATGAATAAGAACTAGTGTTTGATAACACAACAGGGTGACCACAGTCAACAACAATTTATTGTACATTTTTAAATAACCGAAAGAGTATAATTGGATTGTGTGTAGCATAAAGGATAAATGCTTGAAGTGATAGCTATCCCATTTACCCTGATGTGATTGTTATGCATTGCATGTCTGTATCAAAATAGCTTATGTTTCCCATAAGTATATCCACCTATTATATACCCACAAAAGTTAAAAATAAAAATAAGAAAAATAAGAAATAAAAAAAAACAGTGAAATAAATGAGACTTAGAAGGAACATATGAAACAATGAAGGAATGAAATGAGCCGATGAAGAAATGAAGGAAGCAACTGTACTAAGACTTTGAGGAGACCCTATATACTAACTAAATCTCATCCAGCACTAAATGTGATTAATCACAACCCATAACTATAAAATGCAAATGGCTTCTGTGCGTTTTTAAAGCCTTAAGACACCAAGAGACATTTACTCCTAATAAAAAGAAAACAATTTCCTAAAGAGGTGATGTTGTGACTGTTCCATGGCTCAACTGAGAACACTTAAGTTAGAAACTGGTCTCATAAAATCTTGGACTTTGGACTGAGATTTGAAATAACAATTAAAAATAGTGCTGCATTCATGCATTCCATTCAGCACTAAGGCCATTAAAGTATGATTCTCCTGCAATCCTTAGGAAAGAAAGGCCAGGTCACTTGACACAAAACAGACCATTGGCCACCTAACAACTTAAGAAACTTTTAGAGAGAAACATACTCAGTAGTTTGTAAAGGTTACATGTCTTGCTATTGACAGTTGTCTTCAAATGAAGGAATTTAACTTATAGCAGGATTAATTTTTAACTGTTTAAAACTTTAAAATCAATTAAAAACTGATTAATTTTTAAATGACTGTTGTATTATATCCCTTCCCAGAGTTACCAGTCTCCTCTTTTCCATCCTTAAATTAGCATATCACAGGGCTTGCAGAGGAGGTTGGCATTTAAGTAGGAAACTGTTATTTGACTGTATTGAATTGTTTCATGGTTAGATCAGCTTTAGTGATTCCTTATGAAGAGGGTTCCCAACCTCAGCTCTATTGATGTTTTTGGCCAGACAATTCTTTGTTGTGAAGGGCTGGCCTGTGTAAGTAGATCCCCATCTCAGTTGTGGCAACTAAAAGTGTCTCTAGACATTGCCAAATGGCTTCTGGAGGGGCAAAATTGCCCCTGGTTGAGAGCTACTCCTTCATAAAAACCCTGAAGTCTTCATCAGTAAATGATTCCCCAAGTGTTTGTCCAACTAGAAAGCTCATATACAGCTGGGTGCAGTGGCTCATGCCTGTAATCCCAGCACTGTGGGAGGCCAAAGTAGGTAGATCACCTGAGGTCAGGAGTTCGAGACTAGCCTGGCCAACATGGTGAAACCTCATCTCTTACAAAAAAACATAAAAAATTAGCCAGAGGTTGTGGCACATGCCTGTAACCACAGCTACTCAGGAGGCTGAGGGAGGAGAATCGCTTGAACCTGGGAGGCAGAGGTTGCAGCAGTGAGCTGAGATCACGCCATTGCACTCCAGCCTGGGCAACAAGAACGAAANAAAAAAAAAAAAAAAAAAAAAAAAAGAAAAGAAAGAAAGAAAAGAAAACTCACATGCATCCTTCTAGAATTAAATATTACTTTCTCCTAGAAGCTGTCCCCTATTTCTCCAGGTAAAATCAGTCACTTCCTCCTCTATGTCCCATAGCATCCTATTCAATCATCTAACATGGTGCTTACAATGGAACTTCAGTTATCTGTCTACGGTCTGTCCTCCTATGTCCCAGCACCTCTAGGTCACTGTTGTCATTATAGTCACCTTCTTCATCATGTCAGCCTTGCCCTTGCCATTATCACCTGCCAAGCATTGAGCTTTGTCTATATGTCTGTCACGGGGCTATGTCTTTCCTTATCTCTCAACCACCCTAAACATATTATTAAACCCACTTTATAAAAGAGGAAACTGGGACTCAAGGAGGTAAAGTGGCCTTCCCATGTTACTGTAATTATTTTGTGTTCTGGTCCATCCTCTGCATGTAAGACTCAAGAGGGGCAAAGAGTTTCTTATTATCATCTTTGTAGTTCTCTTACTTAGAAGGTTCCTAGAATTAAGAAGGTACTTAAATAATCAGTAAATAATCACTTAAACAATCAGGCACTGCCCTAAGTGCTAGGATATAATGAAGAATTATTATAGTTGGGATCCATCTTCTAGAAGAGTGTACCATCTAGCAGAAGAGACAGTGTCTCCAGAGGTAATTCTGGTGGATAGAGTTGTGATGGAGGTATGGATGGGATGTGCTGGAAGTTCTCAACACAGCTGGGGAGACGTCACACCGGAGTGATAAGATGAGGGTGAGAGAGCATTCCTGGCAGGACAAATAGCCTGAGAAAGGCATAACAGCCTTAAAAATCAAGCAGTTTGGTGCTGCTGGAATTTTCAGTGGACAGCAAAAAGAAGACCCAGCAGGATCCTCTTGTGTACACTTTCTCATGTGGACACAAGGACTCAGTGAGGGTTTTAAGCACAAAGGTGCATGAATTTTTAAGCACACTCAGGAGATTGTATGAAGGACAGATGTCAGGGCAGAACATAAGGGCAGAAAGACCAGGTAGCGGCTGTGCATCAATCCAGGCAGAGGGTGGTGGGACTCTGAAGGTCTGCAGCAAACTTGTTGAACACATAATCTATTTGCCATGGAAATATATTTAGAGACACAGGAGAATTAACAAGTGCACAGTCTTTCTTTAGAATGATCTCCTCAGCATGAGTCACAGCTGTGGTATGGTGTGAGCACTGCAAAACCGTGATGTAGTCAAAGCACGTCTTTGATTCCCTGCATCTCTCCTCTCTGGAATGTTCTTCCCTTACCTCGCTTTGGTTCCTGGCTCATCTCCAAGATCCTGGTGAAAGTCATCTTCCTCATCACCTTGTCAATTTCAGCCACTGTCAACTCCTCTGTGCCTCATAGTTGTGGCTTGCCAGAGCTTACAGACTCACAAGAGCTGAGTGTTAAATTTTCAGGAATTTCACAAGAGGGTTAGCATCATCTTATTAGTTTGAAATTGGCCAAGATGGGCATATGAACCTTAGAAATTAGCAAATGCTACAAATTAGGGCTTCCCCCTCCCCCAGAGAGTTGGTTGTTAAACATTTATCAGCATACCACTCCTAGTACATTTTTAACTCTACTTCTTTCTTATGAAACTATTGTACAAAATCTCTGTGACTTTCATTGTTTATATATTTATTTCATAGTTTCTATATTTATTTTCATTGTTTATATACCTCATTGTTTGCTATTTATTTAATTCAATTACTACTTTTTGTATAATATTCATTAAGCACCTATTATGGACCTGCGCTGTGCTGGATTCTGGAGTTCACAAATACACATATAGCTCTTTTCTCTAATTTTATAAGGAAGCAGATATTAATCAAACAACCACCCAGATGAGGGTGAAATTACACTATGATTGCTGCTACGGAGAAGAGCTACGTGGTCCCATGAGAGTATATATAATGGAGACACAGTAAGGGAGTGGAGAAAAAGACAGGCAATCAAGGAAGCCTTCCTGAAGAAAGTGGCAATTGAGCAGAGATCTCAGCTAGGAAGGAGCAGCGGGTAGGAAAAGCATTCTAAGCAGATTAACAATGCTGAATCTTTACTGTCCTTCAAACTGAATTCAGTTGCTTATTCTGATTCAGTCATTCTGCAGTGGAGTCCTAGAGTCCACATTTATACATAGTAAGCCCTCCAAGTGATTCTGATGTGCATGGTTTCTTGATGCATGGTTAGTTAGGATCCATCTTCTAGGAGAGTGTACCATCTAGCAGAAGAGACAGTGTCTCCAGAGGTAAATCTGGTGGACAGGGTTGTGACAGAGGTATTGATGGAATGTGCTGCAAATGCTCAACACAGCTAGGGAGAGGTCACATCAGAGTGTAGTCACACTTTGAGAAATACTGAGACAAAGAGCATACAAAAATATTTAGTGTTGACAGTTACATTTATTAGGCATCCATTTCTTGAGGAGCTACTAGATGTCAGGTACCACACCAGGAATGCTCTCTTGTGTTTGTGCCTCACCTCTTTTGTCCCTATTCTACCTTGGGCATCCTTTGCTCCATCTGTTCAATGAGGGCATTGGACTGTATGATCAAAATACTCAGCGACTTTAAGACCCTGAGAATGTCTTTTCCCCCTCTCTATAGATGTACTTGCCAGAAAGGCTACGTGAGTGATGGCTTCAAATGTTACGGAAACATTATGGAACGACTCAGAGAATTAAATACTGAACCCAGGGGAAAATGGCAAGGAAAGCTGATCTCTTTCATCTCAATCCTAGGTACGCAGCTGCAGATACAGATTTCCACATAAAAGGCAGTCTTCTTTCAGGAAAGGGCATCTGCAAGACACAATCATTCAGGAAAGGGACAGGCAAACCTTGTCTATTAGAACCAGCCTTTCTAGGGAGGGGCCATGCAGGTAAGAGGGAAAGGGCAGGCAGCTTGTTTCCAAGTAGACAAGCAAAGAGATAGTACCAAGAGGACTAGCAATGCAAGAATTGGTAGGCAGAGAGCTGAGGACAGGGTCTGCGGTCACCAGAGACCAACAGAGCTGCAGTAACAGGAAGACCAGGACAGTACTGACGTCAGGATACAAACCGTCCCCCTCACCCTTGACCTTTTAGATCCTTCAGGTATGAACAAAGCTTGGCAGGTAATACTAGGAATGGAGAGGCTGACTGAGACCCCAGGACAGCATCCATGTTCCTCAGTGGTGGGGCCATTTGAATTTTGGAATAGTCTTTGTTATATGCAACCATCTCAGCACCCTTGGTCCCCTAGTCACTAATTGCCTACAGTGACACATTCACCTCCAGCCCCTCAGGCTAGGTGAGAGCCTAAAACACCCTCATATATTTGCAAATGCCTTCTACGGGCCATTACTCCACACTCTTGAGAATGAAATATTATAACTGATCACAGCATTGGATACAACTTCCAATGAAACACAAATCTGGCCATTCTGCAAAACGTAAAACACAGACATGGCCAATCAACAGAAACCTTAAAATATCAGCTTTTATACTGGAATTTACCAGTTGCCAAAAATGATTTCCTGGCAAGAACATAGATAAATGTCATCGATGGATCAATGCTGTGTTCTCTGCATAAATCTTAAGGTTAAATATCCCATTTAATGTCTCCTGCATAAACATCCCATTTTTTCCAAGGCATCCCATAGGGAGCCAACTATTACTGGCATCCCTTGGGCTCAGGGGCAATCTGCCAGGTTCCTCATAGCCTTATTCTAAGAACTCTTAGAATACCAAATGAGAGCAGACAGGGGTGAGGTATTGTTTTTTGCAGACCAGGCCCTCCAGCATTTCCCTAGACAGAGTCCTGTTGACCTTTCACCTTCCCTATGGCAAGTCCTTACACACTGCCTCCGGTGTAAGAACACAGAGCCCATCCTGGCATCCCAACTTCCCCAGGTGATGGAAACAGGACTACCACATACTTTGCTGGGACCACCGGAAAATAAAAATGCAGGATTCTTTGTTCAAAAATTATTAAGCATCTCAACATGGCAACAGCAGAGCATTAAACCAACCATCGGGGCTCTTCCGAGCTGGCCCTGGTTAAAAACAAGGGCGGCATCTTTGCTCACTGAGATGGTGACGAGTCAGAAAGTCAAGCGCAGGATCAGGGACCCCGGGATTGTGGTTGGATACTGTCATGCCTGAACTGCTCAGCCTGGGTATCTTTGCAGCTAAGGCTGCGTCTACAGGAAAACTTCCACGGCATGATGTAGAATGTATTGAGGCCACGGCTTTAGGGCACCTTACATGCTTGGAGAGATTCCCAGTTGACACAGGGCCTGTACATACCCATTAGAATAGTGAAGGGAATAAATGGACCAGTCGTGACCCAAGACCTATGGCCTGATTTTACTCCTCATGTGCCACTGACTCATTTGGTGTTTTCTCTCTTTGTGTTATTTCGACTCCTAAGAAAAAGCTTATGCCTGGCCACTGAGCAACCTGGGACCCTTCACAGTGCTGTTACCCACAGACAACGGCCTGAAAGAATTCAGTGTGAGTATTTAAAATGACCGTACACCAAGGGGCTAATATGAAAAGCCTTATGGGCAGTATCTTCTTTTATTTAAAGTGGGAAACTCCCATTAAAATTAGCCTACTGATGATAAGGTTGGTGATTTTTTCGATAAACTTCTTTTAGTGATATATAACATCCTTACAGAAAGTATACAAATTGTAAGTGTACAACTCAATGAATTTTCCCAGTGTGAATGTACTTGTATAAACAGTAGATCCATTACCAACACCCTAGAAGCCTGCCTGGTCCCCCTTTTTAATCATTACCCTCTACAGGTAACCACTGAGTGTTCTTAACATACAGCCAGGTGATAAAGAAGATTTGCATAATGCAAAACTGCTCACTTCCCACAGGAAGAATTAAACCAATGTATTAGCTAGGTATGTGGGTTTTTTAAATCATTGTAAATGGTACAAGTGATAGGAAAAATAAGAAGAAAATTTTAGTCTTCAATGCGAGCAGCTATTGTTTGAGATAATGTCATCCAGTGGGAATGAAACTTGTAGTGCCTGGTGGAGGCATCCTGTCGAGATGGAATCACTAAAATATCAATATTTAGTTTAATGTAAATAATGGGTATATGGATTTGTATACAATTTTATTATCTTCTCTGGCCTCCACTTTAATCATTGGATAGGAACTTGTATCCTATATATCATTCTAACTTCCCCCTCCCACCTTTACCATCTAACATGTGTTTTTATTTTTCCTGATCTTGATTTTTGTTTTTTCTTGAGACGGAGTCTTGCTCTGTCACCAGGCTGGAGTGCAGTGGCACAATCTTGGCTCATTGCAACCTCCACCTCCTGGATTCAAGCAATTCTCCTGCCCCAACCTCCTGAGTAGCTGGGACTACAGGTGCTTGCTACCATACCCAGCTAATTTTTGTATTTTTAGTAGAGATGGGGTTTCACTATGTTGACCAGGATGATCTCGATCTCCTGACCTCCTGATCCTCCCACCTCGACCTCCCAAAGTGCTGGGATTACAGGCATGAGCCACCATGCCTGACCCTGATCTTGATTCTTGTTGTGCATTCTTGTCATCTGTTTTAAAAGTTCTATGAAACAGATTAGGTAGGAATAAATAAACATATAAGTAAATGGATTAACAAATACACATAAAATAATGGAAGCCAATAAAAGATTGAAATCTAGGAAGTGGAAATAATAAAAATGAAAAAATAAAATTGAGTTATCTTAATCAAAGATATTTTGTGGTAATAATTTTTGTTGCAATGAATCAAAACCCAGTAAGTTCTGGGCTCTCTTACCCTCATATACCACCACCATTAACCTGTCTGATATTCATCTTTCTATTGTTAACCTTCAGAGGTATCCTCACACCACCCCTGTTGGAAAGAACCAGCAAACATTGTATGCCTCTAGCCTAGGCACTTTGCACAGAGTCTCTCATTTAACACATAGTTTACACAGAGTTAATATAAGTAATCCATTTATTGTTGACTACGTAATAATAACAAAATGTAGATTTGGTCCCATGGATTTCAAAACTCAACTTTTCAGTTTACTCACTTTACCTACTCTTTCTATGAAACTTCATAGTTCATTCCCATCTGCTTTCTGTGTTCAAGATAGATTTCTCGTTCCTTGCTCCTCCTGGGGCCACTGCGATGCTGGGCTTTCCCCATCTCAGTTTCAGTGCTAGAGCAACCTCCTCTGGTTTGAGAGTAGACTGTGCATTGCCTCCAACTCTCCAGATTTCTACTCCCTGGAAGAACCGGCCCAGGTTGATTGCACTGATGGAAATGTATAGCATGTACAGTTGTCAATGCTTTCATACATTTGTATTTGCAAAAGCCTAAACCCATTAGGGTGCCCTGACTTTGATGTCTTTGATACTAAGTAAAGCAAAGCATGTGTTGCAAAACTCTTCTTCTTCAAATAATAGTCAAACTGGCCCTTTTGTCGTAGGCAAATGAGCTACTGGTGGATGATAAAGCTGCCCGATACTTTGTGAAACTCCACATAATTGCTGGTCAGATGAGCACCAAATATATGAATAACACAGACACATTCTACACCTTGACTGGAAGGTCAGGGGAAATCTTCAACAGTGATAAGGTAAGAGTTCC
This sequence comes from Cebus imitator, assembly GCF_001604975.1. Taxonomy (NCBI): domain Eukaryota; kingdom Metazoa; phylum Chordata; class Mammalia; order Primates; family Cebidae; genus Cebus; species Cebus imitator. Next base: position 726,881 of record NW_016107323.1, read on the forward strand.
TCTGATTTTCACTCCCAGAACTAAACTGTCCACCAAGCCAATGCCCATAGCTTTTGGTCTCTTTATGTTTGGGGCTTGTGAAAGGTAACAAGGAAATTCTTTCCTTATGTATTGTTTGTCAAACACCTTCTTATACAGGAAGAAACAGATAGCAACACCGGGAAAGGTCGTGGAGGAAGAGTGGAGTATTATGCAAAGGAGATTACAAAGTGTTTGACTTTGGTCTGGTCTGATTTAGTTTTCAAGGCAACTGTCATTTAACTGCCAGCAGGAAGGAGAAACTTTGCTATAAATCTGTTTCCTGAAAGCATCAGCACAAAGCCAGATCAGCACTCCTCTTACAAAGGAAATAGATTGTGTTTGTTTTAGATTGCTGGAGTTGATCCATCGTCTCCAACCTAACATTCATCTCTCCTAATGCCATTAGTTCTGTCCATCCTCCCCTACCCCACCCCCATTTCTTAACTCTTTCTGTGATCTTATTGAGCTGGGGAACAGGTGATTAGGCAACAAAAATGTGCATGTGTATAGGCATAGGACCTATACTGTTACATTTCACTGAACATCAATAGTTAATTGATTTTTGAGTGCTTGTTCTAAGCAAAGTATGGGGATAAATCTTTAGTTGTGTTATATAAGGCTCACAATAACCCTGTTAAAGGAGGGAACTATCATAATCCCTGTTGCTCCAGTGGGAAAGTAGAGAGGCTACACAGTAAGTAACAGAGCCAGGATTCAAATGTGGCTCCAAAGTCCACATTCTTAACCAATCTGCTGTAGTACATGTGTGAGGATGGACTATGCATGGATGGATGGGTGGATGGATGGATGGATGGATATATGGATAGGTCACTGAATGGATGGATGGGTAGATACATGGACAGGTCACTGGATGGGTAGGTGGGTGGGTGGGTGGATGGATGGATGGATAGATAGATGGATGGCTGGAGAGATGGCTGGAGGATGCATGAATGCATGTATGTATGGATGAATGACAGATATGAAGATGTGGCTTTCTTTCTTACAAGGATATACATTTATTTACTTGTTCATCCATTAAGCCAATATTACTAAGTCTGTAACGTATTGGGATTCCTATGGGAGGAAGAAGGAATTAGCTTCAGTTATTTATTCCACAAATATTTTTATTGTGTGCCTTCTCTGTGAAAACACTAAAGTGAGTGATGAATTTATAGTAAATTAAATAGTTTTGTCCTTATGAAGCTTGCAGTCTGCTGGAGGAGAGCTTCATAATACCTTTCCCAGATTTAGCATGTATAGTTGTCAGTAGGACTTTCATACATTATGTCTTTTGAGCTTAATGAAAACTCTGTGAGGTTAACCAAGTGGATACCTTTATCCCCACTTTAGATTAAGTGACTTACCCAAAATCACATTGCCAATAAATATCAAAGCCCAAGGACTCAAGGCTTCTAACTCTAGTCCAATGCTTGCTCCTTCCAGGACAACATAAGAATCTTACTTTGTTTTTCATTGGTGTTTTAGGACAATCAAATAAATCTTAAACTCTATGGAGGCAAAAAGAAGGTAAAAATTATACAGGGGGACTTAATTGCTTCCAATGGCCTTCTGCACATCCTTGACAGAGCCATGGACAACTTAGAACCCACATTTGAGAGCAACAATGAGGTGAGTATCCAGATAAAAGTCACATCAGCCCAGGTCCATCTTCCTTTGTTCCCTGGAGAGTCATATTCAGAGCCTTCCAGCACTCTGTGCTGTGCTTCATCTGTGCTAGAATCTCGAGCATAGAGGAGAAGGGGTAGTTTGTCTGTTTCCAGTAGAATCCTGGGCATCTCTACAGAAAGAAAGCAATACATACAACACATATGTGGGAAAGGTCTAGATTTTTTTTTTTTACCTTTTTTATGGCTGGATCAGACAACTCAGTCCAGTGACCGATTGTCATGAAAATGTGTCCCTCTTGATTTATGGAGGAGGGCATTTGTTGCTGCAATAAAACTTATTCCTTCTGAGCTAGATGATGAGGGCCAAAGGATACTTCAGAACATGCAGATCTAAGCTACTGTTTCAACTACGGCAAACATTCATATGATGCATTGCAGTTGACCAGGTTCATTTCCATAAATCCATACTGACATGTAAACTCTGTCATCAGTCTTTTAATATTAATGTTAGGGTTTGTGTTTCCTAAACAACATTATTTTATTTCCTGATCTTTATGCAAAATGTCTCTTTTTAGCAAACCATAATGACAATGCTACAAACAAGATACAGCAAGTTCAGATCTTTGTTAGAGGTATGCACTTTTCATAATTTTCTGAAAAATATTTATGCCAAGACTTTTGTAAAATTAGCAGGGTTGTCAATTATAAATACTTTCTGGGGAATTACGTTAAATATTTGTCCAAGGTAGGCTGTAGATACAACATTTCATTTCTCAAATGCAGGAAACCAATGTGGGACATGCCTTAGATGAGGAAGGAGGTGGTGGACCCTACACCATTTTTGTTCCAAGTAATGAAGCATTGAATAACATGAAGGACGGCACTCTCGATTACCTCCGTTCTCCAGAGGTACTGTATTCTGCACGCTCTGATGGCATCGTGTCAGCAGCACTGCCTCAGTCTGTGTCTATACAGGTTTTTTCTAAACTAGGGATAGTAAATAAGTTGCACATTTATCACCACCTACCCTCCAACGACCAAGGCAGACATCACTAATCAATCACAACATTCTGGAACTAAGCCTGGATATCGCTTCAGTCTCTTCAATAGAATTTCAAGTAGCTCTGATCAATTAGATTTGACACAGGAAATAAAACATATTTGCAATCCCAGGCCTAAATCGTTGGTTTGATTTGCCCTGGCTCTTCTAATATTTCTTACTAGTAAAAGCAACACTTTAAGTTCCCTACAACTCTAAAACCACCTAGAGAATGAAGCCTACACTAGGTCATCCAGGGCCAGGACTAGGCCAAACTTTAAAAAGAATAAATGTTATTTTTAGATGTTCCAGCCTTTCCTTTCTATTGCTTTCGTCTTTCTCCACTGTGGGCTTTCCATTCTCTCACACTCCCCTCTAAAAGGGAGATTCTTGACTCCTTCATATCAGATGTCAAGACTGAAACCATTTAGTGTTTATTTTCCCAGAAATAATAGCTTTAACTTGAGGAGAATAGCCTCTTGTGGAATTTTGTTCATTTTAACATCAAGTAGTCAAATTACATGAAAGGTCACATGCTTTCTTCCAGTGCCCAGAAACTATGCCACCATCTTGGCAATGGGGAGAGATGACCTATGACTTCATAAAGATCAGTGTTGATTGTATAGAATGTGGAGGGAAGGAAAAAAGGGTGTCCAAATATTTTAGGGTAGTGATTCCCAAAGTGTAGTGTAGTCAGAAATCATCCATGGAGCTTGGTAAGTAGGAAGATTCCAAAGCCCTACCTCCAGCATTCTAGTTTAGTGGTGCTGGGATGAGGCCCAGAAATAGACATGCTGGTAATCACCAACTTTCTAACTCAGATAGCTCCAGCCCATGCTGTTTTGGGAACGCTGAAAATTGTTGCCTATTAGGTTTAGGAATTCACATGGATATATCCCTTTTTAGAATACTTTCAGGATCTATAAGGATATCTTGCTGTCAAAAAATTTACGATTTTTTTTTTAACTTAACAAGGAGATAAATCAAAATGTAATTTCTTATGTTGCAAACAGATGATCAACATATGAAAAGATTAGTTACAGGTTTCCATAGAAAAGGCCAGATTTCCCAAGGTCTTCCAAAATGGGATGATATTTCAAAATATGATTCACACTCAAATTTTATGAAACGTAGCTATTGCAGAAAAACTGCTAGACCTCTCTTTAGAACTCACATTCATACTTAAAGTAAACTTAAAAAAAAAAGGTCATGTTGCTTCCGTGGGAAATTATTAAAATCCTGAGATTATATGGCCTCCCTGAGTACATAGCTTCTAATTTGATACACACTTTAAAAATAATAATAAAGGCATTCTCAGACCCACTTAAAATTAAAATAAAACCTTTTAACTAGAACCAGAAAAAATCAATCTCATTGCTTTCTGTCAGGCACCTTTGTTCAGAAAACTCTTCTCTTTCTCCTCCCTTGTCACTCCTTTCGGTGGTATCTGGAAATGGTTCATTCAGACTCTCAAGAGTAAATTGTGTACATCTCTTCCAAGCTCTGTTCAATGAGACAACATTCATAGCTTGAAATAAGCCTTTGGTAAGAAACTTGTACCACAAAAATGGCTAAGGCATGCCACCACTCCTGGCTTTCAATCTTCTTTCTCTCAAAGGCATATCTTTCTGCCTGCAAAGAATATGAAACTTCAGGTCTCTTTGTTCTGAGTTAAAAACTGCTTTTCTATTTCAATTTCTAGGTGAGAAGTATAATCATTTCTGCCTCTTTCCCAGGTACAGAGAGGTTAATTTTTCTCAACCTATAGGAAGCTCCTTCTGTCTTCATCCTTCTTCATAGCTTTAACTTCAGGGAAGAGTGCAGGAAATTCCCCCATCAGCTATGCCAATGAAATGGAAGATAAACTGGCTTCCTTAGAAGAAGGACATCTAACGCTGTCTTTGGAATGCCATGTTTCCTTCCTAGAGTGTCTTTCTACTTCTCTCGAAGAAAATTTTAGTGTGCAAACCTTCCCATCCCTGCAGAGACCACAGCTTCTGATTACAAGCACCAGTATATGGCTTCATCACTGAACCAGACAGAAATAAAAGCAAAGAGAGCAAGACACCTGCCCTTGCCAATTCACAGACACCCTGCAAGTAAAGTGGGGAAAGGGAGGTGAATTTACAGAGTTCAAGGTCAAATTCTCTCTTTCTGCCTCTGGCACCAAAGAACTTGGGTTTGGTTTGGTTTGGTTTTTACCTAAAACAGCAGGGAGAAAGTGAGTATATTCACAAAAGAAAAAAAAAAAAGACTATATTGCACCAAAAGAGTTTTCAACATCAGCAGCACCTGCAAACTTACCCTGTCAATTCGAGCCATGCTAGAGTGAATTCTAACTGAACAATAGCTCCGAGAGACCCCCGCCGGATAAGACACAGGCACACATAGTAACGGCAGTGATGCGGATCAATTCCTTTGTCCCTGTCATTCTCCCCTTTCTTGTCAAAAGCATTCTACAATTAATTCCTGAGGCTTTAAAAGGGGGTTATCTCACTGATAAATGCTTTCCTATAGAAGCATCAGAGGGCTGGAAGGAATTCATACCAGTCCCTTTACTTTGCGGGTAAAACTGAGATGCAGGGATTAAGCGACTTGCTCAAGCAGAACCAGGACTAGATCTCATGTTCCTGAGGGCCAACTCAGTGCTCCTCCCAGGACTCCTAACCCATGACCTTTAATTTACTGGCACAAATGTTTATGGAAAACTTACTGTATGCCCCTTACTGCACTGGCTGGGGAAATGGTGATGAGTGGTAAACAAGCCAGACAGACCCAGCCCTGCCTTCCAGGAGCTTCCAGTCCAGTTCGGGGGCTGTTTCCCAAGAATCCCCACTTTGTCTCACTCTTCTACCACTGAGCATCAAAGCATATAATAACATGCTTCTCCCTGTAAGTCTCACTTCTGAATACCATGCAGCAATTGAGATGTAAGTTGAAGACTTAAGTTGAGAAGTAGAGACTAGGTGACTTACTCAAGGTCACATAGTAACAGAACCAGGGCTGCAGAAAGCGTCACTTCCAGGGCTGCTAACCAGTGGTCAACTTCAACATTCCTATTGATAACCCTGCCCTGCACATAATGCTATTGTCTTAAAGATATGGTGGCCATATAACTTATCACTTATGCCTGGTCACTTCTGAAAGTGAATGGAATTGCCAGGACAATAGGCATACACCAGGGTTGTACCAGACAAGCCAGGATAGGTGGTCTCCCTACTGACAGGTAACTCCCTTGGCACAGTGACCAAGGCCAAATGCAGACATGAGGCTGGGTAAGGAAACTCAGGTTCAGCAGGGTTTTCTTTCAGCCTGGGACTTCACCCCTTCATCCCATTGCAACCTGTTCTTAGAACATTCAACCTCTTGGCAGTTATTAGGATCTTGAATTGTGATCCTTCACTTTTGCAAGCCCGAGTGACTGTGGCTATGCCACTTAAGTAGCAGAGCTCCAGGGCTGTAAAGCTTGTAACTCCCATCTCTGACTTAGCTGGGAGATTGCAGATAAACCACAGCAGACCACTGTGGCTGCTGCCTTCTTCCCACAAAGAGCGTGGTCCCCGTGTTTCTCAACTCTGCAACCTCTCTCCAGGGCACCCTCTAGGGGCTGCTCATCCTATCTACAGTCTCCTTTGCTGGGTTAGGACCCTCTTTTCTCCCCTCCTGCTTCAGTTTTATGAAGCATGAGAAACCTTGGAAAGGACTTTGAAGGAGAGGGATGCGCTTCTCATGGAAGCAAAAGGTGATCACTCTCCTTATGACTGTATAATCCTAAATGACCAGTATGTGGTCTGACAGACATTTATTGATGGAACAAGTGAAACAGAATCATAAATCAAGGTTGTCTTAGAAAATCTGGAATATGGCCTTAGACACTCAGAGAAGTGTTGGAGCAGAGTAACTGAGAGCCTGGGCTAATTCTTAGGCTCATATCCTGAGTTAGCTTTGTGACCTTGGACATGTCTTTGAATCTGAGTATTATCACACATAAAATGGGTCAACAGGAGTCCCCACCTCACACGGCTGTTGGGAGGATCAAATGAGATGTGCATATTATGCCTTCAGAACAGCCTCTTCCACAGAGTGGGAATTTGGCGAATGTTAGCTATTTGGAGGTGGGATTTCTGTCACCCTGGATTTCCCAGTAGATTATTTTTCTTAGTTGTTCAAAGTCATTTGAAGAGGCTTCCACAAGAGTGGGAGTGTTGCATTTTTTTCTTTGACTAAAAAAGTGTTTGGTTCCTTTGCAGGGATCTCGGAAGCTTCTGGAACTCGTCAGATACCACATTGTCCCATTTACCCAGGTTGGCCCCACTTTTCCTGCTGCTACTTTCTCTCTGCTTCCAAGATATCTAACTTAGTCTTGAATTTCAATATTTTGGTGCTTGAAAATGTATGACATTTGTCCTTTATCTGTAGCTCTGAACAAACCCTCAAGCATGAATAATGGGTCCATTCTCAGATCTTCAAAGCCACGAAAACTCTTGAGATCAAACCTCCCTTTATTTATTGCACTTTGAAGCCTATTTTTTCCTGTGAGGATGTTAAGAACTCAGAGCCCTGTATGTGGCCCCAAACATCGCTGCCTTTCGTTCTCTTCTTATTGCAGCTTGAAGTGGCCACTCTCATCTCCACCCCACATGTCAGGAGCATGGCCAACCAGCTCATACAGTTCAACGCCACTGACAACGTAAGTGCACACTCGCCCACCGCTAGCATCACTTGCACCCATCTTTATTCTGATAATGACTGTTCATCAGGTTATCCTGCCTCTCTGCTAACCCACAGGCTTAAAATCTTTATGATTATTTCATTCGTTACTTCTCTCAGCAAATAGGTGCTGAGCAACTACATGTGTGAAAGTCTACACTAGATGCTGAGAATAAAGGAGTCAAAAAGACAGACTTCTATCCCAGAAGGGCAAACAGACTTTAAATAACTCACTAGGCAATCAGTTAATTATTTCATTACAATTCTAATGAGTGCTCCCAAGAGGAAGTTCAGAGGTCTGTGAGAGCACAGAACCAGAGGGGTCTGAGAGAGTCTTCAGGCCAGGAAGTCTTCAGTGAGGTGGCGATACTTTGGCCATGCTATGAATAAAGTGAATTAGACAGAAATCAGTAGAAGAAAGTTCTAGACAAAGGAGAGAGAGGGAGAGAGAGAGAGAGAGAACACAAGAGAGAGCACGCATGTGCAAAGACCCTGAGATGGAAGGGAACACAACTTGTTTTTAAAATTCCAAAGAAGACTGCATTATATATCTAATTCCCTGGGGTTGCAATATGAACAAACATCCAGAGCACAGGGTTGATGTCTTCCATGGAGTCACTGTAGATGGTGATTATTATCTCATTCTTTCAACAAACAGCTACTGAGCTCCTACTGTGTGTCAGGCACTGTTCTAGGTCCTGCAGACAGACCAGTGAACAAACAGACGAAAGTCCCTGGTTGTATGGAAAATCATTCTAGTAAATAAATGATAGAAAATAAGTTAAATGCGTAAAATATGTCATCTATTAGACAGCAGCAAGTGCTAAGGAGAAAAACAGCAAAGCAAGGAAGGGGGTCAGAAGATGGGAATGGGGCCAACATCTTAGATAAATACCCAAGAAGCCCTCTTGGAGAAGAAATATCGGAACACAACCTGAAGGAAATAGGGGAACAAACAGTGTCAATATCTGGAGGACATTCCAGAGGGAACAGCAAGGGCGAAAGCACAGAGCAGCAAGGAGCATGCTGGGCTGTGTGAGGAACAGCAAGGCCAGTGTGGCTAGAGCAGAGGGAGCCAAAGGGAGAAGGGCCGGAAAGGAGGCCAGGCAGGAGAGAGAGGAGGAGAACAGGGTCAGGTCATGCATGGCCTAGGAAGTCAGGGTGAGGATCCAGGCTCTTACTTGGAATGAGAGGAGAAGCAATTGGAGAATTTTGAACAGAGGAATGACATGATCAAGCATACATTTTGAGAGGCTACTTAGATTCTATTGCAATCATCTGGAGAAGACTGACAGTGACTCAGACCAGGGTGGTAGCAGGGACATGGTGAGAAGTGGTTGAATTCTGAATGTATTTGGTGGGTGCAAAAAATAATCGCAGTTTTTGCAATTTTTTTTTAAATTGCAAGACTGCAGTTACTTTTGCACCAATCTAATATTTTGAAAGTAGATCCAGCAGAATTTGCTGATAGGTTAAATGGGGGGTGAAGACCGAGGAAGCCAGGATAACTCATGGGGTTTGACTTGAGCAACCAGAAGAATGAAGTAGCCATTAATACTGCAGGGGGAGCTGGTTTATGAGGAAAGTGGAGATCAGAAATCTTTGCTAATTGGTTCATTTTCTACTCCCTCCACTAAAACATAAGCAGGAACTCATCTATTTGTTCACAGATGTATCCCCAGCTCCAAAGGCAGAGCAGAAGTGAGGTCAATAAATGTATTCAAATGAATGGATCCCTATTTCAGCACAGAGAGGTCAAAGGATTTGCCCAAGGTCTTGTAATATTGGGATTCAGGGTGCCCTAAGCTCCCCTGAGAGGACGCTTCTCCAGGTTCTTGGTCTCCTGCCCTCTCAAGAATGAGAGAGGGGACCACGGTGCAGTGCGCAGCAAATGCCAGACTCGAAAGTGTTTGTAGAAAGTGATTTATTTAAAGAGAGAAACAGGAGAAGGAGAGAGAAACAGCTAACTCTCACACTGAGTGAGAGAATCCAGACAGATGGAATCCAGGAGAGGAAAGCAGTTTCCACGAGAGTGTTAGGGAATAGAGAGAGATGGAGTTTAGGAGGAGAAGACAGGCTTCCACGAGAGAGTGTGAAAGGCGACTCCAGAGGGGAAATCCTGGAGACAGAAAGACAGCTTCCACGAAGGGAGTGTTTGTGGAAGGGGATCCAAACATGGAGTCTGAAGGGGTGTGGAAGAAGGGGACTTTTAACCTGGGAGGAACCCCCACCTTCTCTAAGACCCCTGACCAATGCAAGGAGTTCCTTAGAACTTCCGCTGGAGTGATTGACTCTTAGTTTCTTCCCATGCCCACGAAATTCAATCATAAACCGTTAAATCTCCCGGATGGAGAGAGATGGGAGGGGGCATGGCACTGGAAAATTCTTGCCCTTAAAACTACACCCCCTTGTGGACCCAAAAAGAGAACACATTCCCTCAGTCTCACAGCAAGTAAATTGCAGAGCTTGAATAATTCTAATTCTTACTTAGCCCTGCACCTACAAGAAACATCTCTACAAGGGCATCCTTGCCTGGTCATAGTCAAGAATTCACTGAACGATTCAATCTTTCCCTGTCAGCCAAACCCTTGTAATAGCAACTTACTCTCCAATGAAAAGTGATGTTGAGGACTTTTTAGCAAAGTTGCCACAGTCTGTCTGGGGATCACTGGTGTTTCTGCACTACAGAATTAGAGATGTCATTGCTTCTTTCCAGGGACAGATTCTGGCAAATAATGTGGCAATGGAAGAAATTGAGATCACTGCCAAAAATGGCCGAATTTACACACTAAATGGAGTTCTCATTCCTCCCTCCATCGTCCCAATTCTGCCCCATCGATGTGACGAAACAAAGTCAGGGATAAAACAGGTAAGAAAACTAGAAAAATAAGTAAGGGCCCCCAAACAGCGCCTCAGGGCAGACAATGTCCCACTCCTCACAATTCTGAGAGAGGTGTCAAAGAAAGTTTGACTTCAGGAAGCTCGTCTCCAAAGGGTTTCGGTCTTCATGAAGATGGAGGCGGTTCTGAAGTTCCACATCATAAACCATGAACCACGGTTCCTTGGAATTTCCACAACGATAGATGCTGCCCAGGAATATTGGCTCCTCAGAGCTGCCATAATGAATTACCACAAACTGGGAGGCTTACCACAACAGTAATTTATTCTATCACAATTCTGGAAGCCACAAGTCTGAAACCAAGATGGGGGTTGGGGGGGATTTTTCTGCCCTTCTTCTGGATTCTGGGGGATCCCAACAATCCTTGGCGTTCTGTGGCATGTAGCTGCAGGGGTCTCACTGTGTTGCCCAGTCTGGAAATGACAGATGCACACCACCACGCCTGGCTAGTTTTTTTCTTTTTTCTTTTTTATTGTAGAGATGAGGTTTCACCATCTTGCACAAGCTGGTCTCAAACTCCTGGGCTTAAGGGCTCCTCTCACCTCGGCCTTCCAAAATGCTGGGATTACAGGCCTGAACCACTGCACCCACCCACTTCTTCTCTTTTTATAAGGACATCAATCATTATATTTAGGGCCCACCCTAATTCAGCAGGACCTCATGTTAGCTTAATTAATTACATCTGAAAAGACCTTATTTCCCAACAAGAATATTCTGAGGTTCCAGGGGACACAAGTTTGTAGAGAGATATTATTTACCCCACTACACGAGAGCTCTGGGATCCGACCAGGGTCTTCTAACTCCTGGGATTCAGGATCAGTCTCCTGCCTCTTCCTTCCCTGCCCCTGTCACCTGGGTCTATCTTGCTCCAGGCTTATAGCTTTACTCTAAGAGGGACTTAAAATAGATTTCTTCTCAGGTAGCAGCTCTGGCCGAGCCGATCAACCATCTCTCTGCAGTCCTTTTCAAAAAAACCAAACTTTCTGTTTCCCTATAAGCTTCTGTACCCTCTAGCCTTTCCTATTTCCATAGCAACTTTTTGGCTCACCCAGTTTTAATCAAAGCACCTGAAAGTCCAGTACTGCTGTACCTGCACTATTTCAGTTCCCATGGAAAACATAACCACAAGTTTTAACAATAGTAGGTCTGGGCCTTTCTTTTGAGGATGCTTCAGTAATACAGCAGTGATTGCTCTCACAATATCCTTGGAACGTGAGCATTAAACTAGGAAAAATGGTCTTATTTCACTTATTTTTTGTTTTATTGATTCCTCTTCTTGTTATGAAGGCTGGAAGTAGCTGGCCAAGGTTCTGGCATAGGATTGTGGCTGATTCTTTTAATCCTAGATGTTTTAATTGATGCAATGACTCTAATATGATTTAGGCCATAGAGGACAGAGCTGATCCTCTGTGCCAGTCAGATGCCATCTGGAGAGTTTGATTCCATCATCAGACCCCCTTTTTAAGAGAACAGAAACATGGTCACTTTCCTAGTCAGTTCCCCAGTATCGATATATGTTTGGTTCATTCTTTGGAAACAAGGATTGAGCAGGTGCATCACCTGTTCTAGTTCAAATTGTTCAAAAGCCTATTCGCCATCTCCCTAAAGACCAGAATCTAGATATGGGTTTGAGCTACAACCCAAAGAATTTTGGTTACATAAGGAAAAGAACTTTCAATAGCTGCCTTAGAGTGAACTCTTCCTTTACCATTTTCTCTATCTTTGAAGTTGAATCTATTTGCTCTACATAGTTTAGAATGGTTTGGAGAGGGTCCATCAAAAATCCACATGCATTCTCTGGAACGTATTTAGTAGACTAGCAAAGAGCAGAAGCAGCTGGTACCTTCTGGAAGTCTCAGTGTTTACCAGGCTGAATCCATAGCTGCCTTTGGTCATGTATGTTTGGATTTTAGAGTTTTAATAAAAACACTGTACTAGTTAGGGTCCCTGCAAGAAAGAGAATCTATCTGAGATGGTCCAAACGAGAGACTCTAATGATGGAGCTACTGCAGAGGTGTGGACAGGGATAAGGAAAGAAACAAGTTTTGCCGGAGCTTCGAGAGAGAAGCAGGAAGCCATTGCCACTAGGGACCAAAGAGCCCAGGGGCAGGGCATGGAGTTACCTGAACCCAGTGAAACCGAGAAGCATGGAAGAGGTGACCTTCATCAGGAGCTGTAGGGATGGTGCCAAAGCAGGGAGGGAGCAGGGATTAAATCCTTGACCTTGTTGTCCACCTACCCACCAAAATCCTACTAGTGACTTACATTGGCCAACGCCAATCAGAAGCTGGCAAGGGAGCTTGAGAGACCATCCTTCACAGTCTACCTTCTGGGGCACAGAACCAGGTGGAGAAGGTCAGAGAGAATCTGGAGAGAGATTGGAGGCACACACCCAATTCCATCACCCTTGAACCAGTGGAGGAGAATCCAGGAGACTAAAAAAAAGGCAGAGATTCAGTGTTTGGCCATATTGCTGCTAAGCTAATTGGAGGGCATATCCTTAAGTCTGTAATCAAAGCTAATGCCTCATCCTTAGCACGGGTGAATAACTGCAATGCCTCCTCAGAGGCAGGTGCCTTCCTGCATGCAGAGAATTGATCAGAAATCTGGAGCCTGTGGACAGGCTGGCTCTGAAAGAAGTAAAGAAAGGAGCTGCTCTGCGCAGGCTCAGCTTTCTCTCCCAAACTCCCCCAAAGTCCCCAGCAAGGACTTAACTCCTTTTCTCCATGGTAGAGTCATCAGTGTGGGGGGTGGGGGAGTGGTGGGCATAGGATCATGGTTGAGGGGGTAGGGGAGAAAGAGGGCAGAATCATGGCTCAGTGGGGTTTCCTTCACAGGGAGGGAAGCATGAAACCAGAGACAGGACTGTCGCCACTGTTCCCTCTCACAGGGATACCTGCACTGACCTCCTGTCTTTCCCTCCAGGGCACTTGTGTAAGCTGTGTTCTGATGGACGGGAGCAGATGTCCTGCTAACACTGAGCCCACGGTGAGTGTGACAGCTTCATAAAAGCACAGATCCAAGCAACTCTACTGGTGTGGTTTCTCAACCTATCTACCTTCCTTCTTTGGAAGATATTAATTGCAGCTGGGGTAATATAAGATGGGCTCTTAGCCTACTATATGGGGGATGGTGGGAAGAGATCCCACAAACCTGTGTTTGAATCCTTGTTTATTGACCCTAGAGATATTGTTTAACCTTTTTACTCTAATTTTCTCCATCTGTAAATTATAACAACGAAAAGATTCACATAGATAAAAATGCAAGCACAATACCTAAATCAAGTAGTCACTCAGTTCCTCTCCCTTTTTCCCTTTTGGGGCTGTGATATTACAGACGTCCACTTGTGAGTGGTACTGGCATATTGTGCAGAACCGTCTGTAAACAAGTCCTAATATTTGTTCTTCCCAAGCACTCTTCTGCAGAGACATGCAAGAAATATCAAGAAAATAATAGTGGGACTATCAATAATGTCCAGGTTTAATTGAATTCTGTACACATTTATTGAGGATTGATCGTATATCAGACATAGTGCTTGGTTCCAGGGGCATGAGGATGAATAAGAAATAGTTTTGTTTTACTTTTACCTTGAGAAACTCCATCTAAAAAGGAAAACAGATAGTTGTGCAATAATCTATCATTCATATGCCAAGCACTCTATTGGTGGTAAAAAGCAAAGTATTCTAAGGCAAAAACGATGTTAGAAATTTTTGCCTATAAGTTTATCATAAGAAAGAACTTACCGACCAGAAGTGGCATTAAATGCTAGAATAGATCACTAAGGAAGGTTATGAGCTCTTTATTGTGATTCTAGTGTGAAGTATTTAGTAAAGCAAAGCATTAAGATTAAATAGGTGCAGGTGTTCAGATATTTATTTTGTCTAACGAAGCCATTACCCCTGAGTCCTTCAGGATGCTGTCAGTCAGGGAATGTGAGAGGGGAGAGAAGAGGAAATTGTGTTGGCAGGTGTCACAGTGATTGCTGTGTGCCAGATATTGTTCTAAACGCTTTATGCAGCAGCCCACAAGGCAGGTATATTATTACTATAACCAATGGATGATCGGGGCACGAAGGCAAGGAAATATAAACCACCTCGTACAAGGTCACACAGCTGACATGGCGGAACCATGATTTGTTCTGTGTGTTTAATCACCATTCTAGACTTGCCTGGGGGAGGGGGAGGGAATGAGACATATGGGTAGAAGCCAAAAGTAGCCCTCAAATTACCCCTCCTGGGATCCCACAACCCACACCTGGTTAATTATCCTGAGACACCCCCAAAAAAAGGACTGTAGTGCTCCTTTCTAGTGACCTCAGAGTTCCTTCATATACCTAATATTTTAGGATTTTATAGCCCAGGAAGATCTCATTGCTCTCTTCTTGACCAAGAGCCTAAGATGAAGGGGTAAGCTTGACATCAACAATTATCTAAAACAAAATTTGAGCCAGAGACTAAATTCGTGACAAAACTTGCAATCAGCATTATCATCAATATTTTCTTGATATTTCTTGATATTTTACAGATTAGGCAGCTGAGGCCCACAGAGACTACATGACTGTGATCCTAAAGTCAGTACGTGATAAGACCCATTCCCTAGACCTTAAGCTTACTAGCAGCGTTTCATGGAAAAAAATGATTTAACCTGTCTGGACCTCAGTTTCTTTATCTATAAAAAATGGCATGAAAAACATCCATATAGAACTGAAGATTGATGAACTCCTCTGTGCAATGTGTCTGGCCCATAAACGGTTCTCAGTAAATGTCAGTTCTAGATAATTATGAGTGGGCATCGTTGTTTAGAGAATGGAAGGATGCATATAAGCCTGCCCCACTCCTAAGAGGAAAACTCAGACTATCGCTATTTTGTTTGGAAAATCTTTCAACGAAATGTAGATAGACTCTTTGCTGGCTCCACCATATCTCTATGGGAGGATCTTAGGGATGGCTGAAGATTGAAAGGGGAGACTAGACCACATCCAGAATGAACAGAAAATATTTTCTGCTTAGAGACATCTGCCGTGGCATGGAAGAGGGAGCAAAGATCCATGGCCATGGATGGTGCAAACCCTGGCCTGTATTCCACCAACAAGGGAACAGGCCTAAAAGAGGGTGCCCACGCTTTGATGTAGACCCAGTTCTGCTGGTGTGGTCCAGCACTCTCTCCTGACATCAGTGGTGAAATAGAAGTAGAACGGGAAGTGTCTGCAGAGGGTGTGTGGTGCCTAAAACATGCTGACCGCCATGCTTTCCCTCCTTGTCTTTCTCCCAGAAATTCATCACACACAGATGTGTCTACAGTAGGAAGTTTAGGAACCTGAAGTATGGCTGTGCCCGGTACTGCAATGGCACCGTGAAGGTGAGGAGAGCATGGCCAAGGCCCCATCTAGACCAGTAGGGCCAGGCAGCTCCAGGGCCACATTCTTGGGTCCTAGGGTCTGTGTGGTCACAGGTGGCTGGTGCTTGGTGTTGTCTTCCTGCAGAGGAAGCAAAGGTAGATTCTTCAGATGGTGACCTGACCATCCCCTTCCCTGCATCACACAACAGCCTCCCATGGTTCCCTACCCTCTTAACAGTGACACTTGAAGCTTCCCCACATGGCCCACCCTCTGCCTGTGGCTCTGACCTGCCTCTCACCCCCGTTCCTACCTCAGAGCATGCACACTTGCCATTCCCTCCCTCTGAATGCTCTTCCAGATTTCCCTGAGGCTAACTCATCTTCTGAGTCTCCATCAACCAGCCCTGTCACCACCAATCCACAGTGGCCTCCCTAGTGCCCACCTGACTTCTGGCCCTACCTGCCACCGCTGGATGATATTTTGTTTTCTCAGCACTCACCGTTCTCTGAAATGGTTTTGTTTTGTTTTGAGATGGAGTTTTGCTCTTGTTGCCCAGGCTGGAGTGCAATGGTGTGATCTTGGCTCAATGCAACCTCCGCCTCCTGGTGTCAAACGATTCTCCTGCCTCAGCCTCCTGAGTAGCTGAGATTACAGGCATGCGGCACCTCACCCGGCTAATTTTGTGTTTTTAGTAAAGATGGGGTTTCTCCATTTTGGTCAGGCTGGCCTCAAACTCCTGGCCTCAGGTGATCCATGCAGCAGCCTCCCGAAGTCCTGGGATTACAGACATGAGCCACCACACCCAGCCACGTCTTGTTTTACTATTTTTTAAAATTCATGCATTGACTCTTCCCTGACTTAGAACATTGGCTCCATAAGCGTGAACCTCCCTCTGTCCGTTCGCACAGTGTTAGAGCCAGGCCAGCACCCAGGGAGGGGCTCAGTAGAGTCGTGGTGACCAGATGACTGAGTACTAGCCATGCCATCAACCACCAAAGAAAAGGGCGAGCTCCTAAGGAGAGGCGAATATAGTATAATCATGGAACTAAAACGCATCCCCTTTGAGGAAGTGGTGCTCGGCCTGAGGTTTCAAAGGGCAACACTCATTTTGTTTCTCAGATTCCAAAGTGCTGCAAAGGCTTCTATGGTCCTGACTGCAACCAGTGTCCAGGAGGCTTCTCAAATCCATGCTCAGGAAATGGACAGGTGAATACTGAAGACCGGCCTTCCTTAAGTCAAAGCAAACAATGATTTTTAAAACTTCTAAACCAAAATATGACACAGTGCTGGCTACTCTTCCCAGGAAGCAAAAGAAATGATCCCTTACTAAAAGAATAGCAGGGGTCTGTAGAAGAAGGAATCCGGGTCTGGGATGAGGGGGATGGGAGAGAGAGATTCCTGTGATGTTATTGCGGGCTGCAGGACCTTGAGCAACTCAACAAAGATCTCTGGGCCTCACTTTCCTCCTGTGGGAGATATCAGGGTTGACCTGCATTGATCTTCAAGACTCCTTCCAGAACTAAGGTTTTATGACAGCTAAAAAATAGCTCTGTCTAGTGATTGCTTTTTTGAACTTAGAAGCAAAACCTAGTGAAATGTGACAGCCAAAACTTAACTCATCTAGCTTGGAGGCAAAAGTAGCTATGGTTTATACAGGGAAATTTTAGATCTGTGCATTTAATAAACCCACATTTAAAACATGGCTTTTTCAAGGGGAGAGTCCAGCCATGAGTGGGGACACCATGAGGACAGGAGAATAGGGAGAGGCCAGTACTAATGACTGTGGCCAGGGGTTAGAAAGGCCCCACGCCCAACGCTGCTGTCAGTCAGCATGGACATGACCTTGCCAGGGTTAGGGAGGTGGGAGGCAGATGTGCTTACTACTGAAGAGAGAACACACTGCAGTTTGGAGTCACAGAGATGAGCAAGTGAGAATGTAAAGAGAGAAAGGCCAGTTACTCATTCTGGAGGCGCCTGTCTTATCACTTATCACTTATCCCTTAAGCGTTGTTGAAAGGTTCCCAGTTCCGAATTGTGACACCCCCTTGAGTGACTTCCCTTAAAGTTCTAAATCCTGGCTCGGGATTCCCAAGCTGGGCACTGCTTTAGCATCCTCCCTGGTATCACATGACTTCACTTTCCATGAGGAGTCCCAAAGGGTCATGTCAAGTGAGATTTAATCTGAATTCAAAGAATTCAGGCCATGAAATGAAAACACCTGAGAAGTATGTGTCCTAACGGCCCACGGGGCCTGCCTTTGCTCCCAGTGCTCAGATGGCCTCGGCGGCAGTGGGATGTGCATTTGCCAGGAGGGCTTCCAGGGCTCCCAGTGTCAGTTCTGCTCTGATCCCAATAAATACGGACCTCGGTGTAGCAAAAGTAAGTGGCCCTTCCAGAGCTTCCTTCCACTCCTAAGCAAGGCTCCCCCTGGCACTGCAGCAAGCTACCGGTGCAGGGCTGGTGTCTCGGGACCCCTTTTCTTGGGGTACGCCATCATCACAGAGCGTTCCTTAAGCTTTGGTTCTCAAACTGGAGAATATGTCAGAGGGCTGAGCCCTGAGCCCCGCCTGCCGAGTTTCTGATTCAGTAGGGCCCCAGTGGGTCTTCAGAATTTGCATTTCTAGCAAGTTCCCAGGGGGCGCCAACACTGCTGGGCTGGGAGCACACTTTGAAGACCACTGTCCAAAGGGTTCTCTACATTCTTGGAGTGATGGTGCGCTCTGCATCAAGAAACAGATTCAGGCCAGACACAGTGGCTCATGCCTATAATCCCAGCACTTTGGGAGGCTGAGGCAGGTGGATCACTTGAGGTCAGGAGTTTGAGACCAGCCTGGGCAACATAGCAAAACCACATCTCTACTAAAAACACAAAAATTAGCCAGATGTGGTGGCGGGTACCTGTAATTCCAGCTATTTCAGAGGCTGAGGCAGGAGAATCACTTGAACCCAGGAGGCGGAGGTTGCAGTGAGCCAAGATCAAACCACTGCACTCCAGCCTGGGTAACAGTGAGACTTCATCTCAGAAAAAAAAAAAAAAAGAATCAGATTCACTCTCTACCATTTAGGCAAACCACCTCCATCAGCTCCTTTATTTGCCAGGTACGTGACCTTGAGCAAGTTACTATACTTCCCTAGGCCTCAGTTTCTTCATCTGTAAAATGGGATGGTAATAATATCAAGTGCCTTTTAAGGTTAGTACAAACTATAAATAAAAATCACTTGCCTTAGAACCATACCTAGTACAAAACATGTGCCACAAATATTATCTCCCTATTGTTGTTGCTGTTAGTCTAAGTACAGTAACATAAATATCAAGAAGCTTGTAAAACATGTAGAAAGTTCCACCACAATAGGCAGTGAAAAACATGAAGTTATATAATCTCAGAAAATGCATTCTGTTCTTTAAAATGACATCCTTTGTATATTTAAATAAATATATGTATATTTTTGACATATATTTCTAAGCTAACAGCTCGTTGTGGAGTCAGACCAACCTGAAGTCCCCACACTCCAGCCTACCAACCGTGTGATCTTAGAAAACAGCTCTCAATTTCTTGACCTATAAAATGATAATAGTGGTACCTACATTATAGGTTTCTGGCAGGATTAAGTTAGACCGTAATTTGGGGCTTTTAGCACAGAGCTTGTACCAAGCAAGTCATCAATAAGCAAAACTGCATCTGTTACTATCGCTACTAACTCATTTGTTATGAAACACACAACCCTTCTGCTCTCCTACCTTATTTGAGCTTCACAAATAACTCTCAGGACAGATGGGAAAGCAGAGCACGAGGCTGCTGAATCCACTCCAACGTTCTTTTTGCCAAATTAGATTTCCATATTAGAGGAAGAAAAAAATCAGGGTTTATCCCAAGGCCTGACGGTATCGGCATTTGTCTGAGGCTAGCCCGGCAGGACACCAAGGCTGGGATGGGGCAGTGGGCTTCTAGCTGTCACACCTCTCATTCCAGGGCTGCAGCTGCACACAGTCTCACACAGGGGTCTCGTTCCTTGCACATAAGGCACTGACTTAACTAAAATTGTGTAAAAACTATTGTTTGCTTTAAATCCGGCCGTGGTTTTCCAGCCCTGCTCACTAGTGTCTGTCTTCTCTTTCCTGGATGTTGGCTCCAAGCACCCACACTAATTCCTCTCCCATGGGTCCTTTCTGGGGCTAAACTCCAGATTTCTTTATTTCTGATCCTTTTCCAAGCCCCCTCAATCCTTGTCATGTGCCTTTGAAAATCTCCATGTCCTTCTTTTCACTCCCACACGTATAGGAACCTGAGTCGGATGAGGTGGCTTGTGTTGTCATTTTTAAAAATACCTGTAATTGAAAGCAAATGCAGCAGCTAAGGTTGAAGGGGATAACAGTGACATAGAAAAGCGGTTCACAGAACAATCTACGGTGTTTACACAGCCACAAACAGAAATGGACTTTGAACTCCGATTCAAGTTTCTCCCTGGGAATTTAGCAGCAAATTGGGCAGTTTGCTTCCTCTCTTCGAGCCTCAGCTTCCTGATCTGAAAAATGGGGGTTATAAAAGTACCTACCTGCTGGGACTGGTGACTATTAATGAGATGGTGTGTGTGGAAGGCTGACCCAGTGCCTTGAATCAAGTCAGTGCCCAGATATCAACCATTGATTATCATTGGTTTCCTGTGATAGAGTGAAAAACAAACGCATTAGCTATACATCAGGAGCACTGCCAGCATGGGAGACCACTTTTAATTATTCCAGAATATCTTCATGAAAGGTGAGAAATTTCCAGGCTAAACTCACCAACCAGGAAGTAGTTGAAAATGGAGTTCTTTGGCCTCTTTCAAAGTGTAACACCCTCTTCTTCCCCACACCCCCCACACAGTAGATAAAAAGGAGTTATTTTTTCTTTCCTTCTTTTTTTTTTTTCGGAAACAGGGTCTCACACTGTTGACCAGGCCGGAGTACAGTGGTGCAGTCATAGCTCACTGCAGCCTTGACCTCACAGGCTCAAGTGATCTTCCCACCTCTCAGCCTCTCCAGTAACTGGGACCACAAGCGCACACCATCATGCCCAGCTAATTTTTATATTTTTTGTAGAGACAGGGTTTCATCATTTTACCCAAGCTGGTCTCAAACTCCCAAGCTCAAGTAAGCCTCCCGCATCAGCCTCCTTGAGTACTGGGATTACAGGCATGAGCCACCGTGCTCAGCCCTAAAGGAGTTCTGAGACCGAGTTCTTCCCCTCCTGGATGGGACAAGTAAGCTCTCCAGGGGCTGTCCCAGGTACTCTGAGAACACTTGAAACTCCAAGAAATAGCAGCCCGAGTCTTCCTCCAGCTCAGCTCCCAGACTCTGCTTTGACAAGAGTGAGTGGGGGGTGAGAGGAGGTGGTCCCTGTCCTCCACCAGGGTGCTCTGCCTCAGTGCTCAGCTTGTCCCCAAGTCCTGGACGGATGTCCCTCCTCCTCCTCTTTCAGAATGCCTGTGCGTTCATGGAACATGCGATAGCAGGATAGACAGCGACGGGGCCTGCCTCACTGGCACATGCAGAGACGGCTCTGCTGGGAGACTCTGCGATAAGCAGTCCTCGGCCTGTGGGCCCTACATCCAGTTCTGTCACATCCATGCCACCTGTGAATACAGCAATGGGACAGCCAGGTAAGTCTGTGAAGGGATGGCCCTTAATGATGCAAAGCCACTGTGTTACCTGTAGACGGAGCCAGCCCATATCTAAACTCTGAACTGAGGCCTGTTATCTCCAGCTGATGGTGTGGCATTTGTGAAAACAACCTCAGTCTGAGCTGGGTTTCAATTGCAGCACTCCCTGCTTTAAAACTTACCATCTGTGAGACTGTGGGCAGGTTACTTAACCTCTCTGAACCTCACTTTCCTCAATAGTACAGTGAGGATAATGATACCTACCAAGCAAGGCAGTTGTGGAGATTAGCAGAACTGAATGCAAAATCACCTAGCACCAAGGCTAGCACATCAAAGATGTTCTGTCATAGAAATGACCATTATTATCACTACATATGTGAAAGAAATGAAGATTTGCCCAGCAACTTTCCAACCTTTGAAAACACCTTTGCTTTTTAAGGCTGTTAACAATTGCTCCCTGTTAAAGGCATCTTGCAGGAAACTGGGTCTTTAATCAATAGACGGCCATTTGTTTCCTTAATACTGTCTAGCATTCTGCGGTGCGTTTGGGGGGAAAATGCCAGAGGAAATTTACCTCTCTGGAAACATCTAGCTCCAAGGCAGTAACCACCTAAAATATCCTGAGAAATGAAGAGGATGTCTGGAATTCTTGGCCCTATTCTAACATCGCTTTTCTTAATTTTTATTTACATAGTTATTTATTTTGGTCTGCCTCTCCCACTATAGGGTATAGGAGACGAGAGATTATCTCATTTCCACAGTTGTACAATAAAAATGCCTTTTCCTAAGGAGTTAGAATCTATATCAGTGCATAAGGCAAAACCACATGTAATAAAAATTACCCTGGTAACCTATGAAATCATCCACAGAGGACTGTCAGCATGGGTCTCTATGAACTACATTGCCTTAGGTAAATCAAACATTATTGGAACAGATGACCCTATTTCTTCATTTGGTCACTAGATAATGTATTTTGTTCCTCTAGGAAACTTGATACATGAAAAAGATATTTTTTACATTTTTGTAAGGCACGTATGACTGGGTTTGCAGTAGGACACGGGGGTGCAATGTCCCCAACATCTATCATAGAGCACTCAATAAATATTGAACAGATGAATGAATGAATGAATGAATGAACAAATGAGCCACATTTAATAGTGAAAGTATCATCACGATACATTTTGAGAGAAGCATCTGGAAAGGTAATGGATCAAGAAACCAAGTAAGCTCACAGAAGAGGCACTTGGGAATGTGGTGTTGGGGGTAAATAAAACCTCTGAGGGGCCAGAGAAGGGGAGAGGAGAAGTCTCACCGATTGTCATTTTCAAATATTTTAAGAGTTGTTGCATAGAAGATAAAGCAGAGCTCTTCTTTGCTGAACCAGAGATAATAACTAGTATTGAGCAGGGAGAGTTCTAAAGAGGCAGGTTCTGGTAAAATAAGAGCAGAGAAGCTGCCAGGTGTTGAGCCTTATGATCTGCAAGCGCCCTGCCAAACACTCCATGTGCATTTGCTCATTTAACCTTCAACCTCATGTGGGAGGTGTTAGGCCCATCTTCCTGATGAGAAATAAGGTCTCAGTTGTTAAGAGACTCGTGCAGGGTCACACAACTGCTAAGAAGTGGGTGGGCTTTATTTCCACCCAGGCATATCTGATTGCAGACTCCGGGAGTACCCCGGCCACATTTGAGCACTGACTTCCTCCACAAGAGCAAACCATGGAGCCATTTGGCCAGGAACTGGCTTATCTCTAGTGGCTGGCTCTCTTCTGGGTCGTTGGCGCTTATTCTAGGGCTGATTTTGCACATTCTCCTTTGCAGCTGCATTTGCAAAGCAGGATATGAAGGAGATGGAACTGTGTGTTCTGAAACGGACCCTTGCACAGGACCGACTCCAGGAGGCTGTAGCCGCAATGTGAGTACTGGTCTTTATTTCCAACTTGCCTGGTTTCTTGTTGGCTTTTTTCAGTTGGTTGGTTGGTTTTTTTAGGAAATCCTGATGAAAGATGTTCCACAGGTCAGTGTCTGATCACTTTCCATATGCATGAAGCATTTGTGTTTAAACCTTGAATTTTTATTTTATTTTGGACAGGGTCTCACTCTGTCACCCAAGATGGAGTGCAGTGGTGCAATCATAGCTCACCGCAGCCTCAAACTCCTGGGCTCAAGTGATCATTTTACTGATTAGGAAACTGGGGTCTGGGGGAGTTCAGTGACTAAGTTCTGTTGTTGGTAGGGGTATAGCCAGAACCTACCATTGTTTTCAAGTATCACCACCCCTACCTGACCCTAGTCACCTTCATTCCTTACCTATCATTTAGTAACTGGTTTCTTTGCTTCCTCTCTTCCCTACCCACAGTGTATTCCCTGCCCACAGCCAGAGTGGCTTGAAGTGAATCAGATCATGTTTCTCCCAGGTTTAAACCCCTTCAGTAATTTCCTCTGGCTCTGAGGATAAAATCTAGATAAAACCACCTGACCCCAGTCTACCAGATTCCCTTTGAATGAGCCTCATCTCAACATCGTATCTTGTACCTCTCTCCTAATTCTATCCTCCAGCCTCCTGGCAAAGCTCCTCCTGAGAGTCCTGGGAGCTGGTATCGTGGAGTTGGGTTCTCACATTATACAGAGCTGGGCTCAAGCCTTTTTAAAGCTATATGACCTTGGGCAACACCTGTTTCCTTTGCTGTAAAATATAATAATGCTTTTCTCAAGATGATGATTTACATCTGCAAAACAATATAAATAGTCCCTGGCTTAATAACTGTCACAGCGATGTTTAGTGGCCATGAACTGGCCAGCTCCCAGCAATTTTATTCTTTAAATGATCTAATATTTTCATGAATCTCAATTCAAATCAAGCATTTCCACCTTTCTCAATGCAAATATGTGTTTCTGGAACGTATGTCTGGAAATCCTCTCTTTCGGAATCATACGACTAGACTGAGGCTTCAGAGGTTTTGTTTTTTCTCTTCCTCCTGCAGGCAGAATGCATCAGAACTGGCACAGGCACCCACACCTGTGTGTGTCAGCCGGGCTGGACAGGGAATGGGAGAGACTGCGTGGAGATCAACAACTGCCTGCTGCCCAGTGCAGGCGGCTGCCACCACAACGCAACATGTTTGTACGTGGGTCCCGGGCAGGTAGGTTGGACGTGGCAGCAGCAAACAGAAAGCAGGAATCCTGCAGTTACTTTCTTTCCCCTCGGGACACAGAGACGCTTTGGCCAGAACTTACTGCAGCTTTTTTCAATCATTTGTGGCAGTGAAAATGGGTTCATTACCATAATGAACCTATGACGGGGTATTATCCCTTCTTATAGAAAAGGAAATTGAGGCAACATGAAGCTAAGCTATTTGCATAAATCACATTGAAAATAGATAGTGCAAGATTTGCACCCAGACAGTCTGACTCCAGGGCTGCCCTCTTAGTCACCACCCTAGACCAACCTTATATTTCTATAGCTTTGTAGCATATTGATCACTTTCACTCACTGTCATTTAATGGAGAACAAGACAGAGAAGGCTACTACTTGGAAATTAATCAGCTCCAGGAGAGGGGCTACCAACTACACTAGGATTGTGGCCATGGGAAAAAAAAAAAAAAGGCAACTGATAAGGCTCCCTCCCCCCATCCAGCCCCACCTGCTTCCACCTCTTCCCACAGGTAGGACCAACAGGTGTGTTTATAATATAAGGCTAAGAAGGTCAGAACACGTGGAAGATGGGAACCAGGATTTGAAATTGACTCCCTTATCTTTTGAATCTTGATACAGTTTCTCACTTTTATGTTTTAGGCTGAACTTTTTTTTTTTTTTTTTTGAGACAGAGTTTCACTCTTGTTACCCAGGCTGGAGTACAATGGCGCAATCTTGGCTCACCGCAATCTCCGCCTCACCCAGGCTGGAGTGCAATGGCGC
>NW_016107323.1:752148-754980 GCF_001604975.1 Cebus imitator
GTTTCACCATGTTGACCAGGATGGTCTCGATCTCTTGACCTTGTGATCCACCCGCCTCGGCCTCCCAAAGTGCTGGGATTACAGGCGTGAGCCACCGCACCCGGCCTAGGCTGAACTTTTTTAAGGACCTATAAATTATTTTCAGCTCTTTGAGAAATGTATTTCTTCCCATGATGAGGGCACTGTTTGAAGAAAGCCTAACCTTGCTCACCATGATATCTCTCACTTGACCCTGAACATTTTGGTTCTCACACCTCTCATTTCTGCACACAAGTTAATGATCAGAGAAACACAGAGCTTGAGGGGAACTTGATGAGATATTAAAGTCCACCTCCTACCTTCCCTTTTCTTCAGGGAGGAATTTACCCAGACAAATGGAGGTCTGCCCTATTTAAAGATATCCAAGAAGGAAGTTTCTAGGGCCTCCCTCTGTGGCTGTAGGCATCATTCCCACTCCCTTCTCCTCCATCCTGCTGGGAATGAGAGATGGAACATCTGTCCTGTGGGCCAGTTCAGGGCTGGACACTTACGCAGAGACAGTCAGAAATGTCGGAGCTCCTCTGGGAGCTCATAACTACCAAAGATAGTGACCTATACAGAACTCTTTTCAAAGAGACCCCCACAGTGGGTTAAAAGGTGGTTAACATGATTAGGAGCAAGGGTTAAAAAAATGGAACTGCTTGGCTAAGAGCATAGCATGATCCCACCCTAGCCCACCTCCCACTCTTGAAAACTGATGGGAGGTGGAAGCACTAGACCCAGGCAAAGCCCCAACATTGACATATGTCTGTATACAGCTAGGGTGAACTATTTCATTAGACCGCAGAAGGTGCTTCTCAGGGAGTGGCAGTCGGCAGTGGGACAGGGATAGAAGGGGGACCTGTATCAGGGAGAAGTCTTTTGGTTATAATGGAAAACTCAATTACTTGTGCACTATTTGTGGAAATGTAAAATGGTACAGCTACTAGGGAAAACAGTACTGTAAGTCCCCCAAAAAATTAAAAATAGAATGACCATATGTACCAGCAATTCCACTTCTGGGTCTACCCCCAAAAGAATCAAAAGCAGAGACTAAGCAGATATTTAAACACCTGTATTCAGAGAAGCATTATTCACAGGAGTCAAAAGATGAGCATAACCAGTGGCCACTGGCATATTAATGGGTAATCAAAACATGGGATATGTGTACAACGGAATAGCAATCAGCCTTAGAAATGAAGAAAATGCTGACGCATGCTGCAACATGGGTCAACCTTGAAGATGTGTTGCTAAGTGAAATAAGCCAGAGACAGAAGGGCAGATACTATGTGATTCCACTGACCTGAGGTTCCTAGAGTAGTCAGATTCATAGAGACAGAAAGTAGAATGGTGGCTGCCAGGAGCTAGAGTTGGGAGAGGAATGGGGAGTTATTGTTTAACACGTATGGAGTTTCAGTTGGGGAAGATGAAAAGTTTGGAGACAGATGATGATGATGGTTGTACAAGAATGTGAATGTGTTTAATGCCACTTAACTATATATTTTTAAATGGTTAAAATGATACATTTTCTCATATATGTATATTTACTTCAATTCTTAAGAAAAACAAAGCTGGTTTAAAAACAAAAGGGAATGTTTTGGCCCATGTGTTATAAAGTCCATATACGGATCTAGCTGCAGGTACAACATGATTCAGGGCTCAGAAGGCAGCATAAAGGGTCTGTTTCTTGGCTCAGCTTCTTCCCAGGTGCCTGGGGTGAGGGATGACCTCACCCTCACCATTGCAATACTTAGTTAACCGGAATGGAGTATGTTTTCTGGTAACTTCCTCCAAAAACCCAGGATTCCTTCTTTCATTGACTCAGATTGAGTGCATCCACACCCATCCTCATTTCCTGCCACTCCCATCAGCCCTTTGCACAATTACAGAAATCAGGCCACAGGAGGCCCAGGGTGTAAGATACAGCGATAAACACAGGCCAAGGCTCTGCACCCCACCCTGGGGTGGAGGAATCGGCCACATTTTATCATATGGACTAGGAGAGGGGGAATGAATGATGGTGTCCCCAGAGCCACATGGTGTGCAGTTTCCAGGAGGAGAGATAACAGATGCTAGGCAGACAAAATGAAACAGATGTTCACATATCTATTCATTTGCACATTCATCTAACACCTCTCAAGTGCCTACGCCCACTCAGCCACTAAGCTCTGTGGTAAGGATAAGAGATTACCATGGTCAGGGCCCTCCGCCAGACGTGAAGAAATGCGATCTTGTGCAAGGCGACAGACATATATATATATATATAATGCTAAAGTGATAAATGTTGTAAAAGCCACATAGGGTCTGGTTATTCCGCAGTGTCTGAGGGCTGCTTTCCTATTTATCCACCTGATTTCTCTGACAGCAGAGTCTGCTCATGGATCTGAAGGAAATTAGTTTTCAAATGTGGCCCTAGGAGTCCTAATTATGAAAAAGATCGCTGCAGTCTTATGTCTTGCCAAGCACTCAGGAAATGATTGCATTTATTTTTGACGCACTTGAGTTGGCAGGTTGCACTTGAGAAAAGGAAAAAAGTGTCTTGGTGTCTCCATTAGCTTTCTGGGGCTGCCATGCAAAGTGCCACAAACTGGGTGGCATAGAACAACAAAAATGTATTGTTTCACAGCTGTAGAGGCTGGAGGTCTGAGATCGAGGTGTCATCAGGGCTGGTCCCGTCTGAGAGCTGTGAAGGAGAAGCTGTTCCATGGCGCTCTCTTAGTTTCGGGTGCTTTGCTGAAACTCCTTTATATTGTTTGGCTTGTGGACACATCACCCTGATCTCTGCCTTCGTGTTCGATGCCTTTCTCCCTGTGT
>NW_016107323.1:755284-794080 GCF_001604975.1 Cebus imitator
CCCAAAGTGCTGGGATTACAGGCTTGAGCCACCGCGCCCGGCCCGAGATTCCCCCTTTTTATTAATATAAGGATATGGGTCTTATTGGATTCAGCCCACCCTACTCCAGCATGACCTCATCTTAACTAATTACATCATAACCCTATTTCCAAATAAGTCGCATTCTGAGGACTGCAACCAATGAATTTGGGAGTGAGGAGACGCAGTTGAACCTATAACAATATCTGCCTCCTCTCTGCTCTGTCCTCCTTTCTGCAGACAAACTTGAAAAACATCCTGATGGGGAGATGGGAAAAGAGGGGGTCTCTCTGTGGTGTTCTATCCGAAACAGAATGGACCAAAAACCCAGGATTCATTCTCTCTCATTGACTCAGATTGAGTGTGTCCACATCCATCCTCATTTCCTGATGCCCCCATCAGCCCTTGTGCACAATTACAGAAATCAGGCCAGGGGGAGATCGGGACTGCCCTCATATCTAGGATTGCCCTCAGCTGGGATTAGTTGGCTTGGAAACTTTTAGACTTTCCAAATAGGCACACACCTTAATTACCAGGAATGCTGCTTTAAAAAGACAAGCTGTGCTGGAGCCAAATGTTTCTAAATTGAACAAAGTGCCTTACAGGCTAGCAATGGCCTCATGCATGCATCTCCACCAAGTAGACACCCCGTACGTAGCTTGCTTAACCTTTCTCATTTAGGTAGGAGAGCCACCCAATGTGATGCTTTTTAGGGCCCAAATCCTCTCTGAGACTCTCTGCATAGGTCCCTCTGGAGTAAAGAATTCAGGAAGAGAGTACCAATAAACTGTCAGATGGGAAAATGTAATGTAGAATCTGGAGACTAATAACTCTAGAATCTGAAGTGTATCAAGCAAAAGACATTAATGCTGTTCTCTGGGAAAACCAGACAGCTTCAGTTTCCATAGTATATTTCTCAGTGCCTTGTATGGGCAAGACATGGAAGGTGCTTGCTTTCAGTAATTCCCTTGACTCTGTTCTTAAAATTATAGAATGAGTGTGAGTGCAAGAAAGGATTTCGAGGAAATGGGATTGACTGTGAACCAATAGCTTCATGCTTGGAACAAACCGGGACATGTCATCCATTGGTGAGTTATTTAACTTTGGTTTTCATTACTTTTAAAAAAAAATGCTTGAGAAAAAAAGATTATTTCCTGTCTGGTCTAGTAATGAACAAAATCTCTTACCCCTAAAAGGGAATCTCTAAGCAGAATGTGAGTAGTTATTGCAACTCCCACTTCATTCCAAAGCTTGGAAGAACCAACATATGACTGCCAGGTAAAATACAGAAGTCCTGGTTAAATTTACATGTAAGAAACAAATCATCTTTAAGCACAAATAAGTCCCAAATATGGCATGGGACAAACTTATACTAAAAATTATTCATTTTTCACCTAAAATTGAAATTTCACTAGTCATTCAATATTTTTATTTGCTAAATCTGGCACCTGTAAACCAACAGTTTAAAGGATCGTTTAAGAGGTAACTGGGCTTCCACCCTGAATGTCACAACAGAGTTTTAAGCTCTCGGCGAAAATGCCCATTCAGAGGTACATGGTGCCTTGTTTCTCAACTTCGAAAGATCAGGCAAAGGTATCAGGGCTGGGGGTGGTCATGCTTTCAAAAGAACATCTCTAAGCACCAAACATCGGAACCAGTGAAATCTGATGCCTTAGTCACATTGCGTGGAGTTAAGTAACAGAATCCATGCGGAAATTTGTTGGGAGTATCCCCCAGGTAGCTCTGGGAATCTAGAGGCAGGAAGTTCGACTAGACTTCCCAAGAGCCCAGAACCAGGATTGAAGACAGCAGGATTACCAGAATCTAGGCAGCTTCTTTCCCCAGGCCTCTGAGATGATGGAAACTCATTTCACTTCCCTCTGTGCATTTCTTTCTCTCTGCCTCTGTCTCTCTCCCCCAGCTTGTAGTGCTTCTGTGTTCATCTTGAGGTAAATGGTTCCCCCACCGTTAGTGATACCCTCTAATTTATCAGCTCCCCATATCCCAATTCAAAATCATAGAGGAAAGGATCTAAGTGGCGCAACTGGGCCCAGGTATGCACATAAGAGTCAGTCAATTATGGCCAAGAAGTAGGGTTGTTATGAACACAGCTGCCATAGCCCACCCCTAGTACATGCGTTGGGGGGGGCCTGGGGGACTAATTCTCATAGAAGAAAAATGAGGAGGGAGATGCCCCCAAGGTGTCTGTTACCCAAGAATCTCAAGAGCATTTTACAAAGCTGAAGGAGCTCTAACACTCCTGCTTGATTTAAGTACAACCAAGCCCTGGCGTTCTAAATGTGTAGCTGTTGCAAGTTTCACTCCATTCCAAAGCTTGGAAGAGCCAACGTAGGGTTGCCAGATACAGGGTACCCAGTGGAATGTGAATTTCAGATACACAAGTATGTGTCAAAAAATCTTTCAGTACTAGTATGCCCTAAATATTGCATGGGACAAATGTATACTCAAACTTACTCATCATTTATCTGAAACTCTCATTTGACTGTACATCCTGTATTTTTTTAACTTGCTAAATCTGGCAGGGATGAGAATAATTTCATTGTGATTAAATAATAGCTGTATCAAACATGCAGTCAGGAGACTTTCACTGCATCACTAAAGGGTCTGTGGGTTACTTATACCATCTCTCAGCCCCAAATTTGCAGTTCTTACCCTAGATGGAGCCAGTTGTCTCATGGATGGAACTTGGGTCTACGTATTTGCTAGGGTAACAAACCATTTCTTTTATCCTGGTTTTCTCAGGCAAACTGCCAGGTTACTAATTCTGGTGTCTGGAGCTGTGTTTGTCAAGAGGGCTATGAAGGAGATGGCTTTCTGTGCTATGGAGATGCAGCAGTGGTAAGCCATCTATAATGAACTCAGGTATACAATAATAAAGACAAAACCCTTTTTAAAAAACCTCTTGGCTAAGATGCCTTTAAAGTGATCTATTGACATACCTTTTGCTGCAGGAGATTTTACATGAAGCAAGCTGCTTCTCGCAGATGACGTACAAGCTCTGGGTCACACGTTTTCCACAGGCTGAAGGCAGCTGGCTTTTATTTGGCAGCTTCTGTGCACCAAGCAGTCCTTACTTCTCTTTCTTGATACTCTACCTCTTTCCATTCTCAGACTTCCCAAAGGAGCAACCAACTGGCCTTTGCTGGATTCACCAGACTCTCCTGTCTGGGCTTACCCCTGCTGTGTGTGTGCACGCCTGCACATATGCCAGGCATCTTGCTAAACTTTTACCATACAGCAACACCCCATTTAAATCTCACAACAACCTTCTGGCGTTATGCTACTATTATGCCCATTTTACAGATGGGTAAACTGAGAGGCTTAGCAAACATGCCCATCACCCTTTAGCTCCAGAGTGAGGAATCCAGCTGATAGCTCTGACAGCTGTCAAGTGCAGAGCACAAATACTTAACCACCAGTGCAGAACATTCTACCTGTACAGCATGGGCCACACTAACTCAGCATTGCTCCTACATTTTTCTATTTTGACCATAAACTTTTTAATTTATTGAGGTAAAATACACATCCATACATCTTTACCATTTTTATATGTATAGCTCAGTGGTAATAAATAACATACATATTCTTTTCCTTTCATCCTCTCCCCCTCCTTCCCTTCCTGCTCTCTGGTAGCCACCAATCCCCTCTCTGTCTTCATGAGATCTACATTTTTAGCTCTTGTGTATGAGTGAGAACTTGTGATGTTTGTCTGTCAACAACCATAAACTCTTAAGAGATTATCTCTGTCTTGTTTCCTACGTCGGTCCCACTGGTTATAAATATTTGTCAAAATGAGAAACAAAGTCAATTGACAAATTTCCTCATCACTTTTTATTCAACTTCCTGGCAGTTGGGTTTCTGCCTCTCCTCTCTGCTGAAATCACAAACCTAACAATCCCCAGGACCCACAGCCTGCACTAAGAGCGTTGCCTAAGAGCCTCACCCTTGGGAGGCCCCTTCCTCCCTTCCCCTCTCACTGTCCACCGTGTTTTCAACTCACCGAGTCAGGAACTGTCTCCTGACACCTGGACCATGACATGTAAATCACATTTTCTCTGCGCTGGCCACGAATCCTGTTTCCTAAAACCCTAAAATCCTGCTTTCACAATTTCCCTCTCCTCCCACAAAAAGCAAAATTAAGTCCTCAGCTTGGCTCTCCAGACATCTTCATACAGACTCCACTCATGTTTTTGTTTCTGTTTTTTTTTTTACTTGAAACGGGATCTCACTCTGTTGCCCAGGCTGGAGTACAGTGGCATGATCATGGCTCACTGCAGCCTTGACCTCCCAAGGTTCAGGTGATCCTCCCTGGGACTATAAGAATGTGCCACCACACTCAGCTAATTTTTTATTTTTTGTGGAGACAGGGTCTCACCATGTTGCCCAGGCTTGGTCTCAAACTCCAAGTGATTCACATACCTCAGTCTCTGAAAGTGCTGGGATTTCAGGCCTGAGCCGCCATGCCCAGCCCACTCGTTTTTCTTCTAAACAGCCATCCCCTCCAGTTTAGCTGCTGCCTCCCCAGCTCCAGGCCTGCCACATTCATCTCTCTCCTCCCCAGCTCCAGGCCTGCCACATTCATCTCTCTCCTCCCCAGCTCCAGGCCTGCCACATTCATCTCTCTCCTCCCCAGCTCTGGCCTTCCCACCAGCACCTCAGCCCTCCTCTCCCTTAAAGTGTCCCCTCTAAGGGATTACTCAGGCATCTCTGCCCTTGTATTTATTCACTTTCTTACTAACTTACTTTTTAATGTGTTTATTAATAACCTCAATTACCAGATGGAATTGAGACGGCACTAAGACTTTTTGTCTTTATGTAAATTCACATAGGATCATTGATATTGCCATTTTTGTGGTATTTAGTAGTTTTAAAAATATTTTCACATACATTAATGTACTTAATTTTCATAATTCCTGGAGGAAGTCTTCATCATATTCATTTTTCAGATAAGGCCCTTGAGTTCTCAGAGTCTAAGTGACTTGCACAAGAGCACATAGCCAGTAAATGACAGATCCAAGAAGTGAACCCAGTCTTTTTTAGTAACTCCGTGTTTAGAAACTTAAAAAAAAAAACGCAATGAGAACACGTGGACTCAGGGAGCATCACACACTGAGGTCAGTTGAGAGGGGCTAGGTGAGGGACAGCAGGGGGTGGGAAGGGTGAGGAGGGATAATATGGGGAGAAATGCTGGGTATAGATGAAGGGGAATGGAGGCAGCAAACCACCTGGTTATGTATGCGCCTATGCAACAACCCTGCATGATCTGCACATGTACCCCAGAACCTACAGTACAATTAAAAAAAAAAAAAAAAAAACTCTATAACACCTTTAAATGTCACTGCTCTGCCAGCAATGTTGGTTGTCTTTTCAAGGCTGAACTTCCCCCAAACAAGTGTAAATCATAGAGAGGCAGGGAGGGCCATCTTTTCCCTTGTATCTTACATCCCCTTTTATATCTTAGAGCCTCCCTTCACTCCACCCCAGTATTCCAGAGTGGATAAATTAAAGATAATAGGGGCCAAAACTTACTGAAATTACTGCATACCAGCCTCTAATCTAATCACTTTAAAAACAACTGTTTCTCATATCAAACTGTGAATTGGAGCTTTTACTATTCCCATTTCACAGATGAGAAAATTGAGGTCCTTTAGGTAACTGGCCTAGGAACTAGAAAATGGCAGAGCCAACATGAAAACCCACATGGTTTGCTTTCATTGTTCTGAGCCACTACTCAACAATGTCTCTGAAAGGGGACTATTTGCTGAGCTCTGTGACCCCCCACTTAGGGTCTAGGTAGCCATGTTCTTACAGCCTAATTCTGATTTGGAAGAACCTTGAGTTGTTGCTTCATTCGAAGTTTCTGGAATTACTTCTCTAGAGAATAATCAAGCCACTCTCAGTGTGGAAGAAATGTGCAGTTCTGGCAACATGTAAATACAGCTAGCTGGAGCACCCATTCATGTTAGCATCAGGGAGGCAGGCCAGGAAAACGAGCCCAGCCCCAGGAAGGCTGAGCACAAGTGACCCAGAAATGCACTGTGATTACACTTCTCATTGCTTTTTCTCTGTGCTCTCTCCCATCTCTCCCTCCTTCCCTTGCACGGTATGAATAAGGAATTGTCATTCCTCTCCGAAGCAGCTGTATTTAACCAGTGGATAAATGTGAGTACCTTCGTTGGGACTTAGGATTGGGAATGTATATAATAGAAAACTGATAATGCAGCTGGCAAGGAGGGTAGGCGATTGTGCTGAGCAGCGTTTCTCACCCCTGGCTGCACTGTGGAACCACATGAACACATTTTTTAAAAAATATACCTGCATAGGCCGCACCTCTAAAGACTCTGATATGATTGATCAGAAGTTTGCTCTGAGCATCAGTGTGTGGGGGGCAGAAGGGAGCTTCAGTCATCACAGGGATCTTTTTTGTAAGTTAACATGATTCATCATTGTAATTCACCAAGTTCGATTTGGGGAATTATAGCTGTAATCTGACATAACTCGTATGTGCTTAGCTCTCAGCTCAATATGCCAAGAAAAGCTTTTCCCTCACCCCTGAAAAGTATAATAATAAAGAATCCAATCCCTACCCTACACCCTTAACTCAATCTCTGTCCTCTATGGCTGAATGGACCAAGGTGGCCAGACCAGCCAGCCTTTGCAACAAGTGGTTTATCCCCTTAAAATAGACACATGCCAAAATAATAGTCTTTGCCTAGTCTGCACCCACTCCAGGACGGCTTCCTGTTGCTTCTGTATGGAGCCTCTCTGAACCCCTGATCCCAGCACAGGGGAGAGAAGAGACCGAGCATGCTCTTGAATATGCTGACTTTCACATAGACTTGTCATTCTTGGTCTCACCCCACAGGCATAAGCTGGCCTAGTGGACCCCGTACATTCACTCATGGGAGCTGATGGTGCACATTCTTCCTGCCTCCACTTTCAGTGCAGTCATTTTGGTACCTGGAAATCAGCCCTGGTGGAAGTATTTACGCCATAAAAATCAGTAAATACTGCAAACCAGAGCTTTGGGTTGTTTTTTGTTTGTTTGTTTGTTTGTTTGTTTGTTAAGCATGCCACTGCTTCTACCAAGAACTGGCTCTCTAGGCAAGAATGAAATTTACTTCAGGTTTTATTTCAGCCCTCTAGTTCCTTCCATGCCGAAACTACTCCTGCAGTCTCCCCACCATCCTTACTCCAAAGACGTCCAAGAATGCTTAAGGTTTCCTGCATGTACACATACCCACAAGAGCCTAACAAGGCTATTTCTTGGCTCTTCATTTAGACTAAAGTGTAAAGGACTTAAAATGACTGAATGTGTGATCTGATTGGACAGATTTGCTTTAATAAGACTCATAGATTGAATTAAAAGAAATGAGTCCCACAAGGGAAAATGAGGCATCAGACAGTGGGTTGGGTAGGTTTGGGAAAGGAGACCCTAGGACCTTTCCAGTATCATATGGGAAATTGTCATCTCTTCCAAGCATTTGAGTCAGCCCTGTTTGTCCCCTAACATGAGCAGGTCACTTTATTTTCTTTCTGTGGTTCAGAATGCTTCTCTACAACCCACACTGTCAGCCACTTCAAACCTCACTGTCCTTGTGCCTTCCCAACAAGCTACTGAGGACATGGACCAGGATGAGAAAAGCTTCTGGTTGTCACAGAGCAATATTCCATCCCTAATAAAGTAGGTGTTACTTATTTTATTTTACACCATATCTGAATGGCATCTGTGTGAACATGTCTTTGAAGTTCAATGTAGGGAAACCACATGGTCCTTCAAATTCATGGAGCTGAACATGTTCTAGGATTCCCCTTTCCTCTCGCCCCCAGGATAGTAATAGTCAACGATTTCTGACAGCCAATTCTGCCAAGCACTGTTTTGCTGCTTTACATATAACCCAGTTAATTCTCTCAACAACCCTATGATAGATATTGTAATGATTCCCATTTTACAGATGTGGAGACCAAGGCACAACATGGTTAAGTAATTAACTCAAGCCAAGGCTGATAACTGAATCAGGAGCTTGAATTTTGAATATGGCAATCTGGCTTCAGAGCCTGTTCTCTCAACTACTCAATGATACTACAGCCCCATGCATTGATACTGAACTATAGCCCTTGTGGACTGTTGTTTCAGATACCATATACTACTAGGCACATACAGAGTGGCAGATTTGCAGACCCTGTCTTCTTCTGACATGTTGGCAACATCTTTGCCGGGCAACTTCCTTCACCTGGCGAAGATGGATGGGGTAAGAGAGCTCTGGAATTTGTCTGTTTACTTGAAACATAACATCTTGGTTTATATTGTACTTCTTAAATTTCCATAGTATGGGAACTTCTAAACATGTGCAAAACTACAGAGAGCAGAATCCCTCACGTGGACATCACCCAGCTGCAATAATTATCACATGTCGATACGCACACACACACACACACACACACACACACACACACACATACACACACACGTACACACACACACACGTTACCCTGTAGCAGTGATCCTCTAAAATGTGGCCTTCTGCCCACTGATTGGCCACAAATCTCACATCAGACCACAGACTGATCCAGAAAGGGTAAAAGATGTGCAGTTCCACAACTTTTCTTTTGATGTACAGTTGATTAAGACCTGGTTATTAGTCACTGAATCTTTATACAGAAATTAAATTGAATCTTTATAGAGTTGAATCTATACATATTCAGTCTTTACAGAATTGAATCTTTATAGAGAAATGAAATTTTAGATGAAGTTAGAGTCAGTCAGTCAGCCGCTATTAAGCACCTGCTGCTGTGTACCAGCACAGATCTAGGTGCTGGAGATAGGGCAATGCCCAAGGAAGAGCCCAGCTCCAGGGACGCTTATCATCTGGCACTTCCTGCGGTGTGTCAAAGACTCTGATTCAGAATTCTGTGAGGGAGTCTGGCTGCCTGGCTGCACGGGCAGTGGTTCAGAGCTCTTTCTGTGAATTGCACAAGGTGAGAATGAAGATTCCACTGCAAAGTGAGAACTGCTACATTCATGAACCATGGGCCACGGTCAAAAATGTTTGAGAATTACTGCTCTAGAACATTTCTACCCTCCCACTCATTGGTATGAGCACTATGAAAAAGATCTACGCCTAGGAATACCTAAATATATGTGGCTCATCAGATATTTTCTTTTAGAAAGCAGAAAACAGTGGTCTTATGGCTTTTTAATACTTATTCTGATAATTCTAGTGACATTGGAGTTATTTTCCATCAGGTTTTTAATTAAAATTGTATATTTTAAAGTGTACAGTATGATGTTTTGATGTACATTGTAAGGTGATTCCTACAATCATGCTAATTTATTAATGTTTTAAATCATTGATTCTCTTAGCAAGCATTAACTAAATACCCATCTGGTCAGGCATATCCCAGGCCCTACAGATTCAGAGTTAAATCAGTCAAGGCCCCTGACCTAGAGGAGCTAACCATTAATGATATATTTTTAGTGAGTTCATTCCTATGTCCTATATCACTATCTCCTACCAGGAGGGTTTTCTTCAGGGCCTCTGCAGATGTGACTTGGGAGTTGCTCAGGGTGAGACAAGACCAGGGTTCCTAGCAGGGATTTCAACTGGGGAGAAGAGGAGAGGAAACCAGAAAGAGTAGAGCCCAGTTAGTGTTGATTGGTGGCTGGGTGGGCGAGTGGGTGGGGTTTTACTTACCCCCATTCCTTATGCAATTCATAGTCTTAAAAAGTAGTTGTATTCTGATCAGGAAAGTCAATTGCCATCTGTATTAGTTTGCCAGCACTACCATAACAAAGTACCACAGACTGGGAGGCTTAAACAACAGGCATTTATTTTCTCACAGTTCTGGAGGCTGGAAGTCCAAGATCAAGGTGTGAGCAGAGTTGCTTCCTTCTAAGGCTGTGAGGAAAGGGGCTGTCTTGGGCCCCTCTCCTTGGGTTGAAGATGGTATCTTCATGTTCACATGGCAGTATCTGAGTGTAGCTGTCTCTGTGCAAATTCCTGCTGCTTGTGAGGACACCAGTCAAATTGGATTAGGGTCCACCCTAAGGACTTCACTTTAACTTGATCACCTCTGTAAAGATCCTGTCTGTAAATAAGGTCACCACCTGAGGTACTAGAGGTTAGGACTTCAGCATACAAATTGTGGGGGTAGGGGGGACACAGCTCAACCCACAATGCTGTCTCCAGGGTCGAACCACAGGGCCACTTTAATAAGCCTCGAACAGCACTTTTATAAATGAAATTGCATAGAATACAATAGAATAGATGATCAGAGTGCCTCCCACATAGGGGAAAGTACTATTTCCTCTGTGTGTGTGTGTGTGTGTGTGAGAGAGAGAGAGAGAGAGAGAGAGGGAGGTGTCTGGGGGACAAGAAGTTAAAGGTATTTCTTACTGTGGCTTATGGCCTGAAAGTATGAAGATCACTGTTGCTCAAAAAGCAGAAATTCCAGAGATCATCTCAACCCCAAGGTGTGTTCTATAGACTCACCTTCCCACTGTGGTTTGCATTTACAGAATATCACAATTGAAGGGGCCTCCATTGTCGATGGGGACAATGCAGCCACAAATGGAGTGATACACATCATCAACAAGGTACAAGATTCTACCCTCCTGTGCATGTGGCATCTCTTTTCCCTTTGTTATTTATCCCCCTGTACAGCAATTTTTTTAGCCTTATGTGGAAGGTAACTGGTACTGTACCGTATGACTTTTATTTTAAAACCATCTACAGACTCTTGATTCAGTGAGACTCAGTTCCCATTTACCCAGCCCATATTCAGCAGTAGGCCCTTTATCAAGTGTGGTCACACCTATTATCTTTCTTGTTTATGGAAACATCTCAAAAGACACTTCAGGCCAAGTGCTGTGGCTCACACCTATAATTCTAGCACTTTGGGAGACTGAAGCAGGAGGATTGCTTGAGCCAAGGAATTCAAGACCAGTCTGGCTAACATAGTGAGATCCTGTCTCTAACAAAAAAAAAAAAAAAATGCATGCACCTGTGTGCTCTCAGCTATTCAGGAGGCTAAGGCAGGAGGATCAGTTGAGCCCAGGAGGTCGAGACTACAATGAGCTGTGTTCCAGCCACTGCACTCTAGCCTGGGCAACAGAGTGAGACCCTGTCTCAAAAAATAAAAAGTCATGTGAGCTTAAGCACCCTGGCACTGGGAAGTCCATACAACCAAAGGGGATATAATCAAGAGCTGGAGGAGAGGCACGTGATTCTGTGTCACCTTTCCACTCTCCTATCTGCATTGTTGCACCCTGAAAAATGAGGTAGGAAAGGCCCTTCGGAAAAAAGTGGAAAAGAATATAAAAAGCACTGTGACATTTTTATTTTCTTCTGATACCCAGTTTAACAACGGTATGACATAGGAAAAAAAAGAACAATGAGAAATGGCATTATAAGCTACCCTGCAATTTTCAGTTACCATGTTAGGATCTTTATTTAAAATGAAAGTTACAAGTTGGAATTTCGGGTACATTGGGAATTCTTGTAAGGTGGAAGATCAGAAAAAAAAATTGTATTTTAATTAAAATTGTTCTCACTTGGCCCTTATATAGCCACTTACTGATTTTAAGTTACAGAAAAGGTTTCTATTTGGAAAGGAGCCTGCTTGTAAGATTTCTGGTCTCATTGTTGCAAAGATTTTGCGGTTCTCCCATATCATTAAGGGGCACTTAGAAACAAGAATTTTGTGCAAGTGATTTGTCACTTACAGGGAATATAGCTTCATCTAATGCAAAGTAATGTTATTTATCGAGGATCTTTTTATTTTCCAATCCTGGCTTTCCAAAGTACTAAAAAACATTTTAAGAACATAAAGTTGGCTGGACGGTGGCTCACACCTGTAATCCCAGCACTTGGGAGGCCAAAGATGATGGATCACCTTAGGTCAGGAGTTCAAAACCAGCCTGACCAACATGGTGAAACCCCATCTTTACTAAGTACAAAAAAATTAGTTGGGTGTTGTGGTGCATGCCTGTAATTCCAACTGCTCAAGAGGCTGAGGCAAGAGAATTGCTTTAACCCGGGAGGCAGAGGTTGCAGTGAGCCAAGATTGTGCCATTGCACTCTAGCCTGGGCAACAGAGTGAGACTCCATCTCAAAAAAAAAAAAAAAAAAAAGACTGGGTGCGGTGGTTTATGCCCGTAATCCCAGAACTTTAGGAGGCTGAGACAGGAGGATCATGAGGTCAGGAGATGGAGACTATCCTGGCTAACATGGTAAAACGCTGTCTCTACTAAAAATACAAAAACTTAGCTGGGCATGGTGGCACGTATCTGTAGTCCCAACTACTTGGGAGGCTGAGGCAGGAGAATTGCTTGAACCCAGGAGGTGGAGTGAGCTGAGATCACACTACTGCACTTCAGCCCAAGCGACAGTGCAAGACTCCGTCAAATAAATAAATAAGTTACCTCCACTCTGCTTTTTTTGATGCACACAACCTCATTAGTAGAGTGGCATCTCAACCCGTCTCCTAAGTGCTGTATTATTCTTACGTACAAACGAGACAACAGAGACTCCTCATGGTTAAGTAACTGGATTGATGAAGCAGTTCTGGGTATGACAGTTAATTGATTCGGTTATCTATATAGCCTCTGGGCTGCAGGCACTCCCTAAGGAGCTCCTTCTATGTCTGTCCAGTGGCATCAAGGGCATCGCAGTCAGGGCCGCCGTTGTGCCCTACATAAAGGTGCCTGGCCAGAGTGGCTGGTAGCCTAATCTCAGCCCACTTCACTCCCCATGCTGTTGCACCCCTATTTGGGATTGCAAACTCCTAGAGAAAGGAGGGTCTTTTTCTTGATTTTCAGTGGCCCTCCTCATTGCCTACTGTTATGTGACATGGACACAGAACCATCAGGCTCTATCAGGCCTTCTCCTCATAGCTCTCAAATCTGCCAAATCTCATCTCATTATCTATCACCTTAAGCCCCTCCTCCCCCTTCAGTTCCAGCAACTCAGAAATGTATCTGTCTTCCTCTAACACAATGTTTTCATACAGTGTTTCTGGGAAAAGCCAGA
This sequence comes from Cebus imitator, assembly GCF_001604975.1. Taxonomy (NCBI): domain Eukaryota; kingdom Metazoa; phylum Chordata; class Mammalia; order Primates; family Cebidae; genus Cebus; species Cebus imitator. The sequence goes on from NW_016107323.1 coordinate 768,355, forward strand.
TGGCAATTATTAGGCTTTGCAGGTCACATGGTCTCCATCACAGCTCTTCAGCTCTGCCATTGTAGTGCAAAGATGTGTAAACAAATCTACATGGCTGTATTCCAATAAAATTTTATTTTTAAGTACAGACAGCAGACTGGATTAGGCTTTCTACTGTAATATGCTGTGAGCTCATTGAGGGCAGAACCCAGGCCTCAGTCACACTTATATACCCACTGCCCGGCCTATAGAAGGCATGCAATAAATGTTGGAAAAAGGCCGATCGGATTAGAAAAACACTCCGGTGTTTAATTCTTCAGTCTGACAAGGTTCTAGGTAGAATGCAAAGGTGAAAATAGTGATTTTGGCCAGAAGGTTAATTATGCAGGACTTGCAAACCCAAATGTCCAGATGGATAGCAGAATGAGTAAGGGGAATGTCCCAGGTAGAAGACATTAGGGAGTGGTGGAGACGATAATGGAAGTGGCCGCTGCTAGTCTCCGCTGCTGTGTGTCTGCAGAAATCCAGACCGATGTTTTTAAACAGAAGTCAGCAATCTGAATTTTTATGTAAAAATGCCCTATTATTACACAGCATGAGCTAACCAGTTTTACAAGCCAGTTTCGGGCTACTCAGTTGCAGTAGGTTTGAAACTTCAGGGAAAAGAAATGAAGAACCTAAAAAATAAACAAAAGAACAACAACCAAAGAAGAATGAATTAGATATTAGCGGCAACCTGCCGCATGTCAGTTAGACTTGGTCTAAGGTCTTCTCTGACAAGGTAGAGTAATGCAAGTTGAAATTGATTACTTAGGGAAAGCTGAAAGTCTTTTGTGCAAGGTGAAATTTTCTCTAATCAAGGAGGTTTAAGGGTAAGGCATGAAATTGAATAACATCTCCAAGTCTCCTCCAGCCTCATCACACTGTATCCTGGAATATTTTTATTCTGTGAGTAATCTTCAAAAGGTTGTTAATGTCAATCCATTTAACTGCCTGAAGAAGTTAATGGCATTAGACTCTCATATGTATACACAAGCAGTAGGTCCTACCAAAACATGCTAACAGGGGGCTGGGGTTTCTTTTTTCAGGTGCTGGTCCCGAAAAGAGCTCTGTTGGGCTCCTTACCAAACCTGCTCACCCGACTGGAACAGATGCCTGACTATTCCATCTTCCGGGGCTACATCATTGCAAGTACCACATTCTCTGCCTGACCGCCATGCTCAGGTTACCCAAGAACAGGAATCCCTCACGTGCTCTTGTCTCTTTCCATCACAGCACTATAACCTGGCGAATGCAATTGAGGCTGCCAATGCCTACACAGTGTTTGCTCCGAACAACAATGCCATTGAGAATTACATCAGGGAGAAGAAGGCCCTGTCTCTAGTAGGTATCAAGGACTAGAACTAGGGAAGTTATTTTGTGAAAATTCAAACACTCAATGTTTACAATTCATTAGTTGTGTGCCATTTCACTCCTCCCTCCTTGCCCATAGCCATATACTTGATATGGACTCGTGCAGAGATTCTCCCATACACAGACTTCCCCCAGGTCAGAGGCGCTGGATGTTACACATATGCCCCTGGAACTGCACATTTGAGCCTGTATACACAAGGATGCAGGCATGGTGCATTGAGGGTGTAGTGTTGGTGTGTGTATGTAAATACGAGCAAAGGCAGCCCAAGCCCACAGGTGCTGGCCTGTGTAGGATCTATCTATACAACCATCACTCTGGTTCTAGCCAGAGTCATGAAACCACGTAAAGAAATTACATGGTTTCTCCAGAGCAGTGGTGGGAAACAAGAGTGGGCTCAGGGGTGGCTTCTCAGGGTGTATCAGTACCACCCCCATCTTTTTTAACATCATCATCTCAGCCACTCAATAGAAAGATGAAAATGAAAACAGTGTGCTTGCCATGCATATCCAGCTATAAACATGTCCCATCGTCTGGGGCTAGGGGTGGGGTGGTCCTGGGCCCCTCCTATATAAAACTTCTGGAGCCACCGCTGAATATCAGATAAATTGCAGCCAACCTATGGAAGTCTTAGATACCTGGAGGAGTAATTTGGACTTAGTTCTGTAAGAAACAGGACCCACCGAAGAATTTTAAGTCAGATACTGGCACAATTGAAGCTTTTGAATTAATTCACAAAATCCTTTGACAAACTTTGACTGTTTACCCCTGGATGTTAGGAATCAGGGAAGATAGAGAAGGGGATAAGAGGAAAAAGAAAGAGATAATCCACCCTCTAGGTCCCTGAAGCTGACATCTCAGCTATTGGGACCAGGGACAGGTCAGGGAGTGGGGGAGGAGGGGTGGTCATGAGGATTCTTCCAGCTTCCTGGGACACCTGCATGCTTGTACCTATGAGCTCAAGTGCCTAATTCCAGGGATATGCACAAAACACACAATGGCTCTGCTATAGGGGAGGATTATATGTGGGAGAGTCTCCACCTGAGGCTGTGTTAAGTATGTGGCTATGGACGGGAGAGTTTTAATGGAAAAGTGAAATGACACATTATTGGACTAAAAGGAATGTTTGAATTTTCAGAAAATGGGGATTTTTCTTATTTAATGAGGAAATAAAAAAGGCTGCTTTTCTTCCTCATCACCTCCCAAATTCTCCCTACCCACTCATCGTGTACAGTCCCACCTCCTCAGGGAAGATGGCTCTGGCCACCCGAGGCGTAGGTGCTCTCTCCTGCCTCTGAAGTCACACCATGTGTACGCCCTTGCAGCGTTTATCATGTATCCCCAGTAGGATGGACTGTCCTCTCAAGGAAGCAGGTCTTAGCTCTCCAACTAGATTATAAACTCTGAAGGAAGGCAGAATGCCGTAAATTCCTGTAACTGGCACTTTGAACTCCTGGGATGGAAGTGGAAATCATCTGCCTTGTCTTTCCCCTGCCCTCTAGCACACCCTATTTCCTTATAACTCTTCAGCGAGAAATATTCTTTTTGAGCCCCAGAATGAAACTTCAGGCAGTCCCATAGCCTCTCTGCCTTCCCAAAAAGTCCTGTAATCACTCTGGTGGCAAATACACTTTAAGTCACAAACTCACTCTCAGCTAAGTAAAAATAAAGAATCCAACTCCTTACAATAATTAACACTTTGAATTGAATTTAAAATTAGTTCTTCCCTCCCTGCTCCACAACAGAGCTTTGTGCAGAAATGGTCTTGGTCCTTGAATCGGTCAGAGTCCACAGGAGATGAAAAACATACCAGTTACATAAACAGAATTTGATAGAATGAATTGTTTATTGGCTATAAAGCTGTATAAATATAATTGAAAGGTTAAAAAAGCAAGAGAGCAATATCACAATGATAGCAATTGCAGGATTCACTTATGACCCCTAAGGCTAGGAGTACAGTGGGAAGAGGTTGGAATTACTAAAACGTATAAACCTAGAGACCGCTGAGAAGGGGTCACTTTTCAGCTGGTGCTGGTGTCTTTGAGCCTGAATGAGTGGCGAAGGTCTCTGTGGGTCCAAGACCCAGACCTCCAGGAGCAGGCATTGTTTGGCTGGTGTCTTATGAGTGGAGAGGGCGGGATTAAGCTGGCTTTGTGAGTGACAGAAAACTGCCATGCAGATTCAGGTGCCACTGCAGGGAAGAGAAGTGAGGCTGGGTGACGCCAATAGGAACAGGGAGAGAACAGGAAGGAGCGAGGCCTCCAGCCCTCCAACTGTCTCTAGTGCTGCTCATTGGCAGACCCTAATAGGGAGCCACTTGCAAAGGAGAAATGTGGGGGACAGCCTCAGCCCCAGCATCATCAAACAGAATATAGGAGGTGGGTCTGGAGCTGAGAGGCAATCACCTAGGAGCCTTCTCCTCACCTTCCCCACAGAATGCTTCCCTTTCTGATCTCATTAAATTCCATTTTGGTTTCACTAGCTTTGAAGCAGAGGGGTAATAAGGGTTGGTGTTTGGGAAGACACGTCAAGAAGGTTAAGAAGGATGGAGGAGGGCAGGAAGGACCCTAAAAGCACAGAGTCCACCCCTAGCTCTGCCCCTGGGGAGCCTGCCCATCCAGGCTGCCATCAGCTCTCTCAGATACTCCTCATGTCTGAGCCACAGCAAACACCCACATTCTTGTCCCAAGCCAACTATGCAAGTGCAGATCTGTCCCACACAGCAACAGCCCTCCTCAGTGCACCACGGGGCAGCTCATCAGCAGTCCCTGCCTGGGTCAGACCCCATCCAACATGCCACCCTATCTCCAGGAGACACAGATTGAGGTCCTTGAAGCATCCTAATGAAGCTCCTCTCGTGCCCCAGAGGTGAAAGGTGGACTGGGGTGTGGGGACTGTGTCTTCTCAGCAGTTCTGTCCAAAGAATTATCACCTTTAAAATCTACCCCCAGCTGTCGTATCTTTAGTCTGGGTTTTAGAATCCTCTAATGAGTTATTAACTGTTCCATCTGGAAAATTTGCAAGTTCTCTGAAGCCATCTGTTTCACAACTCACTTTCATATTGAATCCCTATTGTGTCTTGATGCTTCTGTCAAAACTTCCTCTCGGACAAGCTCTTGTTCCTCTTTGTAATCTCCACGGTGACAGTACATGGAAGAATCTGGGTAACTGTCAGGCTGATCTCTTGACTGACTTTCAATTCTGTGTGTGATCCAGGAGAAGGACGTCCTCCGGTATCACGTGGTCCTGGAGGAGAAACTCCTGAAGAATGACCTGCACAATGGCATGCATCGCGAGACCATGCTGGGTGTCTCCTACCTCCTCGGCTTCTTTCTCCGCAATGACCAGGTGTGATTCTTTTATGTAAAACCCAGGAATGAGTGTCTTGGCTCCTATCATCCTTCATCACTTCTATATTAGCCTGTTTTCTCACTTTTAATAAAGACATACCCAAGTCTGGAAAGAAAAAGAGGTTTAACGGACTCACAGTTCCCACATGGCTGGGGAGGCCTCATAATCATGGTGGAAGGTAGGGAGGTGCAAGTGATGTTTTACATGGATGGCAGCAGGCAAAAAGAGAGCTTGTGCAGGAAACTCCCCCCGTGGAAAACCATCAGATCTCCGGAGAGTTATCACTATCAAACGAGCAGCATGAGAAAGACCTCCCCCTATGACTAAATTACCTCCCACCAGGTCCTTCCCACAACATGTGGGAATTCAAGATGAGATTTGGGTGTGGACACAGCCAAACCATATCAACGTCCATACTGGAATAATCTCACCAGTGCTTCCTAAGCCTTACAAACACAAGACAGTTGTCTGTGTTTCACTGTAAAGTAAAGCCTAAACCAGGCTGTCTAGCTCCCACTCTCCTGCCCAGCTGCCAGCCTTCAGGTGATCAGGGTAGCCAAACAAATTGTGGCATTGAATCTCTCCAGTCATAGGCATCCTTCAGTGCTGGTACAACAAACACAACAGATGGCTCCCAAGCGGTACCCAGGATGGACGGGAACCTAGGAGATCAACCTATCCAGGCCCAACCAGGAAGTGATGTGGCCTCCAGGGTATAAGGAGCCCCATGACATACATAGGAGCCAGCAGCCAAGTGTATTAACATTATTATCATTGTATAACCACAGAGATTGCAGTCTAGGACTAACCAGCCACCATAGTGGTATTCCAGCGTTGATCTCACATGATCTCACCCAAATATTTAAACGTCTTTACAATTTATAGGAAAGAATACATGAGGCTAAATATTTAACATATTTCAATTATAAAATTATAAAAATACGTATTTCAAATATCAAGTAAAAAGATCAGTTTGAAAATTCCATAAGAAAAACTCATAATTCTAATGTAAATTCTCACAAGAAAAATTAAAACAATTTAAGAGACACTAAACACTATATTGAAATGAAGGCTTAATGACAGAACTTTATAAGCAATAATATTTGAACCTTTCTAAAAAGTGTAATCTTAAAAAATTTATTCAGTGGTGTCATTACTGAATAACGAGTAAATTTTTATGTAAAATGTTTTTTATCTACTTAGGGGGAAAAGTCTTTCTCACTTTTCATTGATTCGAGAATAACCTCAAATATTTTTCTCAGACTCCCACAGATAAGTCTACCTATTGTGTAATAATTTGAAGGAGACCCTTTTAAATATACTGTATTGTTTTACCAGGATTGGCAACTATTGTATTGACAGATAACTTTTTTGCTTCTGTATCTGTCATCTTTTATTTCATCATGTAAGGATTACTGTCCAATGCAGTTAGCCGAGTCAATTTTAGAGCTGCAATGTTCATTTTTCCATGTGTGCAGAAATTCTTTTATCTGGAGAAAGAATTATTAATACAATAGAGGCTTTTATTGATACTAATTTACTTTCTCTTGTGACAATGGAAGTGTAGAGAAATGCTTTCTAAATGAGTAGACACATTCAAGTCAAAATTTTAATGTGATCCATAATTCTCTGGATAGATCTCAGAATGGAAATAATTTAGGCTTTTTAAAATGCCAAATCAACAGTATTACTACATCAAATGTTCTTCTGTTTTTGGTATTTAAAAATGGCTCCGCATCTTAGAATTCTGGAAATTTATTACAATCACCATTTGAGACTAAGTCAGGTTTTCCATTAATTTTCCAAATGTACACAGACCTTGGAACTCCTCTGTTCAGTCAGATTTATCCCAGCATCCACATAGAAACTCATTTCACTGCAAGTAAATCGTAAGGGACTTTAATATTCAGTGGAAGTTCAAATTAAGCACTTAGTAGGGTCATTCTAATATTGCTGCAGAGATGATTTCTGGGATAATAATATATGACTCATTTTATGAATTTTAAACCATTATTGGATCTTAACTTGAGTTTTCCCCTCTCCCAAAATCAGCCCTGCTAAACACACACACACACGCCACCCCAATTTTTCAAAGAACAATTTTGCTTCCAGTTATAGGTGTTATATTAATGAATGAATCCATGGCTTCATTTATTTTTCATTGATTACTCATTAAAGTATTCTCCCCTAAAAATCAAAACAAATTACAACTCCAAGTCGAATTTGACTTGGCAGCATTTAGATACAGACTTCATTCCCATGCCTTGGATGCTTATGGACTCACTAAGCAAGGACAGATATAAACATACCATTTTTTAAAACAATTATTTAGTTCTTTTTATTCTTGTTATCATTAGTCTTTCTGAGGGTTGTTTACACATTAACCATGAAGTGGAGGCATACCGAAGGAACAGTTGCATTCTTCAGTTTTTGGTTATGGGAAGCATTACCACCTCCAGAACCACTAGTCTACAGCACAACTGAGCATGCCCATGGAGCCATCTTGCCAGTGAGCACTAACATAATGATCATGGGTGGTATTTTTCAAACAAACACAAGGCAGTTAATTTGTATGATGGAGGATACCTTAGACATTATCTAGAATAGCTTTTTCCTTATACAAAAGACAAAAAGTTCAGAGAGGGAAAGCAATTGGCCTAAGGTCACACAACTAGACAGTGCCAGGACTACTATTCAGACTTCCCCTCCTAGGTCAGAGGTTGTTCCAGTACAGGTGAATATTGTAATATCTCCAGGTGAATATTGTAATACATCCTAGGCAATTGTCTTACTGATAGCCTCCAGTTCCCACCTTCCTCATATCTCTTTAAATATCATAAAAAGTGACATTTAATCCTGTTGTTCACAGATCTATGTAAATGAGGCTCCAATAAACTACACCAATGTAGCCACTGATAAGGGAGTGATCCATGGCTTGGGAAAAGTTCTGGAAATTCAGAAGAACAGATGTGATAATAATGACACTACTATTGTACGAGTAAGTTCTATGGGCCAAGGCCAATGATGAGACTAAAAAATATTGGTTTATTTTTTATAAATTTTTAGGCATAAGGCTTTTCTATTAAGGTATCTTAATAGAAAATCCATGAACCAGAGTGAGCATCTTTGATCCAAGGAAGAACTACCAGGTTGTGGTTCTACAAAGATACATAGGACATGACCCCTGCCCTCAATGGGCTTGTGATCTAGTGTGAGAGGTGGTACCTTGCATGTCTGGGAAAGGCTACGAGGTATGGGGGGAGGGGGGATGGTGGGGAGGTGGAGTGCTGTATTGGGCAGGATTCTGGACCATGGCTTTCTTCAAAGGGAAAATGTGCCATACCTAGCACAGACAAAGGATAGGAACTATGGTGCACCTGTGGCAGTTATGGGCCACGCCTGCTCTACTAGAAGAGAAAATAAGGAATTATTTCAGTGCATTATGGAATGTGATAATAGAGGCTTTTCACGCCAGTCTATGGGGCCATGTAGGACCTTTCTACAATAATTGCAACCACTGGCATTCATTAGGCATTCGTTATATGCCAGACACTGCTCTTAACATTGTACATGTGTTACACCTGTCTAATGCTCTCAATACCCTACCAAGTAGTACTATTGCTATCCCCATTTTGGAAAAATGAGCCAAAGAGGTTAACTAATACATGCAGGTTCATGCACTAGCAAGTGGCAGAAAAGGGGTTTACATGTAGGCAGCCTGGCCCAGAGCTGGAACTCTGAACAACCACACTAGCCTGTCTGGTAGGCATCAGGTTCAGAACTAGACATGTGGGCCACCTCCTGTTTTAGGAATAGGTCGAGGTTCAGGGTTTCTGTCTTTTGCTCTTTGTTTTGAAATAGCATATATTATTACAATAAAAAGTTTGGAATAGGTTGTGAACTTTTGCTGTTTGTTTTATAATAGCACATATTATTGCTGTGGAGCACCTCCACGCTGAGCCTCTCAGCTGAGCAGTGTGCGCCGAAGCTGGGCACTGGGTATGGTAACTTGTTAGTTTCTGAATCTGGCCCAATTCACTTAATAGTTGGGTTTTAATAAATAAAAGTTTAAAAGAATTGGGATGTAAATGAGATGAGGTCACACTTTAAAGAGTTAGCGGAGTAGGAAGAGTATTGTGGAGAAATGTGATACAAATGTGCAAGACCTGAAGGAGTCGACGTGTTTGTCTCAAAGAACGTGAAAGAGGCTGATCAGATGATCTTGCTTGATTTTAAATTCCGTATTCAAAAACCTTCAGTTCCAAGTTCTGGAAAATGCTAGCAGCTTCATTTTGCACTAAAGTTAATTGCATTGATTGTTTCTGTGTTTTACCAAGGGAACGTGTACAACATGCTCCGCGAAGCAGCTCTGCCCATTCGGAGCTAAACGTCTAGTAAGTATTTTGTCTGTTTTGATAAAATAGTTTCCAGATCCGAGGAGTCCCAGTTAAAATGAACCTCATGATTACCTGTTTTGCACTCCCTCATTCCTTCACTTAGTTTGAATTAAATTTTACCTCATTATGTCATATGCATCTTTGTAAAATCTCACATCTATTTTTTTTTTGGACCAAGGCAAAATTTAATAAACAGAAATGGGTTCATATGAATCAAAAGACAGGACAGAATGTCTTTTTTTTGAGACGGAGTCTTGCTCCGTCACCAGGCTGGAGTGCGGAGGCACGATCTCGGCTCACTGCAACCTCCGCCTCCCAGGTTCAAGCAATTCTCCTGCCTCAGCCTCCCAAGTAGCTGGGACTACATGCGCATGCCACCATGCCCAGCTAATTTTTGTATTTTTTAGTAGAGATGGGGTTTCACCATGTTGGCCAGGATGGGCTCGATCTCTTGACCTCGTGATCTGCCCGCCTCGACCTCCCAAAGTGCTGGGATTACAGGCGTGAGCCACCGTGCCCGGCCCAGAATGTCATTTTTTATGTTCCACAGCTTTCATATCCCAGTAGCCAGTTGCAAACAGCAGTGAGAAACCTGATCAGAGAAGACAGATTCCGTATCCAAAATCATATCCAGCCTTGGATATATTCCACCTGCCTGATTTTCTTTTATAGTTGAAGTTGCAACTAACTTTCTCAAAGAAACAGATGGCAGATATGGGGAAGACAGATGATCCATATTTCTTGTAGCTATTTATTGTAAAAGCTATTTCTGATTACATTAAAAAGAATAAATATTCATGCACCTTCAACAGCATAATGTTTTTTAATAAATGTATGATAATAAATTTTAAATATATTTATGATAAATTTTAATCTCTAACAACCGTACAGATGTTCTCATTTGAGGTTTAATTTAATCTTGTATAAGATGATCTTTGTACACCACCTTAATCCTTTCTTGAACCAAGGCAGAATATAGATCAATAAATCAACAGAAACCAAAGTTCAGTTTAATCGATGTACGGTGCTGGAAGGACATTTTTGTCTGGTTTACTCTACAATTCTTGCAAACTTGAGTTTATATTCTAAAGAAAAGTTCTTTCCATGGAGTACTACTTTAAAGTATAGTTATTGGATTTTGCCACCTGGCATTCCAGCGGCCAACATTGTGCTTTTGTGTTTTCTTGCTTATGAAGCATTGCCAACAAGTCACCACCTTCCCTTCCCACAACATTCTAGTCAGAGAGACAGCAACACATCACCCACCTACTTGCTTTCAGAGATTGGAAAACTTCTTCCTTAGGAGTTGATGTAATCATTAATATTTCACAGGATAATGAGATAAAGAGATGTATCTATACCATCTATTTCATGGGAAAACGAGCCCTGTTTATTGGGTGCCAGCCAGTATGTGTGAAAACCGTCATTGTGAGTACAGTAATTGAATCACCCTAACTACTGTGGCACCCCTGGGAAAATCCATCCTATGATATCCTTTTCGCAATGCCTGTGCATGTCTGCTTTCTGCCATCTCCTCTTCCTTGTCACCTGCATTATCATGGTTATCCAGTGTAGTAGTGGTAGCAATAAAACTCAGAACAGCCCTGTAATCTAGAAAATGGGTAAAAGCTGCCACATTCAATTGCATGATGAAAAAACCTGAGAGTCTGAGAGGCTACCCTGTTGTCACAAGAGGGTAGCTCTGTCAGTGTGCCTGTAAGCAAAAGAGACAAAGTGGCCACTCACAAAATAAACATAAGGTGTACCTGGTCATTTAGAAAACAGGACCCCAAAGCTAAGTAACTCTAGGGGTTCCTGTGGAATTTGCAGGAAAAGTCATAACTTCCTGTCCTGCTCCTTTCCCAGAGGACTAGACATCACCCCTGCCTATCTGGGCAGAGGCGGGGTGATCCGGCCCTTAGGCTGCAGAGCATAGAGGCGGGTGAGATTTTGTGTTTTAATGCATTCAAGAATAAAGGCAAGGCAAACCCAAATGGATATCCTACAGGGCTTCCCTGAACAGCAACAGATTTGTTTGTAAAATGCCAAAAGCCTCAGCTGCAGAGTCTTCCTCATCGTCAGTAGTAGACGAAATAACATCAGTGTGAAGGGGCGGGGCCCAGGTCTGGATGGAGAAGCCCCTTGATCCTCCACCCTCCAGCATCACGGATATTATTCTTTAGTTTCTTCTGCTGCCCCGCCTCCTTTCTCGTTTTTTTTTCCACCTCTTCTCTGACATTCCATTTTCCTTTCCCTTTTTCCTACTTCCTCAGTGGAGCCCTTGGTCCTGTTCCTAGCACCCCTGGAAATTGCCAAGCCTCACCCAGTCCCCAGAGGGTCCTGCCCCCATCCCTCTCACCCACTCCATGTGAGGTCAAGGTACACATGAAGTCCCCCACAGCAAGATTTCTACACCGAGGCTGGACAATAGCAGAGAGTGGAAGTGCACTGTCAAGTGTTGTCCTTCTGTTTCAGACGAGAGAATGCTGTGCTGGCTTCTTTGGCCCCCAGTGCCAGGCCTGTCCAGGGAACACCCAGAACGTCTGCTCTGGTAATGGCATCTGTTTGGATGGCGTGAACGGCACAGGTGTGTGTGAGTGTGGGGACGGCTTCAAAGGCACAGCCTGCGAGACCTGCACTGAGGGCAAGTACGGCATCCGCTGTGACCAAGGTGAGCACCCTCCTCTCCACGCAGGCCCCTGGGCTGCTGAAGCCAACCAGGAATGTGTGGGGAAAGAGTGATCCCGCACATGCTCCCTAACTGGCCTGTCTCCCCAGGTGGGCTGGAATCCCACCTGCTGCTATCACTGTGAATTGTAAGAACATCTGCATTGTCATTTGCATTTGCAGTGTTCCCAAACATTTTCAGTCATTAACCTGCACCTACCAACTCACTTCCAATTTGTTCAGTGACATTCCCGGCCCAAATGCATTTTTGTATTTGCCTGTGCACACTAATCGTCATGGCTAAACTTTCCATTGTAGACATTGCTCGATAGTTTGAAAAACAGATTTGCACAAGTTATTCATTGAATCCACACAAGAACCTTAGGTACTTGGGTATTGCTATGCCCATTTTACAGATGAGGGTATTAAGAGGTTGAATGATTTCCCCCAAGGCTACATCTGATGAGTTGCAGAACTGAGGATTGAACGTACACTTTTCTTGACTCCAAAGCCTTGCTTTTAGATCATGCTCTTCCTTACCTGAGAATCACTCCCTCATTTCACCAGCAGCAAGACACACGCTTTAAGTCATTTTTGCAAAAACAGTGATCCGTTTGAGCCAAGTCATCTGTATTCTCACATCCGGATTTCCTTGTGTCCAGGAACACACAGCTGTGAGAGGATTGACTTGGGAGAATGGGTTTCCTAACAAAGCATTATTCTAGCTGGTACTAAAAACCATACATTTAACTTGGCTATCACTGTTTTCTCTTCAACTGGTCTAAGCCAGACACAATTAATGTACGGTATAACTGAATCATTATAATTGAGCCATGTAACATTTACTAGGAAATAAAATGTCGATTTTTTTCCAGTGTTATTTGGAAGAATTATCTGCCTGCATTTGTGCATGAGTTCCTAAACTGGGATCTGTGAATGGCCCTTATGGGGTCCAGCAAACTGCTAAAGCTGAATACATTTTTGGGGGAAAGATATCTGTAGCTTTCATCGAGTTCTCAAAGAGGCTCTTCTGTGTAACTGAAGAACGCAGTGCCACACCAGACTTAAACCCAATGTCAAATGGGCTTCTTTCTAAAGTCCTCTCTTAGAGGGCAAACATGGCTCCATAAAAAGGGGCCCCACACCTGGATCCTCAGGTAACCTTGACTGAGGACACTCTCACACTGCTTGGGTCACAGATCTTCAATGCTGCATTGTCCCAAAACTGCAGTTTGAGCCACTTCATTGAAGCTAGAGCTACTTCACCTACTAACTTGCTAGATTCTGCCTCCTGCACTCCTGTCCTTTTTGTGATTCAAGACTCCCATTAAATAATATGATTCCTTAGAAGTAGGTTGAAGAATTAAGTGCAATAAAGCAAAGCTAGTAAATGACAAATGAGTCCTTGAACATGGGTTAGAATCTGATGATTTTCAGGTGTTTTTCCACTTAGCATGTTCTTGCGTCCATGGGAGGTGCAACCAAGGACCCTTGGGAGATGGCTCCTGTGACTGTGATGTGGGCTGGCGAGGAGTGCACTGCGATGAAGGTAAGAGTGAGCCCTTCAGCATTTATAATCTGTTCTAAGCTTTGCTTCCCAGCAGCTACATTTTTCTTTCTAAAATAGAAATGGCACCTTGATTACTTCTTCTGGCAATAAACACCATTCTTTCTTGCAGCAAAAAGTTTATAAAATAAAGAAAAACAGAAAGAAGAAAATAAAATTACTCATACTCCCAAGACAGGAAAGAATTATTTCTGATATTTTATATTAAGCTCCCAACCTTTCCCTAGGTATATAAACATATATGTAGGGAATCACACTCTACATACTGTCTAGTAACCTACTTTTCCACTTCACAATATATATAGATATCGTTCCATGTGAATAAAATAGAAAAATCTCATTAATTTTTAATCTCCACAAAATGCTATACTTTTTTGACCCAGTTTTCTGCTCCCTCAAACACTGCTACAATAACCATATTCATTTAGTCAAATTCCTAGAGATGAGATTTATGAGTCAGGGGTTGGTACTCTGGGGAAAGATCTTGCTACTTATTGCCAGGTTGTCCGCCAGAGGAAACAGCAATTTATTTTCCTGCCAACAGTGTCTGAAAGGCCCATATCCTCCTACCCCCGCCACATCGCATTGATCGAGTTGATTGTGTTGAATGTGCGTCAGGTGAGGGTGATCAAAGGGAAGAGAATTTCAGGCAGAAAGAAGCACCTGGAATACCACAAAGACATGGGGAAAGCTCAACACATTTAGGGAATCAAAGAATTGCAGAATTAGAGGACTGTAAGAGGGGGCGTTGATGAGAAAAGGCTGGAGCAGTGGGCAGGAGCCAGGCAGTGAAAGGCTAAGGAGGTTGGACTTTCCACTAAAGCCAACAGAAGCCATTAAAGAGCTTTCAACAAGGGAGCAATAGGATCACATTTTGCACTTAAGAAGCATCATTCTGACTTTGGATTGAAGAGAATACCCCTGGAAGCAGGTATCAGAGACTCCTCATCTTCTGGGTTAGGAGCTGGGGAGGAGATCACAAGTGCCTGCCAGCCTAAAGGGGGCTCCATGGATGTGGCCTTGACAGAGGGGGCATCTTTGCCTAGAGCTCCAGGCAATGCAAAAATCAAGGAAATGCAGCCGCCTTTTAATGGTGAGCAACAAGGCGTTGGGAAGGAAGGTTAGTTGAAAAGCTGAACTGGGAAGTCTGAACGGTCCCAAGCCAAAGAAATATCCTAGAGCAGGTGTCAAATGTCAGCATACAGAGTCAGGCTTCCTAAAGCCTGAGAGAGGGAAGCAGAAAGCAATGGGGTCACATAAACAGTAGGACGTTTTAGGTGAATCCCCAGAATAAATACAATAGGCTCTCTTCTCTTCCTGCTTTCTCTACTCTGAAGAAGGATCCCACTACCCATGTACCTGGTCACCCAATCTAGGAACCTCCCTACTCAGCCTCCATGCCTCCCTGTGCCTCACTAACATACCTAACTTACTCATGTCTCCACATCTCTCAATCCATCTCTTCCTCCTCCTCCCCACTCACCAGTAGCCTCAGAGTCTTTGTTTCCTGCCCTGTCTTCCTCCATTCCATACTCCACGTTACTGCCAGATAGAACTTTCCAAAACATAGATCAGATCGTGTTTCTCACCCCAACCCCTCCCCAAGACTTGGCAACTTGCTGTGGTTCTTCATTGCCTGCAGAAGAAATTCCTAACTCCTTAGCAGGATGGAGCACAAAGGCTATTCACCAATAAACACTCACCCAGTTTTCCAGACTTACCTCCCATCCCTGTTGCCAGTGCACACTCTACACAGGAAGTTTCCAGTCTAGAAAAGGAAACAAATGTTTAGTAAAAGACGGCAAAAATTGTAGCATAGAGCACAAAGCAAAGAGCCTGTAGACTATAACAAGAAAGAAAACTTCTTTGTGTGCAAACTCACTGCTCCCAAGCCCACAGCAGACATCAATAATCAATCATGGCACTCCCAGCCAGGCACAGTGGCTCACGCCTGTAATCCCAGCACTTTGGGAGGCTGAGGCAGGCAGATCATGAGGTCAGGAGATTGAGACCATCCTGGCTGACACCGTGAAACCGTATCTCTATTAAAAATACAAAAATTAGCAGGGTGTGGTGGCACACATCTGTAATTCCAGCTACTTGGGAAGCTGAGTTAGGAGAATCACTTGAACTCGGGAGGCAGAGGTTGCCGTGAGCCGAGATTACACCACTGCACTATAGCCTGGGTGACAAGAGTGAGACTGTCTCAAAAAAAAAAAAAAAAAAGTATATATATATGGCACTGTCCCCCTCTGAGACCAGCCAGGGGCACCCAACCCTTCTTACAGTAGCACACCATAAACCTGCTGTCAATTAATTGAAGTTGGCTCAAAAGTTTGGACCAGGTTCCAGAGAAGACATAAAACATGATCGAAATTCCAATAGGAAGAGAATAGAAACGGATTGTTTAGGCTCAAGGAATTAGACACAGGCACAAAATTGCCTCCGTTCCAGCCCATTTGAGTCTGAAAATGTTCCCTCTGACACAAAACAGGCCACTTTTGCAGGCCTCAGTTTCAGCACCTCCTGTATGACGCAGCCAGGTAAGATTTCTATCCCAAAAGCTCTTAGCATGAGCATCCTGCCTAAGAGTACTCTTTTCCTCATCTCTAGTGACTTCTTTCTGGATCTTATCCTATCAGGAAATATGTTAGGTCGGCATCCAAGAGCTGCAAACTATGCTGTGTCCAGGAAACTTACATGTTAATTCACAAATTATATTTTGTACCTGCTGGGTACAAAGCCCTGATTTTCTACACATGCAAAAACATCTTATAGTTTTGCTTGTTTATAGCTCTCCATAACAAAATGATGAAAAATAGGAAAGAATAAAATTAGGAATAAACTAGAAAGAATAGCATAGGCAACACAAATAAAATGGAAAATCAAAACCCAGGAGAGGGATACACATCAACACCCAGGCCATAAGAGCGCATGCTCACATTCCAGTGAGAATTCCATGTTTTATTCACCCTTGCATCCTCACTGCCTAGCACAGGGCCTGGCAAACAGAAGACACCATCAATGTATTTCAGATTTGGCTTTGAGCTTCATGGCAGCCAGTATAAAAAAGGATTGACATGGTCTCATAGTTTTATGTGCCTATCACTTCCAAAGAAGTAGCTTTTCCCAGCACAAAGTACTAAAAGAAAATCCTCAGGTGACATTTAGTAAGAGGGCTGAGACAGCAACTGGTTCTCTTTTTCAGTGATCAAAAAAGATGACTGCAATGGGACGTGCCACACCAGCGCCAAGTAGGTAGCCCCAGCCGCCTTTGGGGACAATGCAAAGGGGATTTTCCCCCCCAGTAAGGTCTACCCTCATCTATCTTCAGGGGATTTGTTTCCTGACACCATTTCTGAGCGTTTAGGATACATTCAAGCATGAAACTAAAAATATCTCTGAAGAGGCCACCATCAACTAGCCAGATCCAGGCTTTCCAGCAAGCTGCCATCTGACTTACCTGGCACATATACAAAAAGGCCCACTGTTACCCCAGTCCAAGCCACCAGGATTCTTAAGGAGGCTCAGGAAACCCAGTGGGCCTCGGTCACCATAAACCTTGTTCCTGACTCACAGAAAGGCATAGCCTGGCTTCATAATCTTAACTTCCAGAGAGGCTTAATTTAGTACCTAGTAGTGGAGTTAGACATGAATTCAAAGTCAGCCTCTGTCATTTGCACTACCGCATGACCTTGAGTCCCTTGTTTAATTCCTCCAAAGCCTCATATTCTTCATTTGTAAGTGGGAATAGTAGTAATGCCCACTTGCTAGAGGCTATTGGATAGTGAGTAGATGACACAAAATAATACGTGAAGCATGGCTTCTAGCACATCTGTGGCTCTCTAAAGCTTGGTAGCTACCTTTCTTATTTCTGAACTGATGCCTATATATATATATATATATATATATATATATATATGCTGTAGTTTACCTGATAAATGGGTACAGTTTTAGCTGCCTGTGGCGGACAGGCAGCTAAAATTGGACTCCTCTCCCAAGCCTTAGGCGGGACCTCTGAGTGTCTCAGGGGGGCAGGGGCATTGTGAGCCATGTGGTGGGAGGTGGTGTACTTTTCTGCAAACCCCATTTGCCCTTCCTCGTTGCAGCTGCATTCTCACAGATGGTACACCTTCATGCAAGTGTGCAGCAGGATTCCAAGGGAACGGGACCATCTGCACAGGCAAGCGAAGGAGGGAATTTGCTGGGGGCTGGCCAGGCTTGCATGGGCTATTGAGAGATTCCTGTTCCTGCAGTCTGAATGGGCCTCAGCAGCTGGTGCCAACCACTGATGGTGAATCACATGTAATAGGGCAGTGGCTTGTACCTGGGGACAGGAAACCAACTGTTCACAGCCTTGACCACAATTGGGATCACCTGGACAGCTTTGAAAACCACCGATTTGTGTTGAAAACCCACATAAAGAAACGATCAATGTTTCAGATGATGGATATGCTAATGACACTGATTTATACATTATATGCATCACAGCATTACTATATACCCCAGAAATATGTCCAATTATATGTGTCCGTTAAAAAAAAGTTAACTCGATAATTTGATTGGCCTAGGGTATGGCTGAGGCATTAAGGCTCTGGAGTAGACTGGAAAAGAATTTGAGCTCTGGTTCTTCCAACTACCCAAGTGGCGTTGGATCGGTCATTTAACTGCACTGAGATGTTGGCTCATTTGTAAAGCAAACTTAAAACTACCTCCCTTGCAGAGTGGTTTTGAGGTTAAGAGAGCTCTCTCTATCCAATGGCAGAATAATGCAGCCGTTGAAAACTCAGTTTATCTTAGACTCCTCAGGTTTGAACCTAAGAGCTTATTGCTTTCGTTATGTTGGGAAAGTTTCTTGACTGCTCTTTGCATTATTATTTTTATCTGCAACTTGGGGATAATAAAACCTCCCTCACTGTGTTGTTGGACAGTAACCTGAATCAATACCTGTGAAGTGCTTAGAACAGACCCAGCACATAGCATGCAATAAATGTAAGCTAATATTCTTATGGCACCTGGTGCTAGAAAAAAATGGAAAATCTTAAGGTCGTTTTTCTCTCGAGCACTATGTCCTGTCAGGCTTTGGTCCAGATTGTGGCAGTGCTGGACAATGATCATGCGTCTGCTTTCCAAACCATCTTACTCCGGGGATTCTCACAGAGGGCCAAGGAGCTTCACCTTGGTCCCCAGGTGTGTCCTGCAGTAGGAGGTGTAGAGAATGCTAGGAAAAAAAAAAAAAAGCAGCTAGAAAGGGCAAATAACGAATGTTTTTCTTGCTCTCTGTTTTTGGGAAGTGGCCATATTTCATACAGTGCCTGCCCAAGTTGTTTTGCAGTATCTTCCATTTCTCAATGACTTAAGGAAAAACGCATCAATGGCTTTTTCCCTTCTCCCATCCCTTCTGCTCTGTGTCATCTTCTATAGCAATCAATGCCTGTGAGATCATCAATGGAGGTTGCTCTGCCAAGGCTGACTGTCAGAGAACCACCCCAGGAAGGCGGGTGTGCGTGTGCAAAGCAGGCTACACGGGCGACGGCATTGTGTGCCTGGGTAGGTGTGCTTCCATCTTCCACTGGTGAAATGGTGTAAGACTCAGATCCCTATTAAGCGACTCCAACATGTGCGTCCTGATTATTAGGACACAAAACTGAGGTCATTATTCCGCTTGCCAGGGCAGGAAAGTATAAGGGCATGGAAAAGTGAGCACATGGTATGAAGGCATGTAATGTCTAAAAATTGCTTTGGAAGGATAAAAGGAGATACATTTTCCAGTTAAGCGTCATGGCGATGATGGAATGTTTAAACTTTTATTGGTTCCTTTTTATACAAGTAGCACATGTTCACTGTAGAAAAAGTGAAAATATTTTTCACTTTTTACGCCAGGGAAAATATTCTGAAGATAGTGCTCTTACCATTGTCATATTACCCCATTTTGCTATGCCTACATGCATTTTTTTTTTTTTTTTGAGACGGAGTTTCACTCATGTTACCCAGGCTGGAGTGCAATGGCACGATCTCGGCTCACCGCAACCTCCGCCTCCTGGGTTCAGGCAATTCTCCTGCCTCAGCCTCCTGAGTAGCTGGGATTACAGGCACGCACCACCATGCCCAGCTAATTTTTTGTATTTTTAGTAGAGACGGGGTTTCACCATGTTGACCAGGATGGTCTCGATCTCTTGACCTCGTGATCCACCCGCCTCGGCCTCCCAAAGTGCTGGGATTACAGGCTTGAGCCACCGCACCCGGCCCATTTTTTTTTAACAAAAAAAAATGTATCTCAGAATATACAGTATTTACTATCCTTAGCAATATATTAAAGTAACTCTCCCTATAAACAAGTATACCTCTAACATTATTGAAATGTCCACACACTGTTGTTCTATAAAGGTATACCATAGTAAATTGTCTGAATGTAACAGTTTAGTTGGAAAATGTTGTCATAAAAGAGTTATAAGAACCCACTTGTTCTTTCCCCACATTCACTCATTAACATTTAGCCCTGTTTATCATATACCCTCTTTGTACATATACATTTTTGTAAGCCATTTGAGAGTAATCTGTGTATATTATATTCCCTTTGTCCCAAAATGCTGGAGTGTATGTTTCCTAAGAATAAGGATAACCTCTTATATAACCACAGCACAGTGATCCACTTCAGTAAATTTATTATTGATGTAATACTTTTATCTAATTAGCATTCATATTCTAACTTTGTTCATTGTTGTAATAATAATGTCCTTTCTGACATTTTTTCCTCCCGTGCGTGTCAGGTCTAGGGCTGGGTATTGCACTCCATTGTCATGTCCCTGAGTTCCCTCTAATCTGGGAGAGTTCCTCAACCTTGCTGTGTCTCTTATGACATTAACACTTGGGAATAATATCCTCTACCACCCCAACTTTTTTTCTTTAGTAGCATGTCCTTTATTTAGGGTTTGTCTGTTGTTTTTTGTTATTAGATTCAGGTTATACATTCAAGGCCCAAATGTCACAGAGTGATATTGCATCTGTCTCAGGAAGGCATGAGCTTGCCTTCTGCCCTTTGTGTGTGTGATGTTAATTTTGACCACTCAGCCAAGGTGCTGTCTCCACTGTATAGTCATTTTTTTCTCCTTTGATACTAATAAGGAGTCCGAGGGGAGACACTTTAACGCCAAGCAGATATGTTGTTCCCCATCAAAATATACTCCTAAGTTTAGCATTTTTTCCTTTTTATTTTTGAGGTGGAGTCTCACTCTGTCACCAGGCTAGAGTGCAATGGTGCAATCTCGGCTCACTGCAACCTCCACCTTCCTGGTTCAAGCAATTCTCCTGCCTCAGCCTCCTGAGTAACTGGGACTACAGGCATGTGCCACCACGCACAGCTAATTTTTGTATGTTTAGTAAAAAACTAAACATACAAAAATTTCACCACGTTGGCCAGAATGGTCTCGATCTCTTGACCTTGTGATCCACTCGCTTTGGCCTCCCAAAGTGCTGGGATTACAGGCATGAGCCACTGCACCCAGCTGAGTTTAGCATCTTTTGATGATTCTTCCCCAAACCAATCTATATTATGACAGTTGCAAATGATTGTTTTTTAATTCCTAATTCTCTTCATTCATAGCACTGTTAGATTAGACTCCACGATTCTGTGGTTACGAGTACTTTGCTACAAATGCTCAGATTTATTCCACAGACCAATTTAAGCCGATAGACAATGCCTCTGCTGGAATTGGCCTATCCGGGAATAGTCAATCTTGAGAAACCGAATCCATTACCCTCCCAGTTCAGTTATCTCTGTCTCACAATTTCCAGAACACTGAATCATGCTTTGACACCCGCTCCCCTCAGTTACCATCTTAGCTCATCCCTCAGGCTGGCTTCACTTGGAAACCAGACTTTACAGGCCAGATGTTGACTTTTTGTTTTAAAGAAATCAACCCGTGTTTGGAAAACAACGGTGGCTGTGACAAGAACGCAGAGTGCACACAGACAGGACCCAACCAGGTGAGCGCCACCTCTCCCAGGCCCTTAGGTTTCCTAGAAGGAAACTCCTAGGTCCTTAGACACAGGCCTGAGAGAAAGAGACTGAGAATGGACCTTGGAGGAGCTGCAGCCGAAAATAAATAGGGGGATTCTGAAAGAATCAAGAGGCCCTTCTTTGGGAATGAGCTGAAATGGGGAAAACAAAGGGTACTAGGACAAGGGGCTTCCCCAGGGTAGGGAGAAGTAGGTGTCTGCAAATACCATGTGATTCCAGAAGCATCTAGACAGTCCCCCAAAATACTCCCCTTTCTTTGTTGTTGTTGTTTTGAGATGGAGTCTCGCTCTGCCACCCAGGCTAGAGTGTAATGATGCAGTCTTGGCTCACTGCAATCTCCACATGCCGGGTTCAAGTGATTCTCCTGCCTCAGCCTCACAAGTAGCTGGGATTACAGGCACCTGCCACCACACTCAGCTAATGTTTTTATTTTTAGTAGAGACAGGGTTTCACCATGTTGGCCAGGCTGATCTCGAACTCCTGACTTAGTAATCCACCTGCCTCGGCCTCCCAAAGTGCTGGGATTACAGGCATGAGCCACCACACCCAGCTGGTAGTTTTTATTTCAAACTACATATGAGATAGGAGACAATCTGTAAACTTTTTGGTGCTTGGGACCTCTAAGAGTGCTCATCCAGATCTAGGAGGCAGTAAAGGAGGATGAATTGAACTCTTGAGAACATGACCTTAGCTGAAGAGGGATTCGATGGTGATGTCTTGGGAGAGTTTTGAGCTGATATTGGGGCCTCTTGTGCAGAAAGAGTAAGAGGAACAGGGAGAACCTGCCCGTGTAGCCCTGCTTGGCACCACTGATAAGTTAAAGTTCTAAGAAGCAGATATCATCCCAGGGCCCTTGCTGCTACATAGGAGCCTCTTGTGTTAATTAGAAAAGCTGCCCCTTGGGAGGGCACAGGTGTCCCTTCCTTTGGGGACATCAGTGAATACAGCATGGGCTGGGCTTCAGCCTAGTGTCTGGGTGATCCTGCGCAAACATGGGACATGGGGCCCTGTCCTCAGCTTCTTCAGGTGGTGTCCCCTCCCTCAATTTGAAGATTCCACCCAACTTCCTGGGCCGACCAATGGGTTTGATTGATTGTTTCTACGTGCACACCTCGGTGGGGTGCAAAGGCCTCCCCATAATCCTTGGATGGTCCTTGGATGAGGCTCATTTTCCTTGGATGAGGCTCCTAGCACTCGTGCCTTTCAGCTCAGCATGCGCAGATGAGCAAGATATGAGTATAAAGGAGAGTGGGGTATAGTTTGGCTTCCCTTCAACTGA
The DNA here is from genome assembly GCF_001604975.1 of Cebus imitator. Classification (NCBI taxonomy): domain Eukaryota; kingdom Metazoa; phylum Chordata; class Mammalia; order Primates; family Cebidae; genus Cebus; species Cebus imitator. Next base: position 791,026 of record NW_016107323.1, read on the forward strand.
CCTTCAGTCAAAGAGAGAAAAGGGGCAAGTACCTGAAAGCAAGGGATCAAATAGGGTGAGAACATTAAAGAGAAAAAGATATCTTGGCAACAAAGATAGGATGTGCACCAGATCCCAGTGCTCAAGTGAAATGTGCCAAGCACTCAAATATTAAATATAAGGTGACAATTATCATAAAATAGATATTACCAACATCGGATATAGAATCTCCTAATGTTACCATGACCATGATGGAATTCCGGCCTGAGAGCCGGCACATGCGGTCAGTACAGAACCCATCTGTGAAATGACCTCATGTCCTTCTGCTCCTGGACAGGCTGCCTGTAACTGTTTGCCAGCCTACACTGGAGACGGAAAGGTCTGCACGCTCATCAATGTCTGCTTAACTGTGAGTATGGCTCTAGGGCTGATGCCCTTCAAGCCTCAGAGCCTGGGGAGCCTCCCACTGAACTTCTAGGGGATGCAGAGTTGAGGAGATATTCCTCTGGAGGCCTCAGAGCTGTGTGTTGGCTGTGAGGCTCATTTCTCTGGCATGCTGCATTGCAGGAGAAAGCACGGTCTGTTGCCCCCAGCCTGCCCCTTTGGCTGCAGCATATGGAGCTAAGTCCATCCACTTGCTTATCCCCCATCCACATTGCCAACTCTTATAAAAAGATCCCTCTCCCCCTTTCCACCAAGCACATCTCTCACCTCTGAGGTGATGCTTAAAGCTCACCTCCTCCAGGGAGCCACCTTAGGTAAACCCCACAGCAACTTTCCACTCCTTATTCTCCTAGACTTACACGTAGGAATTCATGGTGAGTACACTACAAGTCAGCAATATAGTGTAGCATTCCAAAAGCTAGTTATGTTATCACAGAGGCCTAGAGCTCAGGCTAAGGAAGATGATTCTACTCCCACACCACAACCACCCTCCATGTCCCCTACCACCCCCATTCTACATGTTAACTCTACCTTAGGACAGAGGATCGGGTTCTAGATGCCCTGCATGGAGCAGGAGTTCATATGGGGGTAGAGGCACTGTGTCTCCCATGTCCAGGCACACATCATTAATTCTCACAGTTCTCTTTCTCTCTAAAGAGGAGTTGGGATGGGGTGTGGAGGCTGCCATCAACATTTCAAGAATTGCCACGTAACAGAAGGGTTGTTCTCGTTCTGTGTAAGTCCAAGCAGCAGGACTAGGACTACCTGATAGATGTTAGAAGAAAACAGATTTCTTTCAATTCAACTCAATTCTTTCATTAGAACTGTCCAGAGATAAGAGTTTTGAGAGGTAATGAGCTTATTATAACTCAAGGTATTTAACCACAGGAATAAAGCAACAGGTAGGTTATCAACCCAGACAGCCATTTAGATTCCTCCCAGCCCTGTTCCACAGGACTCTAGGGTTTTCGGCTGGTTTGCTTTTTGGGCTCTCAGTTTCTTTGGATGGTTGTAAATGTCCCTGGGGTTCCTTTTACCACTAACAGTCTGGGCTTTGCCTTTCTTCGTCCAGCCTGTAGGATATTGTTGATACACTTCCTGTCTCCGTTGGCAGGGACAGGATCTTCTGATTCTCTTATAACTCTTGACTGCAGACTGGACCCATGTTATGCAAACCCAGTGGGAATTTACTCAGCCATTAATCTCTGAGTCTCGAACTGGGCTAATCACCTACTGCTGCTCAGAGCCTAACTGTCCCAGGCCTGGCACCTCCAAAGGGGTGAGACAAGCCTGCTGACCCAGGATGTCACATCTGGAGCACTTAGTGTGGTCAGCTAGGCCTCTGAAACGCTGATTCAACATCACATTCATATCCACTGCTTACCAGGGGTCAGCCACCGTGCTTAGGGGTCATCCTTTAGTTTAATTTCTCTAGCAGCAATATATGGTAAGGACGGTTATGAAGCCCATTTTACAGACAAAGAGACTCCAGCTGTGCCTCTTTCCTAGGACTGCTATAACAAACGGCCACAAACTGGGTGGGTGGAAACAAGAAAGAGGTATTTTCTCACAGTTTTAGAGGACCAAACCCAGAATGAAGGTGCCTGCAAGGACGTGCTCCTCTGAACTCCATGGGAGAATCCTTCCTTGCTTCTTCCAACTTCCAGTGACTCCAGGCACTCCTGGCCAGTGGCCGCACCACTCTAATCTCTGCCTCCGTCTTCACGTGGCCTTCACGTCCACATCTCTGTCTTCTCTTACAAGGACACTTGTGGTGTTAAGGCCCACAAGTGGGCCTAAGGATCTTGTCTTGAGATCCTTAATTACATCTGTAAAGACTGTTTTTCTAAATAAGTTGCAACCACAGTTGCATCCAGTCCTTAGGACAATTCAACACACCAGGCTGGGAGGAGTGACGGTCCTTGCCCAAGGTCATAGGGCTAGTATGTGGCATGGCTAGAACTTGAGCCTATCTCTGTCTAACTCGAGACCTGCATCCTTGACCACTTCTTGGGGTGCTCGTTCTTCCTATAAGGCTCAGTCCCAACACCTTGCTTTCCTGTTTGTATTACTGCCCACCTGAGAGCCTCCAGCTGTTGACGTGAGAACAGCGCAGACGCCCTGTAATTAAAGCCCTTCTTCTCCAATTGAGGCTCCCATTATCTCCTTGTGTTGATCTGGCAAGCTCCCCAAGAGAACAGTGTCCTCTACATGAAAGAGTTATGTAAGGATAATAAAGCAGCAGCTACGGAAATGATGGGGTCTGAGCTGTGAAGCTTCATTTTCACAGCAGTTTTTCCATGGGCCATTCACGTTTTGTAAAAAATGGCCACCTTGTCTTGGATGAATGACTCCTGATACAGCTGACCTGGGAGATTCTGAAGGTCCTTTGCTTCTCTCTCAGCAGCATATTCCCTTAGGAATTAACTCTATTGGGTTGGGCATGGTGGCTCACACCTATAATTCCAGGACTTTGGGAAGCTGAGGCAGGCGGATCACAAGGTCAGGAGTTCAAGACCAGCCTGGCCAACATAGCAAAACCCCATCTCTACTAAAAAACACAAAAATTAGCCAGGCATGGTGGTGCATGCCTGTAGTCCCAGCTACTCAGGAGGCTGAGGCAGGAGAATTG
>NW_016107323.1:794220-842958 GCF_001604975.1 Cebus imitator
ATATATATACACACACATACATACATACATATATACAGGAATTAACTCTATTGCAAGTTTATAAAATTATACGCCATCAGGGGCCAGGCGGGGAATATCAATAGGAAGACCCAAATCGTATTGCTGCTGTAATGGGAAAACACGTACTCCAGCTGACTAGTGCTCTAGGCAATGTCAGCCCAGTGTTGGCAGTACTTCTGATATTTTAAAAGAAATGAAAATTTGATGAATTTGTATGTAAATTTTACCAATTTTAAATGATGGTAATTAATTACGAAAAACTCTTTTAAATATTGGGTTAAACAAACAAAATAGTCCTGGTGCTAAATCTGGCCCAAGAACAATTCTTTCTGCTCCAGTCCCACCAACAAGGACTGTGAAACTTTGGCTTTCCTGAGTTAGCCCCCGGTCCAAACTGTTTTAGTCCATTTGTGCTGCTTTAACAGCATGGAGGATACCTGAGACTGGGTAGCTTATAAGCAACAGAAATTTATTTCTCACATTCTGGTGGCTGGGCAGTCCAAGATCAATGCACTGGCTGGTTCTGTGTCTGCTACAGGTTTGCTTCGGGTTCATAGATAGTACCTCTTGCTCACTGGTAGAAGGGACAACTGAGTTCCCTTGAGTTTCTCTTTTCTTCTCCTTCCACATCAGAAGGGTAGTGTGCCAATGTTGTAACAAGTTTTGAGGGAGGCATATCTCATAGAATAGTAATGAAAACCCAATATCATGCTAATGAATTGCAAAAGGTTCTCTCTTTTATAAGGGCACTAATCCCATTTATAAAGGCTTTGCCCTCATGACCTAATGACCTTCTAAAGGCCCCACCTCCTAATACCATCACATTGAGAGTTGGGTGGGGAACACAAACATTTAGACTACAGCAGGAGGCAAGCATGTTGATGGAACAGAGGCTGGGTGAGACGCAAGGGGTCATAGTGATCAGACAAGGCCTCTCTGCAGAAGTGGTTCATTCCTGAATGTTGAGAAGGGGGAAGCCACGTGAAGATCTTGGGGAAAATATATAAGCAAAAGGAAGAGCAAACCAGGGGTCCTAGGATGAGGAAGAGCTTGGCAAGTTCTGGGGACTGAAGAGTAGCCAGTGTGACTGTAGTACAGGGAATAAAAGGCAGGCGGTGAAAGGGGCCAGATGACCTTCCACCATGTAGGCTATGCTGTGGAGCTTATATTTTATTCCAGTTATGACCAGAAAGCCACTGGATGATCATGTAGGTCAATGTCAGTGTCTGGCTTGCCTCTCAAATCTCACACTAGCTGCTGTGATGACTGTGCATCATAAGGGTTCAGAAGCAGACACAAGAAGACCAGATAAAAGACGAATGCAGCAGACCAGGAAAGACCAGTGTGGTTTGGCTAGAGCTGTAGTCGTGAGTATAATGAGAAGTCACTGGGGCTGGGTGGGCACGGTGGCTCATGCCTCTAATACCAGCACTTTGGGACACCGAGGCAGGAAGCTTGCTTGAGCTTGGGAGTTTGAGACCAACTTGGAGAGAGAGATGGGGAGAGAAATCACTGGACAGGGAATGTATTTTGGAGTTTGAATTGCTTGGTAGCCATTCAGATGGAGATTGCCAGTGATATGGAAGCCTGAAGGTAAGGAGAGGTCATAACACAGGTACAAATGTAGGGGTCATTGGCACAGAGATGCCGTTTAAACACAGGGGACCAGCTGAAGCACAAGATGAGAGAGGCAGAAACAGAGGGCAGGCAGCAGGGATATTAAGCCATTAAGCAACGGAAGAAATACCTAAAAAGAAGGCTCAGTATAAAAGCCCACGATGTGGAAGGAAAACCACTTATCAAGAATAGCGTCAACAGAGGACAAGAGAAGAAAGTGTTTCAAGAGGAGTGATCATACAGGCAAAGCATGTTGGGATGTCACCTATGTGGAGAGAAGAGAAATGACCACTGCCTTCTCAAGGTCTCAATTCTTGAAGACCTGGATCAGGGTGGAGGCTTGTGCAGAGGTGGGACCAAAAGCCTAGAAAGAAGTGGAGCGGAAAATTGGAAGTAAGGAAAATAGAAACATAGACAACAATTGCACAGATCTCCTTGTGCAGATAAATGGGGTAGGTAATGGAGAAAGATGTGGACTAAAGGAAGCATTGTTTATAACATTTTATTCTGGAAAATTATAAACCTACATGAAACTAGAACAACTGATACATGAACCCATCTGTACCTAACACTCAGGTACAGGAGTTAATTCATAACCAGTCTTTGTCCATCTATATACCTGATGGGTTCTCTTAAAGTAAGAGAGAGAGTTTGGCTCTTTTCCAGATGAGTAATTTGAAGGCATGTTTTTGTTCTGGTGAGCATGTTCTGATAGAGGAGAGGAAGCCACTCCTGAAGGAGAGGAGGTAGATTGTTACAGGAGGAAAACACAGGGGGTGGTGAGAGGGATCTCTCTTTTCTTCTCCTTTCATATCAGAAGGGTAATGTGCCAATGTTGTAACAAGTTTTGAGGGAGGCACATCTCATAGAATAGGGTGAAAACATGAGCCCAGATTAAGGCATCAGCCTCAGATAGAAGCAGACGTAGAGTCAGTCTATTAGTCAGTCAGTGATGAACTAGTGAGTCCATTAATGAGTCAGTCCAGTCCATTAGTTAGTTAGCTAATTGTTAGGACACTTGTTAAACAAGGAAAGCAGAATCTGTGACTTCAGACCCAAGCAAGTGGTGAAGCTCAGGGTGAGGAGATGAGGTGGTTCCTGTTACCTGTATCTGTTTCTCCATGAGGTACAAGTGGAGCTCATCAACTGAGAGGAGAAGACAGTTATTGAGAGTTGAGAGTGGTGAGGAGTGGAATGTCATCTGTATTAGTCCATTTTCACGCTGCTGATAAAGACATACTCCAGACTGGGCAACTTATAAAAGAATTTATTGGACTTACAGTACCATGTGGCTGGGAAGGTCTCACAATCATGGTGGAAGGTGAAAGGCATTTCTCACATGGTGGAAGACAAGAGAAGAGAGCTTGTGCAGGGAAACTCGTTTTTAAAACCATCAGATCTCCTGACACTCATTCACTATCACAAGAACAGCACAGGAAAGACCCACCCCCGTAATTCAATCACTTCCTACCAGGTTCCTCCCATGACACATGGGAGTTATAATTCAAGATGAGATTTGGGTGGGAACACTGTATCATCATCTCTAGAGAGATGTAGCCAAACTGTATCATCATCTCTAGGGAGAGGAAAATTAAATGAACTGGAAAAGTGCAGGCATCTGTGTGTATGCCTTTGAAGGAAGTCCAGGTAGCATGTATCCGTGACTTTCTCAGGCACCTCACCACCAGCCTGGCAGACCCAGAGGAGGAAGAGTGGGGCCCCGGAGGCCTAGGGATTTGCCAAACCATAGTGATGGAGGGAGAGAAGAGCCAGGGAGGCTCACAGTGCTCCACCTTTCCAGCTGGCTGGGGGAAAAGGGGGCTGAGTGGATGGGCAGGAATGCTGTTGAGAAAGAAGTAAGCTCAAAGCAGGGGAGGTACCTGTGGACCAAAGGAGGTTGGATACTGCAGTGTTAGAAGGGATAAGTTGAAATGGTAAAAGTCAGTGGCCAGAGAGAGAAGGATGCTTGAAATGGAGCTCTCAGGAGCAGTCAGCGCACTTTAATGTTGACTGCAAATCCAGGGGGTGGGGACAGGGGTGTAGAGGCCATTGACAAGGATATTGACACTGCCAAGGATGGCGACATCAGGAATGAAGGGAAAGGCAATGATCCAAGCATCACCATTAGGACCAAAGAGTAAAAATTGGTGAAGATACTATGTGTTTAAAGGATGAGGGTGTGGAAATGTTTTGGAAGTGACAATGTACAGTAAGGAAGATGCTCTCCCAGCACCGCCAGGACATTGCCACTTCAATCCCTCACCAGTGTGGAGGTAATGGAGAAAAACAGCTTCACTTGAGGGGCACAGAAAGGGCAATGTTTGCAGGAGACAGAGACCTCTGCAGGAAGAGGTGAAGAGAGCTTATGAAGAGGTGAGAATCTCAGAAAGCTGCTAATGGCAATGAGTTTCAGAAAGCAGGAGGAAGGGTTTGTGAGGAAGGGGGCTATGGGGTCAGATGATGCGTGTATAGAGGAACATGGGGCTGAGTGTCCCTGCAATGAGTGTTCCCATGGATGTTAGCTTTGAACCATACTTTGTATTTTAGGTCTTCGCCCATTTTCCACAACTTATTATCAGCTCTTTGAGGGCTGGGACAATGTATTCTATTTGATACCACCTGCATTCTGTCTGATAATGGTTACCTTTTCCTATGATCAGCATCTAGCTTAAAGCTAGGAAGTATCCAACAGGTGGAGTCTTTCTAGTTAATGCCTGGATGCTGAGAAATTTCCAATTTGGCAACTCTGGGCTCATCTGTACAGGGTTGGAGATCTGCTCAAAGGTACCTGCCATCTTGGGATACAAGGCCGGGTGACTAAGATGTCCCTATGAACATAGGGAATCGGAAGGCAAGCTCAGGAAAAGGATAAACAGTAGAAATGAATCAAAGTTAGAGAATGAGACAAAAAATGAATTCCAACACAGAATTGCTTTGTAAATATCGGCAGAGCTGGCAAACTAACTGGTCTAATCCCTGTCCCTTGCCCCTTGGCAATTTTACCAGAAAAATGGCGGCTGTAGTGAATTTGCCATCTGCACCCACACTGAGCAAGAAGGAAGGACTTGTACTTGCAAGCCAAACTACCTCGGAGACGGATTTACCTGCCGCGGCAGCATTTATCAGGTAACACCAGAAGTGTTTCCGTAAAGTAAACTCTACTTCCCCAAAAATGCCAAGAATCCAGCTAGCTAAGGAATATTCAGGAGCTTAGGGAAATGTAAAGCTCTATAAAAAGATGAAAGGCCATTTTATATAAATCAGCAACGAAAAGAAATGTTGTCTACCTCTGGGAATTCATTTGACCTGTGAAACGGTGTCATGTAGGGATGAGATGGACTGACAGCTCTGGAGTCATAAACACCTGGGTTTGAATCCAGTTCTCCTGGTTAGTAATGTGACTTCGAGCATATTATGTCACCTCTCTGTATATCAATTTTCCCATCTGTAAAAGAAAATCATACTGGTACCAACTCCATCAGGTTGTTAAGATTATTAAGTAAGGTAACATGTGTAACGGGCAGAGTGCTCAGTAGCTCAACCACATTACCATGGCATGGATTGCTATGTGTGCATATGTGCATGTGTGCACACACATGTTAATGTGTATGCACGTGTGTGCCTGTCTGTGTACCTGTAGTGAGCACAGTGGTTGAGGCAATGTGATACTTGCAGGTTTCTGCCTATTACATAGTAAATGTTCGATTATTTCGTTTAAAAAGGGATGAAAAAGTTCTGGCTGATCAAATATTCTTGGTAATGGAGTAACCAAAGCTGCCATAAACCTATAACTACTTTTTTTTAATATTCAAATGTCAGAAAATGCTCTTAAAGTCTAGATACTTCCAGAAATGGCTGTACCTTTCTTTCATAAATCAGATGGCGATTCCAGAAATGTTATAGAATTAGTGTGTCCATATAGTCATTCTGAATATCAATTGTCAGCCTACAGATGAAGCTCCAAAAAGGCCCAGTGTTACAGATTTCCAGCTGAAAGGATGGCAGATACGACCTTAGAGAAATCACCCATGACAGCCCTGTACTGTTCTTGTATACATTTCATAGGCATTAAGTGAAACTACCCTTTGTTTGCAGGAGCTTCCGAAGAACCCGAAAACTTCCCAGTTTTTCTTCCAGTTGCAGGTAAGAAATATACGTGTCTGTCTAGCCATGGAGTTCAGCCTACGCCAGGCGCAGTGACTGAGGCCTGTAATCCCAACACTTTGGGAGGCCACAGTGGGTGGATTGCCTGAGTTCAGAAGTTCAAGACCAGTCAGAGCAACATGGCAAAACCCTGTCTCTTTTAAAAATACCAAAAAAAAAAAAAAAAAATTTAGCTGGCATGGTGGCACAGGCCTGTAGTCCAAGCCACTTGGAAGCCAAGGCACAAGAATTGCTTGAACATGGGAGGCAGAGGCTGCAGTGAGCTGAGATCACACCACTGCACTCCAGCCTGGGAGACAGAGAGTTCAGCTTCAAGCCAAATAAAGCATAAACTGGTAGCCTGTAGAGTTGGTGAGGACAGAAGGAAGCCTGGGACCTTGGATTTCTAGAATTTTCTACATAAGAATGTAGTAAATGAAAAGACTCCAATGACACCGCTGGAGAAAATGGTGTGACTGGGACAGCTGGTTAACACTTGGAGTTAAAATATTACGTTTGATCTTTCTGCACATCATACAGCTGAATCTCATTCAGATGTAAGAATAAAATATAAACTAGAAGAATAAAATCATTAAAATATAAGAAATACAATTTTAATAAAATCATTAAAAACTAGAAGAAAATATGCCCATGGTAACCATATGATCTTAGAAGTTCAAGAAGACAATTCTAACAGTTAAGTACATCAACTTGTGTTTCATGTTTGTATTATTATCCTAGTGATATCAAATACCGACATGTGCAAGAGACATTGGAAAAGAATGCCTGAAAATAATAGGAGCTGCTTCTAGGTGGTCGGATTAGGGGGTCAGTTATTATTTTCTTCTTTATGCTGTATTTTAAAAATCTTTAATACAATAAGCATGTGTTAATTTTATAATAAGAAAAACACATGATTTCAATGATAGAGAATCTGGGTTTCATTTTTATCCAAGACTGAAACACAGGGCTCCTCCTCCAGTTTTTGCTTCACCCAGGTGCCATCAACTCTGGTATTCATTTGAGCCCCTGCATGCATTGATGTTAAGTGAGTGATGTGTGAGCCCCACCGTTCTTCCCACAGGAGCATTCCGTGAAAGATCTGGTCAACCCAGGCCCCTTCACTGTTTTTGCACCTTTGTCTACAGCTTTTGATGAGGAAGCTCGGGTGAGCATGAGACTGTGGGCAGAAGGGGGAGGTCTGCGGTTGGAACATAGTCTTTGGGCCTTGCCCTGGAACCAAAACTGGAAATGTTTCTAAGCAGGAGATCTAAGATCAGGTGGAGCTCACCAGCAATAGAAGGGGCTGCCTCTTGGCACAGGGACCCCTGTCAGGGGAAACATTCAGGTGGATTTGGGGTAACCACTGGCCAGAGACTTTCTGAAGGACATTACTGAAGAAGACATGAGGTTGGAGAAGATGAATAATTCTTAAGTGATTTAGACCTCCCATAGACAAAAAAATAAAAGGGAGGGGGTGTGCAGTGAGAGATGCTGGGTTAAAGAGATTTAAATAGATTATTTTCTTGCAGGATTTATCAGAGCCTTTACTGTTCTAGTATTCATGGGGGCTTGTCATACTGGATTGCCCATTCATAATAATGATAGGTGACATATATTATGAGTGTCAAATAATGTTGTGAGTGCCTGGCTTAGATGGATTCATTTGGTCCTCACAACAACCCTGTGAGCTGAGTGCTGTTGTGATCCCCATTTTACAGCTGTGAATATTGAGGAAAGTAGCTTTCCCAAGATCACATGACTAGCAGCAGGTGGAGCAAAGACCCAAACCTGGGCCTGTGTACAAAACCACTGCACACCCGGCCTCTGTATGCCTATATTTTGGACACCAGCAAAGCAGAGGCACAAAAATAATTTTTGAAAGAGCTTGACACTTTGTAATTCAAAATAAAAAGCCATTGAAGCAGTTATCATGAAACAGTGAGAATTTTGTGGGCTTTTGATTACACTTTATATTAATTAATATTGTTTGATTGTTTGTTTGTTTTTGAGACAGGGTCTTGCTCTGTCACCCAGGCTGGAGCACAGTGGCACGATCTCAGCTCACTGCAGCCTCTACCTCCTGGGTTCAAGAGATTCTCATGCCTCAGGCTCTGGAGTAGTATTTTTAGTAGAGATGGGGTTTTTACCATGTTGGCCAGGCTGTTCTCAAACTCCTGGCCTCAAATGGTCCACCTGCCTCTGCCTTCCAAAGTGCTGGGATTACAGATGTAAGCCACTGCACCCAGCCTTGTTTGTATTCTGAATTCCAGATGGAGATACGTCATGATCTTTTCCAATACTAAAGGTTTGAATCTGGCACTGATACCTCTCCGATGGGGGGAGTATACTATGCAGTGTTTCCCAGGATGTTTCCAAGACTTTTTTTTTTTTTTTTGAGGGTCATCTCACAGAACTTGGGATCTTTGCAGCATGCATTGTAAAATCCCAGACCAGAGGAACACCACGTTCCTTCCATGCTGAGAATCCACAATAGAGGCAGGAACGGAGCTAGAGTCACTTCTTCCCTTTTGCCTGAACAGCCTCCCCTCTGTAATCCTGACCACAAAGCCTACTTCCCAGAGTCTGGGTGGACCAAGAGGTGTGGAAGAGAGAATGGAGGAGAGAAGAGCCAAATGGCATGTTGCAGCAAAAGGCTCCTGCCTCTGGCTGGAACCCTCTGATCTTCTGTTACAGGTTATAGACTGGGACAAACAGGGTTTAATGCCCCAGGTTCTTCGGTATCATGTGATTGCCTGCCACCAGCTGCTTCTGGAAAACCTGAAATTGATCTCAAATGCTACTTCCCTCCAAGGAGAGCCAGTGGTCATCTCCGTCTCTCAGGTAGGAGAGGCCGCCTCGGGAAGATACCAGTTATCCTTAGGTCCTCTTTCCTCTAGATCATGTTCTTTGCAGGAACCCGGATGGAGCTGAGGCCATCATCCTCAGGAAACTGATGCAGGAACAGAAATCCCAGTGCTGCATGTTCTCACTTACAAGTGGGAATTAAATAATGAGAATTCATGGACATAGAGGGGAACAACATGCACTGGGGCCTACTGGAGGGTGGAGGGTGGGAGGAGGGAAAGGATCAGGAAAAATAACTAATAGGTACTAGGCTTAATACCTGGGTGATGAAATAATCCCTACAACAACCCCCATGACACAAGTTTACCTGTGTAACAAACCTGCATATGTTCCCCTGAACTTAAAAGTTAAGGTTTTTTTTAAAAAAAAAAAGTTCCTTATCCTTAGGTCCTCTTTCTCTTTTTTTTCTTTAAAGTAATCTCAGAAATAATAATAACAACCATTAACATATGTTAACTGATTTCTGCATGCAGGCACATAGGATTTGATGTGTACTAACTCGTTTAATCTGCAGAATACCCCCTTGATACAGACAGTGTTATCTTTAATATCCAAATAAGAAAACTGAACTCAGAAAGGTTAAGTAGCTTGTCTAAGGTCACATAAAGAACAAATATTAGAACCAGGAATAAAACTCAGAGGCAGGGCATCTCCAGGTAATAAATAGAACTGCTTTTTGGTAGCATTAGTCAGAATCTGGAAAGGTTGAAAGCTTTTGACCAAAGCCACTTGACCATGCTGGTCCAGTCCCTCCCTATACAGAGAAACAAATGGTGACTGTAGAATTCCTTGCAGAGGGAAAAAAGCCAGGGGAGGAGATATAAAACAAATATATAAGAAGCCAATTTTGAGCTGCTTGCTTATTTCATATTGGAGAATCATATTGAAATGACTGTTTGGGATGATTATTATTAACTTCTCCAGGTGAAAATTACATTTTTATCTCTGTTTTCACTTTATAATCATAATAAAAATACACTGAAGTGTTGTTAACTTGGATCTTCAGTTTTCACATTGGTAAAGCATTCTCTGAGAAGCAATTTTGTGTCTATTTCACTTTGTGCTCATTTCTTTTTTGTTTTTGATTGATTTCAGGGCGCAGTGTATTTAAATAATAAGGCTAAGATCATATCCAGTGATATCATCAGTACTAATGGGATTATTCATATCATAGACAAATTGCTATCTCCCCAAAATTTGCTTATCACTCCCAAAGACACCTCTGGAAGAATTCTGGTAGGTAAACTCTGTCATACTCTCAGCCTGGAGTGACTCAATATGTCATCTCTATTATGATTCAAAGTCATTATTTTGAAACATTTTATTTTTCTGCTCAATCTCAAGCTATTATTAAAAGCCTAGTAAACATTATTCTTAGTAAAAAGTAAATAAGTAAAAGTCTATTTTAAATTGATAAGTGGGTTTTATATGTTTTTTTTTAGCATTCACAAGGACAGATGGTCTTACATAGGTTTGGAAGATGGAGTAGGTAGGCAGGTAGGTAGGTAGAATTAAATCTTGAGTAAAACTCCTTCTAATTTGACAGAAAATGTAATTTTAACTTTTATTTTTATTTATTAATATAGGTCAGGGTTTTTGACTGAAGAACACAGAATTCACTATACTTAGCTTAGACAAAAAGGAGTTTCTCAAGATAGTAGATACATCATCAAATCTCTGGAAGGGCAGAGGCTAATTCAGATGCTACACAACTGGGAACAAAGCAGCCCAGGGAGACCTACAAAGGGTAGACACTTGGCTGGGTGCAGTGGCTCGCACCTGTAATCCCAGCTATCTGGGAGGCCAAGGTGGGCAGATTGCTTGGGTGCAGGAGTTCAAGACCAGCCTGAGTAACATGGCAAACCCTGTTTCTACTAAATGTGCAAAAAGCTAGCCAGGTGTGGTGGTGCATGCCTGTAATCCCAGCTACTTGGGAGGCTGAGGTGGGAGAATCACCTGATCCCAGGAGGTTGATGCTTGCAGTGAGCTCAAGGCATTGAGCTGAGATCGTGCCACTGCACTTCAGTCTGGGAAACCAGAGTGAGATCCTGTCTAAAAAAACATGTTTTTAATTCACACACACACACACACACACAAGGTGTACAGCTAACCTGATAACCTCACCACCACCACCAGGCTGTTCTGGCTGTCCTGGCTGTCACAGCTCTGTGACTGTCTCCAGCCTCACCACCGTGGACACCAGACACTGGGATATAGATATCCCCATTGTGCTTGCCAGAGTGTTGGATCTCCCCTCTAGCAGCTGCTGCCACTTTATATTATTTCTTTCCACCAACAAACTTTGCACAAGTGCTTCTGCTTGGAGGATCATATATAACATAAGGGGCTCTAGCTGCAAGGGAGTCTGGGAAAAGATAGTGTTTAGCCTACTGATCTCTAGAATGCAGAAAAGCTTGGGCAGAAGAGAGCTGGAGCAGCTACTGAGGAGCCTATCTACATACCTGCCAGGTTATGATACCTTTATTTTTTTCACTTGAGCTCTTGTTAAGTTCCTTGTAAACTGTATAAGGAAAAGTTTCATGCTCATTCTTATTATCTTTGCAGCAAAATCTTACGACTTTGGCAACAAACAATGGCTACATCAAATTTAGCAAATTAATACAGGTAAAAATCAAGGGGAAGTTGATTCAGAGTATAACCTGCCTAAAAAAGTTTTGTTTTGTTTGTTTTGTTGTTGTTTCTGCTTTGTTTTTGATATCAGCCAGCTGTTGTGGGATCTGTGTGGGGAAGTTCCAATTTTCTGGTGAGCAAAGTCATTCTCTGCCACTCACTTCTCAGAATGTTATATGGCTTCTTGAACTATATAATGTACACTGGCTGAGTTAGAAATTGGGGATTTGAGGCTGGAGAGAGGGAAAGAAGTTGGGATGTGGCAGCAGTGTACTATGTGCTTCATATCTGGAATTATCAACTCCATTATAAAGATGGGGAAGTTGCATGGAAGAGTCGGGAACTTTATACCTGTGAGGCAGGTAGAAATTAAAACCATATCTTTCTGGTGGGCACAGTGGCTCACACCTGTAATCCCAGCACTTTGGGAGGCCAAGGCAGATGACCAATTGAGGTCAGGAGTTCGAGACCAGCCTAGCCAACAGGGTGAAACTCCATCTCTACTAAAAATATAAAAATTAGCCAGGCACAATGGCATTCACCTGTAGCCCAGCTACTTGGGAGACTTAGGCAGGAGAATCACTTGAACCCAGGAAGCAGAGGTTGCAGTGAGCCAAGATTGTAACCCACTGCACTCCAGCCTGGGTGACAAGTGAGACTCCATCTCAAAAAAAAAAAAAAAAAGTATCTTACTGCTCTTACTGACTTCAGAGATTATTCCCATGAATTGAGTGTAAACTTCCAGTATGAACAAAAGATTGTAGAAGAGAATAGGGAGGAGTAGGCCAAGCACTTTCTGAGGTTCTCTCTTTCCCACTCTTCCACCCTGAGCAGTCCTGGGGGCTCCAGAATTTGACTTTCTGATTTGCTCTCCAAGAAAACATAGGTCAGGACAGGCATGGTTGGCTCTTGCCTGTAATCCTGGTACTTTGGGAGGCCAAGATAGGAGGATTTCTTGAGCCCAGGAGTTCGAGACCAGCCTGGGCAACATGGCAAAACCCCGTCTCTTCAAAAAATACAAAAATTAGCAGAGTGTGGTGGTGCATGCCAGTAGTCCCAGCTACTCAGGAGGCTGAGGTGGGAGGATCACTTGAACCCGCAAGGTTGAAGATGCACTGAGCTATGATTGTGCTACTGCACTCCAGCCGGGGCAACAGAGGGAGACCCTGCCTCAAAAGAAAGAAAAAAAATGTAGCTCAGAATGGTTGGAGTGAGATGGGCTTCTAGTTTCTAGCTACATCACCCATGAACCATCCAGAGTCCCAGTAAGCCATAGGCTGGAGCATGGAGGAGAATCCTCAGAGACAGACCCACTGCCTGCATGTCTGGGCCTTGCTCATGCCAGCAAGGGGCGGACTCCCTGTGTTTCAGGACTCAGGTTTGCTGAGTGTCATCACAGATCCCGTCCACACCCCAGTCACTCTATTCTGGCCCACGGACCAAGCCCTCCAAGCCCTCCCTGCTGAACAACAGGACTTCCTGTTCAACCAAGACAACAAGGACCAGCTGAGGCAGTGTTTGAAGTTCCATGTGATACGAGATGCCAAGGTATGTAGTTTACATGCAGATATAAGTGCAAGAATGTCCCAGGGTGGTGATAAAATTCAGCACTGAGGCATTGTGGCCTAGGAACTGTCAGTGCATCCCTGTGTCCACGGTGTGCAGGAAGCTGCAGCATCCCCTGCCCCACCGTGTCCTCCTCTGACTGGCCGTGGTTCATTGGCTCCTGCAGTACACCACATGTGGTTCTGTTCCTTGGACCTGCCATTTTTATTTTTTAACTTTAACCAATACCCAAGAGCATCATTCCTCTCCCTACTGCGGATCAGCCTTTCCTCCTTCCTGGTTCTCCTGCCAAAATGGCTAATGACAACATTTCTCAAGTTTTTCCAGATGGACTCTTTCTCTTCCAATTCCAAAGTTTCTAGGCAAATGACTGATTGATCGGGCTTTAATCAGTGTGGCCCCTGAACTGATTAACTGTATCAGAGAAACAAACACAATTATATAGGAACATGCATGATTGTATAGGAACATATATGATATAGGAATAAGTACAATATAGGAACAAGCGTGATCATATAGGAACATGCACAACCATACAGGAACAAGCATGGCCATATAGGAACTTCCACGATCATATAGGAACATATATGATCATGTAGGAGCAGCACAATCATATAGGAACAAGCATCATATAGGAAAAAGCACAATCATAGGAACAAACACGATCATATAGGAATAAACACGATCATATAGAAACAAGCGTGATGATATAGGAACATGCACAATCATATAGGAACAAGCGTGGCCATATAGGAACTTCCACGATCATATAGGAACATATATGATCATATAGGAGGAGCACAATCACATAGGAACAAGCATGATCATATAGGAAAAAGCAGAATCATATGGGAGCAAGCATGATCATATAGGAACAAGCACGATCATATAGGAACAAGCGGATCATATAGGAGCATGCACGATCATACAGGAGCATGCACAATCACATAGAAGCAAGCACAATCATATAGGAAAATGAATGGTCATATAGGCACAAGCACGATCATATAGGAACAAGCACAATCATAGGAACATGGACAATCACGAGCAGCACAATCACATAGGAGCAAGCACGATCATATGAGAACATGGATGATCATATAGGAGCAAGCACAATCATGTAGGAACATGGACAATCATATAGGAACATGGACCATCATATAGGAGCAAACACCATCATACAGGAGCTGTCATGATCATACAGAAGCAGCATGATCATATAGGAGCAAACATGATCATATTGGAGCAAGCATGATCATATAGGAGCAGCACGATCATATGGGAGCATGCACAGTCTTATAGGACAAGCATGATCATATAGGAGCAAGCATCATCATATAGGAACATGACAGCAATCCTGAGTTCTCATCTAGGACTCTTGTTTCTCTCCAGGACCGAATCTGTCCAGTTCAAGAATGCCAAATGCCCCAACTTCAGTTCATCCACAGCATCTACATTAGTTTCCCAAGGCTGCCATAACAAATTAACACAAACTGGGCAGCTTAAACAACAGAAATGTGTTCTCTGTAGCAAACAGTTCTGGAAGCTGGATGTTGGAGATCAAGGAGCTGGCAAAGTTGTTCCTTCTGGAGGGTCTGAGGCAGAATTTGCTCCCCGATGCTCTTCCCACTTCTGGTGGCTTCTGGAAATTCTTGGTGCTCCAGGCCTGTAGTGCATCCCTCTAATCTCTGTCTCCGCCATCAAGGGCTGTCTCTCCCTGTGTGTTTCTGTGCCTTTACGTAGCATTTGCCTGTTCTTTCTTCTTGTAAGAACACCATTCATATTAGATTAAGAGCCTACTCTACTCCAGGATTACCTCATCCTAACTAATCACATCCCCAATGACCTCATTCCAAATAAGATCATGTTCATGGAACTGGGGTTCAGGACTTCAATATAATTCTTTGAGAGGCACAGTGCCGCTCACAACTGCATCCTAGGTCATTCCCCAGCCTTACTCTCTTATTCTTTCATTGGCTTCATATATTAAGACTGCATCTTCAGAGACTCCCAAGCACAGAAGGGGGATGGAAGGATGATTGAAACCAGTCCAGCTGGTCCACTCTTTTCCTCCAGAAGGAATTTCCAACCTACTAGAGAGCACCCAATTATTCTTCCCATTCGTTATACCTGTGGTCATTGGAAAGCTAAAGTTATTATAACTCATGAAAAAACTTGCAACTGAATTTGGTTTTTCGGTAAAGCTCTTTCAGGCCATCCCTTTTTCAGCCCAAATAGGGGGTAGTCACATGGCACCATCTGTCCTACAGGTTTTAGCTGTGGATCTTCCCAGATCCCCTGGCCGGAAGACCCTGCAAGGTTCAGAGCTGAGTGTGAAGTGTGGAACTGGCAATGACATCGTGAGTATCATCATGAAGGGTGGGCAGGAAGGGGTTAACACATTCACAGCAAGCCATTCCCTAACCACTGCCCCTTCAAGGAGATGTTTGCTTTTTTCCCTCCATTCATAGCACGCTCACTTTTTTCTCACTGCCTTCAAAGGTATTTTTCCTGAAAGTGCATTAGTAGCTATGAAAAACCTGATAAATCCTGTCCAACCCAATCCCTCCTAGCAGGTGGCAGGAAGCCTCTTACACTGTGGAGAGCAGCTTCCAGTTAATTTTATTTTTTCTGTAGAGCATTTATTTTCCAATGTGAGGTACTTTCCTAAAACAGGAAAGCATACCGTCACTCCTTTCTCTTCCTTCCAAGCCCCACCACTGTGGCCTCACCGCCAACCCTCTCTTGGCAGTCAGAGCCAGCTCTGGGCTTTACCTACTTCGATCAGCCAACTGAGAGGTTTGCAATTTTAACCTTCCCTGGCTCGTTCCTGAACAATTCTGTCTTCCTGTAATTCCATATGATGAAGGGGTCTAATAGGATTATTTCAACTGCATATCATGGAGAAGCCAAAATGTAGCGACTTAAATGTATAAGGATTTATCCTCTTTCATAGAAGAAATCTGGAGGTAGCCAATCAGAGTTCATATGATGGCTCAGTGGAGAGGCTCCTTCTGTCTTTATGCTCTGCAGCACATGGTTCCAGCCCCTAAGGTCCAACATGGTTGCTGGAGTTCAGCCACCATGTCCACTTTCCAGGCAGCAGGAAGGATGAAGGGCAAAAGAGATGCAGCTCCCAATTGAGTTGATTCCCTTCAAGGAAAATTCCAACAAGTTCCATACAACATTCTGCATACATCTTATGACCAGTATCCCTTTGGTGTTTGAATTAGAATTGCATTGAACTTATAACTGAATTTGAAGAGTATTCACAACTTTTCGTTCCAGCTTCTGTAACATCCCAGTGTACACTCTTGAGATTGTCCTGTCTCCCTAGACCAAAATAGACAATATCAGAGAAGGATAGTAAGAATGCCTTCTGCTTGTTCTGTGTGTTAATATAGCTTTCAGAGCACTTTGCAATGTATTATTTAGTCTGATCTGTATTAACAATCCAATATTAGAAATCATTTACTTATTTCCATGGTAGAAAAAAAGAAATGAACCTCAGAGAGGTTCCGTGACTTGCCCGTGGTCACAGTCCATAAGTGAACATGCAAGGCTTTAAGTACAGTTTTCTGGTGTTCCTCCACTGAGTCGTATTATCTCCATCCCATCCATACATGCTGGGAGTTATCTTTTTTTCTTCTCAAAAGTTTTCTAAAAGCATTTTATATCTTGGAAGGATAATGTATCCATCAACTTACTAGCTGGTGACCTCAGGAAAGGAAGCCCTGAGATTGTCACAAACATTAAATGAAATAATGTACATGTGAAAAAAGAAATTGTCATTACAAAGTTAAAGCCTGAAACTTGGACATCATGGAAAGAAAGCTGAACCAGGCACCTTGCTAGGTGCTGGCACTATATAAGGAGACTTTGGTAACTACACTCAAAGAGGGCACATCAGCGAAGTTCTTCCCTGACCACAGCAAGGACATCCCTGCTGCATGCTATCACTCACTGCTGACGTTTCCCCTTTGGTAGAGGCAGTGAGGTAGAGGGGTCAAGTAGGCAGGCTCTGGGACTGACTGCCTGGGTGCAGATGCCCACACCACCATTCACGGGCAAGTCATTTAACCTCTTACTGCCCTAGTTCCCCCATCTGTAAATGGGTACTAACAATGGTAGCTACATCCAACACAACAACCTTGGATAGTTGTAAGAATTAAAACAATTTGCACAGGTAAAGCACTTAGAATAGTATCTGACACATAATACATGCTGGGTATTTGATAAGCATATAAATACATGGGGTTTTATTCAGTTCTTCCTGAGTCTTGCAGTTACTGGCCATGTAATATGACTGGGAGAGAAGAGATGTATGAGAGATTGACTATTTTTTTTCTCTCTTTTTTTTCTCTCTCTCAGGGTGACCTCTTTCTGAATGGCCAAACGTGCAGAATTGTGCAGCGGGAGCTCTTGTTTGACCTGGGCGTGGCCTATGGCATTGACTGTCTGCTGATGGATACCATCCTGAGCGGCCGCTGTGACACCTTGACTACCTTCAATATTTCGGTCAGTCCTGAAAACAACAGTGTAGTAAGAGAAACTTAAGCCAAAGAATGGCCCTTGAGGTCCGGTGTGGACTCTCCTCAGCAAGACCAGGACCCAGAAGACCTGAGGGCCAAATGATGTGGTTCTTCAGACTCAGAATCAGCAGGCATCTACTTAGCCCCACACAGCCTGGAATATTCTTTATCCACCCACCCACTCACACACCCATTAATTCCCTTAGCATTGAGAAAACAGTTCCTGGATACCAACCGTGTGCCAACTGCCATTCGTTTTCAAACGCATCCATCTATTCAGTCACTCTTCATTCAAAAAACATTTGTTGAACATCTGCCAGATTAAAGCGTATGAAATTGCCATGTCTGACACTCTGGAGCCTACGAAAAGGGCAATTTCGTAGAGTCAGCCTAATATGATATGCCATTCATACTTCCATTGACTTACCCAATGATTCATTCATTTGACAACATTGAACTTCTGTCCTAGGCCCTGCACTGTGCGGGGCATTTTTACATTCACTCATTCATCCATCCAGCACCTTTACCGAGTACTGCCCTGGAGCCAGCCATTGTGCTCAATGCTTAGCTTACCCCTGCAATAATCCATTAATAGGAATGGTTATCCACTCTATCATGTAGATTTAAAAACTGAGTCTCAAAGAGGTAAAGTGACTTTAGATGGCAAATTTTGTCACCAGTTGATATCAGTACCTGGCATCCCCTAGGAATCTCAATAACTATCCCAAATTTTTTGGATTCCAGTCAGCCAAAGCAGGAGATGAAACCAGTTGTCCTTTCTACCATAGGGGTCTTCTTAATTTCTAAATTACACTCCACACATAATTTTCAGTTAATCCTTTCCCCTCAACAATCCCCTGGAGATCAAATAGCAGCAATAATTATTATCCCTATTTATTATGAAACTAAGGCTCAAATAGTGATTGGCCAAAAGTATCCCATCTAACTTAAAATGGAACTAACATTTGCAGCCATATGTCCCACTGCTACTGCCATATGCCTATAAGACTGCCCTCGTCCAGCTCTGTGTAACAGATTTTCCCTTCAGAGAACAAAACCACAGAGCCAATGTCCAAGACAGACTTTCTGAATTATCTGTGGCAAAGTTACAGTGTGTTTGTTTTGATATGCTTTGTTGTTGTCGTTGTTTTGAGATAGGGTCTTGCTCTGTCATCCAGGCTAGAGTTTAGTGGTGCGATCACAGCTCACTGCAGGCTTGAACTTCTGGGCGCAAGCAGTCCCCTCGCTTCGGCCTCTGAAGTTGCTGGGACTACAGGCTCATGCGCCACCATGCCTGGCTAACTATTTTTTTACAGATGGAGCCTTGCTGTGTTGCCCAGGCTGGTCTCAAACTCCTCGCCTCAAGTGATCCTCCTGCCTTGGCCTCCCAAAGTGCCAGGATTACAGGTGTCAACCACCATGCCTGGCCTCTTTCATATTCTGGATCATAGCCAGTGTCTTAAGATTAATTAAGCCCTTAATCTATCCAGGTATTAAGAACATTTCCTTGTGTTTTCTGATGTTCTTGATTTTCAAGTGTTTCTTTTCTTGCATACTAGGGGGACTGTGGGAGCTGTTTCAATACTCCCAGCTGTCCAAAATGGAGTAAACCAAAGGTAATTAAGAATGAAGTGATAATGTTTGGAGAGCCACAGGTCTGATTCATTGTCAGACCTCTGTGTGTGTGTGTGTGTGTGTGTGTGTGTGTGTGTGTGTGCGCGCGTGCGCGTGCCAGTGCGTGTATCTGCATATGTTGTGTAAATGTAATTTCTGTCATTCTTTCAACAAAAAAGCCAATGGAGTAAGATAGATATTCTCGGCCCAGGCCACCTGTCAACCCATGTTCTAGAAACTGTCTAGAAAAGTCATGGGATGGTAGACCTAGAAGGACTTGGAAGATAATTAATAGCTGTATTTTGTTGGCTGCTGTTCATGTCCCAGTTTCTGTGCTGTGCCCTTATGTACTCATTACCCTATTCCTCTTTAAAATACTCAAAGGTAATAATAAGCTATTATTACCTACACTTATGAGAAAAATGAGTCTCAGAGAGGGTAAGCAATCACCCAAGGCTACACAGCTGGTAAGAAGAATGCTAGAATGCAAGTCCAGAGTGCAATGGAGAGTAACGGTTAAGTCAATGAAATTTGGAGTCCACAGGTATGGGGTCAAATTCCATAATCTTTGGCAATCCTATGACCTATCAGGTTTGCCTCTGTAAAATGGAGGTAATGATGGATTCTGTGTGCAGCTATTAGGAAAAGGAATTTTTATTTTTTTGAGACAGAGTCTCGTTCTGTCACCAGACTGGAGTGCAGTGGCGTGATCTCACTCGCTGCAACCTCTGCCTCCCAGGTTTGAGGGATTTTCCTGCCTCAGCCTCCTGAGTAGCTGGGACTACAGGAACATACAACCATGCCCAGCTAATTTTTGTATTTTTAGTAGAGACGGTTTTACCACATTGACCAGGATGGTCTTGATTTTTTGACCTCGTGATCCTCCCACCTCGGCCTTCCAAAGTGCTGGGATTATAGGTGTAAGCCACCACGCCTGGCCAGAAAAAGTAAATTTTAAAATGTGGGTATACTTAAGTGCTTGGCACATAGTAAGTGTTCATTAAATACCGGTGATTTTTGTTTGTTTGTTTTTACTTATTCCGAAGTCAAGTTCTTTCTAGTCTGCTGGTCAAACCTATAGCAAAAATATCTGTACAAAACAAAATCTAACTCATACCATCTCTGCCTACAATTTGGGAGCCTTGCCCCACATCCCTTCCATGACAAGAAGCTACCTCTTTCCCACTCCCTCCCAAAGCAACCATGCCATTTGCAGAGCACTCTAAGGGTCAAAAAGTTCTTCCTCTTGAAACTGGGGAGAAATCTTCCCACAGATGCTAAATCTACCCCCTGCCCCATCCTCATGTTTCTGCCACTGGCCCGTTGACTCTCATAGGAAAAATATTGCCTTAGAAAAAAATTTGGCTACCGTTGGAAGTCCCAGTTTTTATTTGGGCAGTACCGGGATCCTCCACAAGGGCGCACACTAGGGCCCCAGGGCCCCAGTCCCTCAGTCCCTGTGGTGGAAAGTGAAGGGATGGTCTGCTCTCTTCTTTTAGGGCGTGAAGCAGAAGTGTCTCTACAACCTGAGCTTCAGGAGGAACCTGGAAGGCTGCCAGGAGCAGTGCGGCCTGTTCGTACAGATCTCCAAGTGCTGCAAGGGCTACTTCGGGCGAGACTGTCAGGGTGAGGGCGCCTCTTCCCCCCTTCCGACTCTAAAAGTGGTAATATGCTCATGTTCATGGTCCAGCCTTGGAATGTACCAAAATTATAGAGAGATGGGGGTAACACTGCTACTAATGATTCCCAGACCCCAAAACAGTCACTCTGAAGAGTTATGTATCATTCCTTCTACTTTATTTGGCTTTTTTTTTTTTTAATGGAATTTCGCTCTGTCACCAGGCTGGAGTGCAATGGTGTCATCATGGCTGACTGCAACCTCTGCCTCCTGGGTTCAAGTGATTCTTCTGCCTCAGCCTCCTGAGTAGCTGAGGCTACAAGGCACATGCCACCATGCCCAGCTAATTTTTGTATTTTTAGTAAAGACGGGGTTTCAGCATGTTGGCCAGGATGGTCTCGATCTCTTGACCTTGTGATCCACCCGCCTCAGCCTCCCAAAGTGCTGGGATTACAGGCGTGAGCCACCGCGCCCGGCCTATTTGGTATATTTTTTTTTAATCAAGTTGAGATCCTACTGTGCATATGTTGTAATTGTGTGTCTGCTTTTTTCCTTGCCATTAGAACTCAGGCATTTCTGATGGTGCTAAGGACACCATATTTCATTTTTGATGCTGTGCAACATGATATCTATGATATTGATAAACATGTTTAAATGCATTTAATATGATTCTCCCTTGGCAGGTGATGTACTAACACAGTATGTATGGGCCATGATTTCCTGAGCCCACCCCTGTCCCAGCTAGAGGACTTATAGTACTGGCTTCCTCTGTTACCAGGAATGGGCTCCTTGCCAGAGCACATTTGGGCCCATCCCGAAACCCCTATGTTAACTTCTAGCCAACAATACATCAACAGCAGCAGCATAACAAATGCCTAAAAAGCACTTCTGATCTGCCATATGTTGTTCTACATAGGCACATTTATTGAGTTTTATTGAGTACTTTTTCCCATACATATCAAAATATTTAATCTGGGCAACAACCCCTAGGGAGTAGGTTCCATTTTTGTCCCCACCCCTCCCCCCCACCTCTGACTTTTTTGGAGAAAGAGTCTTGCTCTGTTACCCAGGCTGGAGTACAGTGGCAGGACCACAGGTCACTACAGTCTCAACCTGCTGGGCTCAAGTGATACTCCCACCTCAGCCTCCCAAGCAGTTGGGACTACAGGCACATGCCACCACACTCAGCTCATAGTTTTGTATTTTTTGTAGAGCTGGGGTTTCGCCATGTTGCTCAGGCTGGTCTCAAACTCCTGAGCTCAGACAATCCATCCACCTTGGCCTCCCAAAGTGTTGGGATTACAGGTATGCATCACCAAGGCTGGCCTGTGGTCCCCATTTTTAAATGAGAAAACAGAGGCACAGAGAGGATAAGAAGTAAATACCCAAGATCCTGCTGGTCTGTCTCCGGAAGCCATGATTTCTACTAGCATCATGACCTCATTGAGAATACTCTGGGTTGAGAGCTCCCGTGATCACCCAGCTCCACCCTTAATCACTAAAGTGTGGACCATTCATGAAAATCAGTATCATTCTTACATTTGTTCAGTACTCTATATTTGCAGAATGTTCTTGGTTATAATGCCTCATTTGATCTTCACAATAACACTGTGGTATAGGTCAAGCAGACACGTTATCATTGTTATTATCATCATCATTTAGGGCTAAGAAAACAAAAGCTCAGAGCTGGTTCATTGCTCAGCCCAGATATCCTCAAATCCTGTGCCTACAAACCCCCAAATACAGTGCACAGTTCAGTGTATCATCCTGCCAAGACAGAATCATACCAGATACCATAAAGTTCATGTCCCACAGGCCAGTGGCTTGCCCTAAATGTTCACTGACACCTAGAGCCACATGGTCCCTCTGGGCTAACAGATGTCAGATGCCACAGCTCGTTTATGCAAGTGCTGAGCTGCTCTGGCTTTGGCTCTCGAGTCACCGCTGTTTCATCTCTTCCAGCCTGCCCTGGAGGAGCAGAGGCCCCGTGTAATAACCGGGGTGTCTGCCAGGATCAGTACTGGGGCACCGGAGAGTGTAAATGCAACACCGGCTTCAACGGGACGGCGTGTGAGATGTGCTTGCCGGGGAGATTCGGGCCTGATTGTCTGCGTATGTGGCACCGCTCTCCCGTCTCTAACTTGTTTTTTGACTGTGTGCTCCCTGTCCTCCTCCATGCCATCTGCCTGACCTGGAGGCATCCTTCTTGTCCTTTCTCCAGCCACACACCTCTCATCTGCCTGGCCTGTGTGCTTATTTCCTCCTTGGATGTTTTCCCAGTTTCCGCTGAAAAAGCTTCGCCTCTAGAAGTGAAACTTGTCCCCAGCAGCCACCAAGGCAAGATGTGGCTGAACAATGTTCATTCAGTCATTCAACTAATGTGGATTTGCTGAGTCCTTACTAATGCTAAATGCTGACATTGATTGAGTGCCTATTATGTGCCAGGCACATGTGTTTTGCAGTTTAGTCCTCTTACCCACCCTTTGAGATAGGTACTGTTTTTATCCGCAATTAGCAGATGAAGAAACCAAGGTACAAAGAGCTTAAGTGATTTGCTCAAGAGCCAGGAATTTTTCTTTTTCTTTTTCTTTTTTTTTTTTTGAGACAAAGTTTGCTCTTGTTGCCCAGGCTGGAGGGCGATGGTACAATCTCAGCTCACTTCAACCTCCACCTCCTGGGTTCAAGCGATTCTCCTGCCTCAGCCTCCCGAGTCGCTGGGATTACAGGCATGCACTCCCACACCCAGTTAATTTTGCATTTTTAGTAGAGATGGGGTTTCTCCATGTTGGTCAGGCTAGTCTCGAACTCCTGACCTCAGGTGATCTACCCACCTCAGCCTCCCAAAGTGCTGAAATTATGGGCATAAGCCACCGTACCCAGCTGAATTTTTCTAATGTCTAGGGGTTTGTGGTTTGGGGACCGACAGGGACAAAATCCCAGCTCTCAAAAGGCCTCAGCCTTTGTTACAGAAACAAATTTTTCTAAAAAATAGTTATAAAGGATATAAAAGCAAAGAACCAGGTAGAAGGTTCAAGAATGAAAGGAGACATTGTTTTAGAAGACCCCTCACATAGGGAATATTTGAGTGGAGACCTGGCGGACACGAGTGGGCCAGGCATGAGGTATGAAGACCAGGCCAACCAAACTTTCGGCAGTGCGGGAAACACTCCATGACACCACTGGCCAGTGTGGTAGCCACAGCCACATGTGGCCATCGGGCACCCAAAATGTGTGGCTGAGGAACCAAATGTTTAATTTTAATTAAATAGCCATGTATAGCTAGTAGACCGTGCAGACCAGAGGAACTGCTCTCCTGGAGGCAGGAGGGGCAAGTGCAAAGGCTCCAGGACAGGAGCCGGCTTGGTGTGTCAGCAACAGCAAGACAACCAGAGTGGCTGAGCAGAGTGGGCAAAGAGGAGGCAGAGAGGAAGAGAATGCAATCTGAAGGTCACCAGGGGCCAGATCTTCTTGGCCAATGAAAGGCTGTACGTGTGACAGGAGGCCAGCAAAGCGTTGTGAACAGAGGGGTGTTGGGAAGAGGTTAGAAAGGATGGCTCTGGTGAGGGTGTCTGTAGGGGAGCAGGCACAGAAGCAGGGCCCCTTGGGGAAGATGATGTAACAATTTAGGCCGGAGCTAATGGTGACAGCGCAGTAGTGCTGGAGATGGTGACAAGTGGTGAAATTAGTACATTTTTTTTTGAGACAGAGTTTCGCTCTTGTTGCCCAGGCAAGAGTGCAGTGGCACAATCTCAGCTCATTGCAACCTCTGCCTTCAGCATTCAAGCGATTCTCCTGCCTCAGCCTCCTGAGTAGCTGGCATTATAAGCACCCACCACCACATCCAGCTAACTTTTGTATTTTTGGTAGAGACGGGGCTTCACCATGTTGGCCAGGCTGGTCTCGAACTCCTGACCTCAGGTCATCCACCCACCTTGGCCTCCCAAAGTGCTGGGCTTATAGTGTGAGCCACCACACCTGGCGTGGTATGTATTTTTTAATGTTACCTTTTTTATTTTTTTTTGGACAAAATCTCTATTACCCAGACTGAAATACAGTGGCTCAATCATGACTCACTGCAGCCTCAAATTCCTGGGCTCAGGCAATCCTCCCACCTTAGCCTCCTGAGTAGCTAGGACCACAGGCACATGCCTCCATACCTAATTAATTTTTTATTTTTTTAATTTTTTGTAGAGATTGGGTCTCCCTGTGTTCCCCAGGCCGGTCTCAAACTCCTGGCCTCAAGCGATCTTCCTGCTTCAGCCTCCCAAAGCACTGGGATTACATGATCCGCTGCACCTGGCCACAATTTTCCCTTTTTTTTTTTTTTTTTTTTTTTTTTTTTTAAGACAAGGTCTCATCCTGTCACCCAGGCTGGGGTGTGATCACAGCTGACTGCAGCCTCAACCTCTTGGGCTCAAGCAGTCCTCCCATCTCAGCCTCCTGAGTAGGTGGGACTAAAGGCATGTACCACAACACCCAGCTAATTTTTGTTTGGCCTTTTTGTTGTTGTTTTATAGATACGGGGTTGCACCATGTTACCCAGGCTGATCTTGAATTTCTGGCCTCAAGCAATCCGCCCACCTCAGCCTCCCAAAGTGCTGGGATTATAGGCATGAGCCACCACACCCAGCCAAAATTTTAAATAGATTTCTCCATTAGGAAGCCCCAGATGAGATTATCTCCCCAAAATGCATACCCCATGACCCTCTCTACTGTGATTATAACGTTCATCATATTTATAATTACATGTTCAGTAGCTGGGCACTCTGAGGCTGTAAGCCCCGTGAGAACAGGAACTTTCTCTATTATGTTTTTCCCTGTAACCTCATTGCTTAGCAGGGCCTGGCCTGTGATATTCCCTGAATAAGTTATTTTTTGGATGTTTCAATGAATGAATGAGTGACTGTGACATAAGCATGGGTACCTCCCACAACTGAAAATGCACAGCCAACAAGGGGTCGGGGAGCTGGTGGACTGAGTCTCGACCTCTGATTACTGATCGTATCCTAATTTGTTTACAGCCTGCCGCTGCTCGGACCATGGACAGTGCGATGATGGCATCACGGGCTCTGGGCAATGCTTCTGCGAAACGGGGTGGACAGGCCCCTTGTGTGACACTCAGGCAGGTCTGTCATGGGAGTGGCCAGCTGCTGGAAGCCCAGGGCTGCAGTGGACTGCCGAGAGCATACAAGTGAGGCTGGGGGTCTGAGGGACATCTGAAAAAAGTGACAAAGCAGGTGTTCCGGTTTCCACGTGGTAAAGATGATTTGGATCTGTAGCCCTGGACCTTAGGAGGATGGAGACTTATAGTAAAACTAGAAGAAAAGATTTAACTCAAAACCTATGAAACTAGCATGCCATCCTGTGTGATTATAGGACCCACCTCAAGCACAGAATCCCAGGCTCAGGCAAGGACTGCCTCGTCTTGGTGGTTTTGGGGCCCAGTTGGGTACTGACACAGAGGCTGAGTAGTTTCATGTAAAATGCAGTCTTTGGAGGCCGAAGACCAGGGTCTGACCCCTGGTTCTGCTGCTTACTAGATGAATGGCCTTAGATATTCCATGCTTTCTGAGCCTTGACTTGCTCATCCTTAAAAAGAACTACATGCTACACAATCTGCAAGGAAAGAATTGCTGGGAGGGTCAGAGCGCATGGTTTTGAAGTTCCCAGTGTATGCAGATGCCCAAAACAAGCAGCTGCCATTATCACTGTCACCATTATCATCATTGTCATAGCTCAATCCTTACTAAACTGCTACTTTTCTGAAGTCTCCTTTATACCCAAAGCCCTGTGTTCTGGTAGGTCTGAAATGCACTGGTTGAATTATCCTACGTGAATGACTGTCATTTCATCCTCCCTGGGGTCAGAGGGCATGGCGAGGCCCTTCCTGTGGGCTTTAGCAACCTGAAGTTTCACAGCTTGCAACAGTATGGCTAACTTGAGTTCCTCCTGCTCCTTGCTGCTCCTGCCTCCTCCCTCCTCCCTCCTTTCTCCTCCCTCCTCCCACCTCCCTCCTCTTGCTGCCTCCCCTAAACACCAGTGCTTCCTGCTGCCTGCATGCACTGCAGCCCCAGTCAACATCAAAGCTCCAGATGTCTCCCTAGCTCAGTGGTGCTTTCAGAAGGCTGTGGAATTTCTCTTCCAGTTTAACCATCTCCAGCTGGAACCCCTGTCTTTAGAGCCAGAGAGGCCAAGTTCATTCCTGCTAATAAGTTTTGTGATATAAAGTGTCAATTGATATCCCCTAAAAAACATTTTTCTCATATGAATCTCAATGCCATTGCAGAGATCATGTGTTACTATAAAAGAGTAATTCTAGAATCCCAGAATCTGCAAGGCTGGAGAAGATCTTAGCAAATCACCCCATCTTCCTGCTGCAGAGGGCGCTTGTGAACACAGCAGTGGTCCAGAGTCTTGGGAAGTCTCCTTAGCTGGGTTTTAACTCTTCACACCATGGGTGCAGGATGAAAGTGGCCCCTTTCTTTGCAGTTTTGCCTGTAGTGTGTACGCCTCCTTGTTCTGTTCATGCCACCTGTAAAGAGAACAACACGTGTGAATGTAACCTGGATTATGAAGGTGACGGAATCACATGCACAGGTGAGCCACCTTTGTGCACAGGTGAAACAGCAGTGTGGTGTGGGACAGGAGCAGGACTTGCTCATGGTGCCTGGGCTTCATCCTGGCCCTCCTTCCTGTCTGGGCCACTTCAGCAGCACCTAACCTCTCTGTGACTCAGTTTCCTTAATGGGTGTGCTCCTGCTTGATCTGCTCACTTTCCAGGTCAGGATTTCAAAATTGTTTTGCAAACTGGGATGCACTTTAGAGTGTTTTTCTTTCTCTCTTTCTTTTTTTTTTTTTTTTTTTTTGAGATGGAGTTTCACTCTTGTCACCCAGGATGAAGTGCAATGGCACGATCTTGGCTCACTACAACCTTCACCTCCCAGATTCAAGCAGTTCTCCTGCCTCAGCCTCCCAAGTAGCTGGTTTTATAGGCATGCACCACCATGCCCAGCTAATTTTAGAGTGTTTTTCTAACTCTACAAGTAACCCAGCCTTCAAAAAATCAGAAAATACACAACACTATTTTTTTTAAGTTAAACCTAAACATACTCTCACCACCAGGTGAGAACCACTGTGAATGTGGCAACATCTATCTGCGGTAGTTAGGATATAGGCTCAGCCCAGAGACCCAAATGAACAGCAGCATAAATAAGGCAGATGCTTTCTATTGTCTACATAGCAGGTTGGCGGCATCCAGGGCTAACAGTTTCACTCTGAAAGGTCATTTGGGGGCCTGAACTCCTTTCATCTTGTGACTCTGCCATCATTCACTCACCTTGCCTGAGGTGGCCAGTACCACAAACCCGTCTGGGACAGCAGGATGGAAGGAGAGGAAGGAGGCAAACCTCCTTCCCTTTAAGAACGCAAACTAGGAATTTGCCAAAATCACTTCTGTTCCCATCCTATTGGCTGGAATCTCTTCGGTCATGCCTAGCTGCAAGGGAGCCTGGGAAATGTAGTCTTTTATTGGGCAACCCATGAGCCCACCTGAAAATCAATTATTATAGAAAAAAAAAAAGATAAGCTGGGCACGGTAGCTCATGGCTGTAATCCTACCGCTTTGGGAGGGCAAGGTAGGCAGATCACTTGAGGACAGGAGTTTGAAACCAGCCTGGCCAACATGGCGAAACCCCATCTCTACTAAAAATACAAAATTAGCCAGGCATAGTGGCAGGCACCTGTAATCCCAGCTACTCAGGAGGCTAAGGCTGGAGAATCACTTGAACCCGGGAGGCAGAGGTTGCAGTGAGCTGAGATCAGGCCACTGTACTCCAGCCTGAGCAACAGAACGAGGCTCTGAATAAGAAAAAAAAAAAAAAAGAGTAGGTATTGAAGGAAAATTAGCAATCTCAGCCACACATACTTTCTAACATTTTTTATGGATATTCACATAGAGAGATATACTTTGCAAAAATTAGATCTTGCTATACCTGTTCTTTTAGCAGCTACAAGGCATTCCGGGAGTGAGTCAACATTCAACAATGGTAACAGAGACCTAGATTCTCTCTTCCTACCCTCCCATCCTTAGAATGAGGCTTCTCATCCTTGTGTTTATTCTTCCAGGGTCTCAAATGGCTGCATAAATGCAGACCTTTTCAGCTACTCCTGAGGCTGGAGCTAATCTATTGTTGGGTCCATATTTGGGGGATCTTAAAAAACAAAGGTTCTAAAAGGCAGCACAGTGGGGAAAGCATGGACTTTGGAGCCAAACCAACCTGGGTGTATATCTCAGCCCTGCCACATTCTAGCTGTTTTACCTTTGTCAGGTCAGTTAAGCTGAGTCTCAGTTTGTTCATCTACAGAATGGGAATAACAATGTCTGTCTCACAGGGTGCTCAATATTGCACTAACTCTACATACACACACACACACACACACATACACACATACAAACAAACACAGTCCTAATATTAATTCAAACTTATTCTGTTAATACCAAAGTCAAGCCTAGAGGTATATGACGAAGGGGGCAAAAGTGGACAGATGTCATCAGGCTTCGTCTATGAGGGTGTCCCAAAAATGTTCATGTTGCAAAGGCCAGTACAGAGGCCATAGGGCATGGGGCGAGAAGGCATGAACACATAGGGGCCATTAACTCACCCAGCACCAATGGTGCTGGGGTGACCCATACCATGTCCTGAAGTCCTAGTTCCACAGAAGGTGGTAAATTGAGCCTTCTCTCCTCTGCTCTTGCAGTTGTGGATTTCTGCAAACAGGACAACGGGGGCTGTGCAAAGGTGGCCAAATGCTCCCAGACGGGCACGAAGGTCTCATGCAGCTGCCAGAAGGGATACAAAGGGGATGGGCGCAGCTGCACAGAGATAGACCCCTGCGCAGACGGCCTTAATGGAGGGTGTCACGAGCATGCCACCTGCAAGATGACGGGCCCGGTGAGTAGCTCTTCCCCAGGGAAATTTGGGAGCAGCCCCTTGGGCTTCACGCCTCCTTGCCTCTGCACTTCCCAGACTTGCTTACCTCCTGGGCTCTCCCTAAGAATTTCTTCTAGCACAGCCTGTTTCTTGTTAAAAATCACTGTACTAAATGCAATGTGGTCCCCTAGGCAGATAAAGGATGTCTGCGGAAGAGCTGGTGAAATTCTTAAGTGTGTTGCTTAGTTAACAGTAATATACCAGCATTAATTTCTCAGCTTTGATAAATGTGCTATAGTTATGTTGAACATCAGGGGAAAGTGGTGGAGAATATAGGAGAGTTCTCTCTTTGCTACCCTTCTATCCATCTAAAATTATCCCAAATAAAAGGCATATTAAAACAAAAAGCTGGTAAGACACGGCATGAAAAGTGCAGGTTTGGGCCCTTACACAGGTATTTCTAGAATGACATCAGTGCCCCCTTATCTGGTGGGAAGGGAACATGATGCAAGATAATGTCCATTCCTGGTTACAAATGTGGTTCTAGAGTCTGACTACCTTTGCACCTTACCTCCTGGACGGACAAGCTGTGTGATGTGGAGCTGGCTATTACTCTCTCTGGGCCCCAGTTTTCTCATTTGTAAAGTGGGCCTCATAATTACACAGACGTCATAGAGTTGTTATGGGGATTAAAGGAAATCATTCACTGATTCAACCAGTGGTTATTGAGTACCTACTATGTGCTCTTGCAGGTCCCAGGGACACAGCAACAGAAAGACAGAGTCCCTGCTGTCCCAGAGCCTGTGTACAAGTAGAGGGTGGGGGCATTGCATGGTACAGAAATGAATGCGCAGAATTTTTTCAGAGAGCATGCGGAGCCCTGTGAAGAACATAAATCAAACCAGTGTGATAGAAGGGAATGGAAAAGCTACTTATGTAGGGTGGTCAGGGAGGCTGTCTCTGAGGAAGCTGCATTTGACCTGAGATGTAAAGGATGAGGTTTCATCGTAAGCCTGGATAAAAGCAGGACATAGCAGTTATTCCCACTGGACAGAAGAGGCACAGTCTCTTGGTCCATCTGAACACCTCCTAGGCTGGAAGCTGGTTCTGTGGGCACTTGGGCATGCTGGCGTCCTAGAGAAGGACCTTTCTCATCTCTTCCCACCCTCCCTCCACAGGGCAAGCACAAGTGTCAGTGTAAAAGTCACTATGTGGGAGACGGGCTGAACTGTGAGCCGGAGCAGCTGCCCATTGACCGCTGCCTACAGGACAACGGGCAGTGCCATGCGGACGCCAACTGTGTCGACCTCCACTTCCAAGGTCAGTGTGACCAGGGCCTATGGCCCAAACCACCCTTCTCCTCAGGCATGGGGAAGGGACCCTTAAGGGAAAGAAGAAAACAAAAACAGTCCAGGCGCGGTGGCTCATCACTGTAATCCCAACACTTTGGCAGGCCGAGGCAGGTGGATCACTTGAGGTCAGGAGTTTGAGACCAGCCTGGCCAACATGGCAAAACCCCAACTCTACTAAAAATATAAAAAATTAGCCTGGTGTGGTGGCCATGCACCTATAATCCCAGCTACTTGGGAGGCTGAGGAAAGTGAAAAGCCACATAGAAATGCAAAGGTATGGGCAATAGGACATCTTGAAACCCAATGGAGGAGGCCAGAATGGACCCACATAGTCCCCAGCCAAGGCAGAGAGACTTCAGTGGTTCAGAAAGTGACTCAGGGTGCTGCACATCATGGCTGATCAGTAGGTATTCGGTATCTCCAGGAATGGTTTTGTTTGACAGATGTGGTCTCTGGTGGAGACTTCCTTGAGGCTTGAATTAGGCTAAACATAGAGGAGCTAGAAGGCATTTCTGCCGACAGGGATAGCCTGGCCAGGAAAGAATGATCAAGGGTCAGCTGAGAAAGACGAAGCCATGAGGAAGAGACATGAAGGCTGTGACCCCCTCGTGGCAGGGTCTGTACTGAGGAGTGAGATGAGATTGAAAGAACTAACAACGGACACAGAATAGAGAAACGAAAAGGCTCAGCCACGACATGAAGTTTCCATCCTGAGACCAAATGCAGTGGTGGTGTTGGGTTAAAGCACTTGGGAAGGGAAGATGACAAGAGGTTTGAAAGCTTGGTTGGGGACATTCTATGGTCTACGTATAGGGGTCACTTCCAAGCAGATTTTATGGTCAGTTGCCACTTAGGATGGGGACAGAAATTCACAGCTGGGAACAGCTGATTTGGAAGTTATTTGCCCCTGGGAGTATGAAGTCAAGAAGAGCTTGGTTTTTTCTTTAGGATACAATTCATTCAGCCAGTCCCGCCTGCTCCCAAAGCCCACTTACAGGTGGAAATCTACCCAGCTCATAAAGCGTGGTCCGGCTTCTCCTACGGGCTTTTCTCTTCTGTTTTCTTATGAATGCCAAGAAAATGTTGGCAGTGATACCAAGTGACTGAGCATCATGTTGGACCTGCCTTCTGTTATAGCTGTGTGGTTACCATTAGCTTGGGAGAATGCCCCAGCTTTCCCTGCAGGCACAGTTACAGAACCATCCCACATTCAGGAGCAAGCGCCTGCTCTTACACGGTTCATAGGAGGGCAGACTGCCTTCACGGCAACCGATTTGGTAATGCATGCAGCAGAGAGCCTTAAAATAACTCATACTGAGACTTGATGGTTCCATTTCTAGGACCCCATCCTACAGAAATAATCTGAGAATTGAATAAAGATAAGCATGCCCATTCCAGTGTTATTTAACATCATAGAAAATTGGAAATAACATATCTATCTAATAGGAAATGATGAGAAAATCTATTGATATGCATCTACTCAAATTCATTATCAAGTATTTTGTTGTCTCAATAAAGAGACAAGGAACACTTTTTGGTACTGCTCCAAGCGGTTAAATTGCTGTTTGCATTTCAGATATGGCCAAGATCATTTGACTTATGCATTGTACTACTGAAATATGTTCAAACAAGAAAAACTTTATCTTCTTTGGTGTAGAAAGAATCCTTTTTGTGGCATTATACAATGAACTTAACAATATAAAAATGTGACTTGGTTCCTGAACTTTTTGCTGGTCTCTGCACTGAATTGTTTGGTTAGGAAAGATATCAGCCATGAACAAAGGATTAAAGTCTTTCAGAATCTTAGGGAGAAATGAATTTTTAAGACTTTTTTTTAAAGGCACAGCAGGGGTCAGAAAACACACAGGTCCCTAGGCAGAAACTCACTTTAATGTATTTTTTATAGCTGTAAAGTTCACAAAAATTTTTCAATTATAAATATGGGGAGGAGAAGAAAATCATCTTACCAGAGAAAATTTATAATATTGGGATGTAATTATGATTTAATGTTCAGTTTTGAAAAGATTTCTAAAAACTATATCAGTAGTATGCTACCACATTTATTATATAACATGAATGAATAGAAAAGAAGATGGAAAAGAATGTCAAATTATATCAAAATAAAAATTTACCAAAAAATAAAGTAAAATTCTAGAAGGAAATACACCAAAATGTTAGCCATGGAGTAATGATTATTTCTGGAGAATAGAATTATAAGTGGTTTTTGTTAATTTTTTTTTACTTTTCTGTATCGCCATAATTTCTACAATGAACATATGCTAATATTAGAAAAGAAAGAAATATTTTAAATGATGTACTTTAACATAACTTGAAGAAGTGGCTTCTGAAGACACCCTGGGATATAGCTGGCCTTCGTTTTTCAAGTCTTCACAGTCCTTTGTTGGAAACACTGCCAATCATGTGGGCTGACCTGGCGATTCCTCTCCTTCTTCATCCAGATACCACTGTTGGGGTGTTCCATCTACGCTCCCCACTGGGCCAGTACAAGCTGACCTTTGACAAAGCCAGAGAGGCCTGTGCCAACGAATCTGCAACCATGGCAACCTACAGCCAGCTCTCCTATGCCCAGAAGGTGGGTCCTCCGTTAGCGGATCCTGTGCAGGCAGAGTCTGCAGAGGCGGAAGTGCAGCCCCTTCTTAAGATGCGGGAGACTTGAGCTGTTGCCTTCATGCAGAGGAGTGTAGATAGCTCCCAGAACAATGATAAAGTCACCATGTCCATTTATTGGATGTCTATTATGTGTCAGGGACTGTGCAGGGCGCTTCGTTGATATTATTGTCCCTCCTCACAACATCTCTGAAGGCCGGGCAGATGGTACTCTTTCCATTTTACAAATAGGAAAACTGAGGCTTAGAAAGTTTAAGTACTGTGCCTGATGTCACCCAGCCAAGAGGTGGCAGATCAATTATTTAAGTGTAGACCTGACTCTTAAAAGTCTATTTCAACCATGACATTCAACTGCCAAGGCAGAGGCAGAGACTGAAGTGCCTACCTCGCAGCTTCAAACCAGAAAGACAACAATAACCACAAGTCTAGGGCGGATGTCCCTGAACCCACAAAGCAGTGGTGTTTCCCTGGAATAGCTGGGGTTCTCTGTGGCTGGAAGGACTGTGAAAAGAAACAATAGAGATTGCACAAGCTTTCAGACCCGGCAGGAAGGAAATGGAGCTCTTTGTCAGTTGCTGCTCTCTTAGCCTCTAAAACTAGAAGTCCTACCCATTTGGAAAAGTTAGCAGGTTGGAGTTCCAGGTTGGTGGTTTATCACTGGGAGCAGAGGAGATGAATGCCTAGCAGGCATGATTTTAAAGCCCCTTCTCCAACTTCCATCACTAACAAATCTTTTTCAGACCTGGTATTTCTTTGCCAAGGAACAAAGTCTTTGATGCCAGGAATCAGACTCATGGAGAGTCTGAATCTCTGCTCTCCTGCTTGCTGGTTGTATGGCCTTGATCAAGCCACTAAAACCTCTGTTTTACCTGGAATGTTTGTGGAAGGACTAAATGTAATATGGCACACAGTAGGAACTCAGTTTTTAAGATGATTAATAGATCTGAAATAGTAGACCACTGGGTTTAATGACAGCTCTGCCATTTGCCAGCTGTGTAACTTTGAGCAAGTTACCTCTCTTTGCCTCAATTTTCTCAATTGTATAAGGATTTTAAAAGTTCCCAACTCATAGGGTTGATTGAGGGTTAAAGGTACACATGAAAAGCTCTTGCAAGAGAACCTGACCCAGATAAGCTCTCAGCAAGTATTACGACGATGATGGTGGTGGTGATGATGGTGAGGATGACAGTAATGATGATGATGATGAAGGTGATGATATTATTATGAATTAATGTTCTAGGCCAGGCAGGGTGGTTCATGCGTGTAATTCCACCACTTTGGGAGGCCAAGGTGAGTGGATCACTTGAGGTCTGGAGTTTGAGACCAGCCTGGCCAACATGGTGAAACTTCGTCTCTACTAAAAATACAAAAATTAGCTGCACGTGGTGGTGCATGCCTGTAATCCCAAATACCCAGGAGGCTGAGATGGGAGAATTGCTTAAACCCAGAAGGTGGAGGTTGCAGTGAGCCAAGATCATGCCACTGCCCCTCAGCCTGGGTGACACAGTGAGACTCCACCTCAAAAAAAAAAAAAAAAATTAGAATTCTGTCGTCAATCAGAGTTCTGTCAACCCATTAGCAGAAAAACGTGCACCTAGGGTAAATGGATGACAGCAAATTCTTTCTCAACAGCAGAAAGAATAGAAAATGAGTATGAAGAACCTGAGCACTACAAGAAAGAGAGGACACTTTTGTTCACCCAGGGGCTCAATCAATCAATAAACATCTAATGACCACCTACTGTGTGCCAGGCACAGAGGTACAATAGGCAAAATGAGACTTACTCTATGGGTTTTATGGTCTAATGGGGAGTCAGACATTAACTAAATGATGCCACAACACATGAAGTTGCAGCTGACCCGTGGCCATGTCTGTATCGTCTGTATCCCTGCAGGCCAAGTACCACCTGTGCTCCGCAGGCTGGCTGGAGAGTGGGCAAGTTGCCTACCCCACAGCCTTCGCCTCCCAAAACTGTGGCTCTGGTGTGGTTGGGATAGTGGACTATGGACCTAGACCCAACAAGAGTGAAATGTGGGATGTCTTCTGCTATCGGATGAAAGGTAACTGCCCCAGCTACACTTCAGGTTCCAGGCCATGCAGCTGCTAAGCAATCCTCAGCCTGGCCAGTCACTCTCCTAGTGGGAGCAGGGCAGCCCTGGCCCCTCCCCTACTTGTGTGGGACCCTGTGTGCTTCTGCCCTGCAGATGTGAACTGCACCTGCAAGGTGGGCTATGTGGGAGATGGCTTCTCGTGCAGTGGCAACCTGCTGCAGGTCCTGATGTCCCTCCCCTCACTCACAAACTTCCTGATGGTATGTACCACGTCTGCTTGGTTTGTCTCGGGCAGGGAGGGGTGGCCTCAAAGCAGGTGTTAGAGGGGTGAGGCCTTAAGCTGAAGGCCACAGTCATGGTTAAAAGCACGGGGGCTGGACCACCTTGCCTGAATCTAAAGCCTGGTTTGTCACTCACTTGTATAACCTTAAAGAAGTTACTTTCCTCTCTGGGACTCAGTTTCCTCATCTATAAAATGGAGATGGTAGTAGCATCAACCATGTAGATTCATTGTGATCATGAAATGAGTTAATATTTGTGAAGCATTTAGACCTGTGGTCTGTACATGGACAATTCTATGCTGATGTGAGCTGGTATTATTATCTCTGTTTGTATCTGGAACAGTTTAAGAGTATGAGCTACACAAATGAGACACTCTTTACTCTTCTTCATGGACATAGTGAGCTAAGCCTGCCTGGTGATCACCCAGTGAGCCAAATTAACATAGAGTCAATTTGCATCTTGCACTTAGTCAAGTCAACATTCTACAAGTCATGTCCAATGAAGAGGAAGCCCCATCTGGAGAAAGGTTTGGTGCTGACTGATCACAAAACTGAGCTAATAGTGATAACAACAACAACAACAAAAACAGCAGCTAACATTTCTTGAGTGTGTACTTTGTACTAGGCACTGTACTGAGCCTTTTACAAGGACATTTCATTCAGGCCATAGAATGTAAGTTCGATAAGGGAAAGGATTTTCTCTGCCTTGACTATTGTCTCCCCAGCCCTCAGATAGGATGACACATGACAGGTGCTCCATGAATACTTGTTAGAAGGACTAAGTCCTCATGTAACTGTATAAGGTCACTTCCATATCCACTTTTTAGATGAAGAAACTGAGGCCTACCAAGGCCAAGGACATAGCCTAACTCATCAGGGCTGGGCTCAGTCTCAGACTGCCTGCTTCCAGCCATCTCCTCATGCTTTACGATAGGAAACAAGGGCAGCCAGTGACTGGGCCAGTGTTCCCAGGAGAACCTACAATCAGTGACCACAGGAGGAGAGGGTACTGGGCATGATTAGAGGGCTCGTAGGATCCATGAAGTAAGACCAAGGACCCCAAAATGGAGAGCCATTGTCCACAGACCAAAGAGATCCATCTCACTGATCTAAAAATCAGGACTACCATTAAATGCACTAAAGATGAACACTCAAACTAATCTTTCTGCTCTGTGGGAGCTTGGCTTGCAACAGCATTTCAAAGAAAAGATGGTGTCAGAACAAAACATTTTCAGCAAATTACCTACCTTCTCTGGGCCTCAGTAGCCCCAGGTGGGGGTAGGGAAATATATATAAAATATATATATATAATATAAAAAATATATATATTTTATATAAAAAATATAAATATATATATATATTTATATATATATATATAAAACTTTTCTTAAGAGAGTCTTGTTGTGTTGCCCAGGCTGGAATACAATGGCACGATCTTGGCTCATGGCAGCCTCGACCTTCTGGGCTCAGGGGACCTTCCCACCCCAGCCTCCCAAGCAGCTAGGACTGTAGGCGCACACCACCATGCCAGCTAATTTCTTAACTTTTTATAGAGATGCAGTCTCACTGTGCTGCCAGGCTGGTCGCAAACTCCTGTGCTCAAGCTATTCTCTCACCTCAGCCTCCCAAACTGCTGGAATTATACGTGTGAGCCACCAAACCCAGCCTGTTCAGGGAATATTTAGCACTTACCATGTGCTTGGGATATATCAGTGAACCGGCAAACAAACAATAAATGGAACAAGCACATCAATCGTGTTGAGTGCTAGAAGGTGATAGATCCAGATCCTATGGAGAAAGTGGAGCAGGGCTGAGGGGCGCCCCAGTGTCCCCTTTCTGTGTGAAGTGATGAGGGCAGGCTTTGGGGAGAAAGTGACACATGAGCAAAGGGTAAACAGGGGAGATGGAGTGAGCCACGCAGACTTCAGGGAGGAACATTCCAGGCAGAAGGGTGAGCAGCAGGAGCGTGCCAGGAAGTCAGGAAGAGCAAGGAGGCCTGATACGGCTAGAACAGAGTGAGCAAGAGGACAGCTAGGCCCGGGGTCAGAGAAGCAACATCAGCCACATGCTTTGGGCCTCGTGGGCCATTATGAAGACTTGGACTGTTCCTCTGAGTGATGTGGGGAGCCACGATTTTGGGGAGATTTGAGATTTGACACACCTTTCAAAGGGCTGTTCAGGCAGCCATATGGAGGATGGGCTGCCATGCGGCTGCGTCTTAAACCACAGGATTTACTGAGGAAAGGAAAAGGCCTAAAACCTTCCCAAGGCACAGGCAGAAGACGCAGCAAAGAAGCGGCAGGCTGAGTTGGCTAACACCCTGAATATTCCCAGATGGGTGACGCCCCAGGAACTTCTCCAGCCACCCTGGCCACTGCACACCAGGGCTGGCCATTCTGATGACTTCCTTCCTCTCCCCAGAA
Source organism: Cebus imitator (assembly GCF_001604975.1). NCBI lineage: Eukaryota > Metazoa > Chordata > Mammalia > Primates > Cebidae > Cebus > Cebus imitator. Next base: position 832,496 of record NW_016107323.1, read on the forward strand.
AGTGCTGACCTATTCCAACAGCTCAGCTCGAGGCCACACATTTCTACAACACCTGACTGACCTGTCCTTCCGCGGCACCCTCTTCGTGCCACAGAACAGCGGGCTGGGGGAGAATGAGGTGAGTTGAATACCTGGTGCCTGCGCTTTAGACTAGCACGTTATGTATTACCACAGCAATGCTGCATCACAAATTACCTGAAAACTTAGTGGCTCCGCATTTATTTAGCTCACACATCTGCAGGTCAGCGGTCACTCCCTTGGTCTTGGCACACTCGGGTCTGAGACCAGCTGTCAGCTGCTCTAGCTGGGCCATCGATTGCTCTGTTCTGTGGGACTGTCATCGGCCAACAGGCTAGTCCAGGCGAGTTCTCAGGGTGATGGCAGGGAGTGAGACAGGCAAGAGTAAGCCCTGTCTGACAGTTCTTCTTAAGCCTCTGATTGGTCACCTTTCTAATGTGCCCCTGGCCTGACAGGTCACATGGCTGGGCCCAAAGTCAGCATAGGGGGCAAAGGGCCGGGGATGCAGGGAGTGGGGAAGAACCAGGGCCTCTGATGTCATCTGTGTTCCACACCAACCTTCTTCATGTCACAGCACACAGAGGATTGGCAGTGTTTAATTCACAGATGGCTGACCCGAAGCTCTGACAGCCCCACCAGCCACCTGAGGGCTGAGAAGAGCAATACCTCTGCCTACCTCAAGACCCGCTCTTCCTAGAACACCACTGGAAAGCTCTGCTTTAGACAATACAAATGACATTCAATCCCACATCTTAGCTGTAGGTGGCCTCTGGCAGAGCCCAGACAACCAGAAACCTGAGAAAACCTTGACATTTCCTGATCTCCACATGGAGGCAGGAAAGCCTAGACCATGAGAAGCAATTTTCTTCATCCCCATCATTAAAGACAAGATATTGCTTGTCCTTTTAAGAGCATTCTTGTGTTTCTCGTCCTTTCTCAGACCCTGTCTGGGCGGGACATTGAGCACCACCTCGCCAGTGTCAGCATGTTTTTCTACAATGACCTTGTCAATGGCACCACCCTGCAAACGAGGCTGGGAAGCAAGCTGCTCATCACCACTGGCCAGGACCCAAGCCAACAGGTACGAAGTCTTCTGGGCTTCTTGGGAGAACTGGAGCTCCTGACATACAGTAGGTGCTTAATAGATGGCAACCATTATAATGTAAACATAAACTCTAACCCTGCAGATAGGGGATGGGGTTAACTGCCCACCATAGCATACCACCCTGACAATTAGACAGTCCTACCCCTTAGGAAATAGGCCAGCCTCAGAAGCTGGTAATGGGGAAGGATAATCAACTCATTTTAAAGCTGTCTGATTCTCCACCTTTGTTTCAGTCAGCTTCTCAGCCTATTCCAGGCATTAACATGAGCTCCGAAGTCAAATGACCCCGGTACAAATCCCAGTTCTGCCACTTGCCAACTATAAGGACTTAAGTTATCTCACTTTGCCGTGTGTCAATTTCCTCATCTGAAAAATGGGGATGATGGTGATGGTACAGGTCATTATTTTAATGACTGTGGTATAAGGGAGGAAAAACTTATTCTACTCTCTTAGGGTCTGTGATTGGGCCTGAGAATTAAATAGAGATAAGATAAACAGGAAAGAAATATGCGTTTTATTTAATTTTTTGTGTGCACAAGGGAATTATCATATGGAAAATGAAGACCCAAAGAACAGCTGGGATGAAGAGCTTATATACTTTTATTTGTGGCAAAGTGATCAAATAAAGGGGTTTAGGTTAAGGGCAGTAAACTGTGGCATGACTAAAGTAGGTGGTGGAAACAGTGGAAGATAAGGAATATTTCGGTGGGTTTGTTTGTCCAGATCCATTTCGTCGACTGCCAGTCACCAATAGGAATGTTGTTCTCCTCTGGAACAGAAGGGGCGCCTTTCTTACTGGAGATTTTATCACCTGCTTTTAGGTAGAAAGGAGGTGGTCAGATAACCCTTCCTACAATTGCCATTTTTCAAGTGCCTCCTGCTCAAAATAACTAATAAATATGCAAAAATGGTGTGTGGGGGGGTGAGTTTTGTGGGGTTTTTTTTAGACAGTCTCTCACTCTGTTTGTTGCCCAGGCTTGAGGGCAGCGGTACAATCTCAGTTCACTGCAACCTCCTCCTCCCAAATTCAAGCAATCCTCCTGCCTCAGCCTCTCATGTAGCTGGGACTATAGGTGCCCACCACCAATCCCAGCTAATTTTTGTATTTTTAGTAGACATGGAGTTTTCCATGTTGGCCAGGCTGATCTCAAACTCCTCGCCGCAGTCTGCGTGAGCCTTCCAAAGTACTGGGATTACAGGTGTGAGCTACCTTGCCCAGCCCAAAATGGCGTTATTTTGGGGTGACATGTTCTGAACCCCTTTGGTGATGGTGGTGGTGATACTGATGCAGACAACTGTGGTGCTGGCGGTGACGATAACCATGTCTGAATCATAGCCTGCCATGGGGATTCAGTGACTCAAGTCTTGAGACATGCAGAGAGTAGTGTCTGACATGTAGCAACTGCCAAATAAATCTTGGTTTTAAATGTTTATCTCATAAATGATTTCTATTATTTAAGAGCAGTAGTTTAGACTAGTGCCTCTCAAAATTTAATGTGCATTTGAATCTGCTGGAGATTTGTTAAAATGAAGACTGTGATTCAGCAGGGGTGAGGGGCATGGGGCCTCAGCTTCTGCCCACACAAGCCAGGAAATCACACTGGGAGATCACTTAAAAGTATCTCTTTTCTAACAGTGTGGTGTGATGTTCAGTGCATGGACCCAGAGTCCACAGGCATGGGGTTTGCCACTTACTCCCTGGGTGATCTGGGTCAGGCCACCTTCCTTCTGATCACTTACTTATCAGACAAGTGGGTTGGACAAATGACCCATAAGTTTCTCTGTAGCCCTTAGATCAGCTTGTTGGCACAGGACAACTAATGTGTTCAGAAGTCCTGAGCTGCCTGTCACTGAAGACAAATCAGCAACCTGGGCTCAGGGGCCTTCCACGGAGGGCTGCCTGCTCGGAGAGCAAAAGCCATCAAACCTCTTTTCATTTCCCTAGATGGAGGCCAGGTTTGTTGATGGAAGAGCCATTGTGCAGTGGGACATTTTTGCCTCCAATGGGATCATTCATGTCATTTCCAGGCCTTTAAAAGCACCCCCTGCCCCTGTGGTGAGTATCTAGGATCCCTGGTAACAGGCCAGGAGGAACCCTGGTGCCCACTTGCCAAGGGGCAAACCATTACCAGAAGCCCTGTACTCCACCCTCCTCCTCCAGAGACTGGAGAAGCCACCAACCTCCAAGGTAGCTGGCTTCAGGACTGCCCAGCCCTGCTTCCTGGCAGCCCCACTCCCAAGCATTAGCAACACAGCACCAGTCACAATTAATAATCTGTTGAACAAAAGCAGGAGGATGGGCCAACAGAGGAACCTGTGGAAGGGGAGTGAGAAATCCTAAACTCTGGTTTGGCCCCTCCACTTTGTAGCATCTCTGAGTCCCAACTTTCTCACCTGCAAAATGGAGCTCATAATGCCTCCCTCCCTCCCTAGATTTTGGGGAGGACTACAAGTTAAAAATGAAAAACGCTTTGCCTCTGACACATAGTACATGCTATATAAAAGTTGGTGATGGTGGTGGTTAGTATTTTCCCGAAAGCATGAGGGAGAGGTAAACTGCTGGAGAGTTCCATAGCATAGTGGTTAAGCACGGAAGCTCCAAAGCCAGACTGGGTTCAAAGCCCACTTCTATCACTGACTGGCTGTGTGACATTGGGCAAGTTTTTCACCTCTCTGTGCCTCAGTTATCCCACATAAAAATGAGAACAATAATTACTGTCCCTATCTCTTTGGGTTACAATCACACTTCAATGGGTTTTTTCATGGAAGGGTGCTAGAACAGACCCTGGCAGTAGTAAGGGCCAGATACATGTTAACATATCAGTATTTTTATCCCCACTGGCTCCAGGATGCCTCGGGCCACCAAGGGTTCCCCTTTTGGAGTCAGAAGTTTTAAGAATGGGCCCCTTTCCTTTCTTTCTGTGTTCAGACCTCGACTCACACTGGCTTGGGAGCAGGGATCTTCTTCGCCATCATCCTGGTCATTGGAGCTGTTGCCTTGGCTGCTTATTCTTACTTTCGGCTAAACCGGAGAACAATCGGCTTCCAGCATTTTGAGGTGAGAGAGGAAAAGGGGAACATGATGATGGGGTCCTCTCCAAAAACCCAGTCCCTGGGCTGCTTCAGCTGACCGGCCGCACCAGAGTCCTCACCCAGGAGCAGTGTGTCACACAGTAGCAGGGGCAGCCACCCACCCCACGCTTACTGCTGCTTGGGTGGGGTCCCTGCCCTTAGGAGGAACAGCAATGGCAGTCCCAAGTCCCTTTTTCTGGCTGAGACAGGGCTTGGCAAAGAGAGCACAGACCCCGAGCCTCTGTGCCAGGGGTTTGGCCTGGAGGCACATTCACCAGGAGATAGGAGTCTCGTTCACCTTGGAGGATTCGCTGCACAAGCACACCCCAAGACCTAGCTTGGGCATCAAGACTGGCTCTGAGGACTGGAGGACAGGGCTAGGGACCCTACACAGCCAGAGGCTTCATGCTGCAGCCATGGAACTCGCTTCTGTTTGAACAGTTGAGTCCGCATCTCCATCAGCGGCCAGCTCCTGGCTGGCTGTGTAGGAATACGGCCTGGCAGCGGCACAGCAGGAGCACCCTCTCCTATGGACTTTTCTTCTCTGGCCCGCCTCTCCCGCTGCCACCTCCTCAAAACACTCCCGGTCAAGGCTGTGGTGCAGAGCCCCCAGGCAGTCGTTTGCTGCCTTCTAGCAGATAACTTGCATATTTGTAAGCTCCAGGCGCAAATCTCAAAAACCCCATTTTTAGTAAAAGTGTACAGGCTGTATCACTGAATTTACATTAAGTTGAAGGAGAGGCAACACCACTCCAGGGTGATGGGTGTCAGAACTGTGGTTACCCTGGGTGGCAGTACTGGCAGGCAAAGGGCATGTGCACACATCCCGGGGGATGGATCACATCTGGGTAGAGATGTTGCTGAGCTGAACCTAAAGGTTGGTGCATTTTATTACATGTGAATCATCTCTCTAACAAAGTACTGCTAAAAAAGAACAGCTGGGCCGGGTACGGTGGCTCACGCCTGTAGTCCCAGAACTTTGGGAGGCCAAGGCGGGCAGACCACAAGGTCAAGAGATGGAGACCATCCTGGCCAATATGATGAAACCCCATCTCTACTAAAAATACAAAAAAATAGCTGGGCATGGTGGCGGGCATCTATAATCCCAGCTACTCGGGAGGCTGAGGCAGGAGAATTGCTTGAACCCGGGAGGCAGAGGTTGCAGTGAGCCAACATCTTGCCACTGCACTCCAGCCTGGCGACAGAGCGAGACTCCATCTCAAACAAAAAGGAAATGCTCCCAGAGGGAGGCAAAAGGGTGGCTTACTTTACCTGCCCACTTGGATGAGACGCTCCTGCCTCTCATGCTTGTCTTTCCAGTCGGAAGAGGACATTAATGTTGCAGCTCTTGGCAAGCAGCAGCCTGAGAGTATCTCGAACCCCATGTATGAGAGCACAGCCTCAGCTCCCCCAGAACCTTCCTACGACCCCTTCACAGTGAGTTTGCATTCTTATTCTTCTAGGAATAGGTTCCATTGGAGTACAGGGGATGACAGCTTCTAGGAAATTTCAGTGGAGAGCTTTGTACCAAAGAAGTTCTACTTCTAGAATGTATGTCAGGTCACAAGCCTAAAAGCCAGTTTTGCAAGGTGACTGAAGCCAGTGTGGCTGTTTAGAGTTCCTGGGTTTTCTTGGGTAGACAGCAGAATCCTTGAACAGAGACAGGCAAGAACCAGAGGTTGTTGTCCAAGCCCAATCTCATGACCAGGTGTGAGACATCAGTCTCCACCTGCGGGACTCTGTCCTGCAAACCCTGACTCCACGACAGATGAATAAAATACCCTCACACACCAAGTACAGTGAATGACTGGGCTAGAGAGGTCATCAGCTGCTCTCACAGGGCGATTGCAGCTACCCGACCCCTTACTAGCTGTTCCTCCTTGCATTTATTCAGTATAGATTTAATAACAGAGGTTCTAAGTCAACATGCTTGTGGATAATTAATATGGTTAAGAGTGGTTTTATGAATGATAAAGGCTTTGGTTCCAGGCCCAGAACAAACAACATTAATATGTAATCCGCCTTCGACCTCTCCTGCCACCCCCAGACAGCACAAACTAATTAAAAGAATGTGGGGTAAACAGACTTAACTGGGGAAGCTTCTATTATCCCTCATCTTCACGCTATGACCTAATGCTCTAAGAACCAGCTGCCTTCAGCCCATTCCATTATTACAAGTTAATGAGAAAACCTTTCAACCTTCCAAAAGGTTTGAGACTGTATCTCACAACTTTCTCTAATATTTCCCTTAATATTTTGCCAATCGCCCTAAGTGACTCCCAACATAGGTGAGATGCTACAATGAAAAGAAGTCTTAGGCTCAATTCTGCTGCAACCATTTATGAGGTAGCAGGTGCAACACAAGACAGCTATAAGGAAAAAGAATTTTTCCTTCAGATGTCCTTTAAACTTGCACTGACATTGTTCTCCAAGATTTTACTGCCTGTTGTCAGAGCTGCTGCTTTGGAGCTACTTTTCTTTGATGAGGCCTTTTATATATATGGGTGGGTGTTCTGCTCTGGTCTTCCAGAACGGGACCATTTATCTCTAGAGTTAGTGATGCCAGAGCTTAGATGGGGGCTCCAGTGACATCAATCCAGGGGGACCCCTTGGCAGGGTACCCCATTAATAACACATGTGGAAGTACATCCTGCCTGTAGTTTAATACCAGTTCTGGACTGCAAAAAGGAATAGAACTTAATTTTTCTTTTTATAAAAGGAGAGAAATGTTTTCTTCTAACATGCTGAAGTTTGTATAGTGCAATACTTGTAAACCAAAGGTAAATATCTTGTAACAGATTTAATATATGTGCAATAGATTGAAAAATAACCAGACTGTAAATCATATTTTGTTTTTTAATCAAACCCAAGTAAAAGCTTCTGGTTCACATTTCAAGGGTAAGTTCAGGCGAAGTACAGTGGCTCACGCCTGTAATCCCAGCACTTTGGGGCGCAGGTGGATCACCTGAGGGCAGGAGTTCAAGACCAGCCTCACCAACATGGTGAAATCCCGTCTCTATTAAAAAAAACAAAAATTAGCCAGGAATAGTGCCGCCTGCCTCAGGAGGCGGAGGTTGCAGTGAGCTGAGGTCGTGCCATTGTACAGAGCAAGACTCCATCTCAGATAAAAAGGTAAAGTTCAGGTAAATTACATTTGTTAATAGCTTATTTCTGGAAGTATTGTTATGCTGAAATCACTTTCATTGAAAAAGCAGAGAAAAGCAATGCATCCATCCTCTTCAATGCACCCCCAACCTTCCCGCCATCTGTCCTCTTCTGAGGGCTCCATCAGCACCAGGCATGAAAGATTCACCTGAGGCAGGTGAGAAAGTAGCCTAAAAGCAGGATTCAGCTAAACCTACTATTCAGACTACGTGGCAAAAACATTCTGGAATCCTAAGCATGAGGTACCAGCCTGCAAAGTGACGTGCTACGTTCTCACGCCTCTTACACTATTTTTAGTGACTCCAGACACATTTACCACCACTAGTTCCACGACGAAAAGCCATTTCTAGCAATCTATTATGCTAATTAACAAAGCCTGGGTGCCAGTCAGAGCTAAAGTTGGCAGAAGGTTTGGCATGGCCGCCTCTAGAGTGTGGCTTTTAGACAGGGTCTTGGCGTGTCACCAAGGCTGGAGTGCAGGGGCACCATCAGGGCTCACTGCAAGCCTCAACCTCCTGGGCTCAGATGATCCTCCCGCGTAGCTGGGGCTACAGGCACATGTCACCTAATTTTTGTATTTTTTGTAGACATGCGGTTTCACTGTGTTATCCAAGCCGGTCTCAAACTCCTGAGCTCAAGTGATCCGTCTGCCTCAGCCCCCCAAAGAGCTGGGATTACAGGCATGAGCCACCATGCCCATCGAGTGGGTTTCTATTACACTTTCTCAGGCACTCAAGAGCCACCATTGGTTCAGGATGAAATTTCAACCTAAAAGTAGTTTTTATAGTATCAGCCACCTTTTGTGGGGTGCCTATACCTTGACAAATGTAGGGCCTAATTTGACCCTCCTGCCTCACTGTGAGGTATATTATAACCTTTGTAGAAGAAGAAACTGCAGCTGAATTGGGGTGATTTGTCCTGGGCCACCCAGCTTCAAGCAGCAGAGACTAAATGGGCTCCCAGAACAGGTGGCCGTAACCCCAGACCATCCCACCTCCCAACACAAGGCAGCAGCGTGAACGAACACGCCCAGCATGCACGTGTTTACAGCGCTCAAGGAGAGTCGTGCTTCAGGCCTCAGACCAGTGGCCACCAGAACGGTTCAACCTAGGACTTAACATGCAGAATGCCCTGTCCGCTTACACCCCTCTTTTTTCCCAGGACTCCGATGAACGGCAGCTTGAGGGCAGTGACCCCTTGGGGACCCTGTGAGGGCCTGGACAGGACACCAGCCATCACCCACTGCCATCTGGGCCAATGGAGGCATCTTAAAAAGGCTATCAACTGTGAATTCTCAGCGCCAGTTGCCTTTGGGGAATGTAAAGTCCTTTCAGCACTCAGAAGCCATACCTCATCTCTCTGGCTGATCTGGGGGTTGTTTCTGTGGGCAAGGGACCAGTTACTGTGCCCATCCAGGGACCTTCTCCCTCTTCTGACCCTTTGGCTCTTCCTCCTTTGTACTCTTCAGCTGGCACTGCTCCACTCTGCCCCACGTGATGGGTAACTGTATCTTACTTCCTTCCATAGGCAGGGACCTACTGCCTGCTTCTTTGTATACCACCCCCAGCCCCATGCCTGACACGTGAGCTGTGCACAATAAAGGTTTACGGAATAGAAAGTCAACGGAACAAATCTAGTGTTTGGGACTATGCCACAGGAGGAGTTGAACTTTGAAGGCAAAATCCACTTACTGGGGCCTTTTCAACCAGACATCATCAGCCTTATCAATTCTTCTGAATTTGGTTGTGTTTTCAGAAGACATAGTCACCATGAGATGCCACTTCACGCTCACGAGGATGGCTAGAATCAAAAAGACAGTAACATGCATTGGAGAGGATGTGGAGAAAGTGAAATCCTCATGCACTGCACTGCTGGTGGGAATGCAAAATAGTGCAGCCACTGTAGAAAACGGTTTGGCAAAATACATACACACACACACACACACACACACACACACATTTTGTAAGTTAAACCAAGTTACCATATGACCCCAAAATCCCACCCCTAGGTATATCCAAGAGAAATGAAAATGTTTGCCCAAAAATCCGTATATGCATCTTCAGAGTGGCACTATTTCCAAAAAATGGAAACAACCCAAATGTCCCTTAGCCGATAAATGAACAAGCTGGTATTTCATGCAAAGAAATATTATTTAGCCCTAAAAAATGAAGTCCTGATACCTGCAATAGTACAGGTGAACCTTGAAAACATTAAGAAGCCAGTCACAAAGGACCACGTATTGTATGATTCCATTTATATGAAATGTCTAAAACAGGCAAATTGATAGAAACAGAAAGCAGACCGATTGCTGGAGAAATGAGGAGTCACTGCTAATGGGTATGGGGTTTCTTTTTTGGGCGATGAGGAATTTGATAGTCGTGATGGTCGTACCACCTTATGAATATACTAAAACATAAAACTGTATACTTTAAACAGGTGAATTTTATGGTATGTTGTTAGTTGTATCTCAAATTTAAAGATGACATGATTATGAAATAATATATCATCTTTCCAAGTATTATAGCTGGGCTGGCTTTGGAGCCTTTTAAATACAATTAACCTGCCAAAGAAGGTGGAAGATGCCCCTCCCATTTAGACACACTGCAAGAGTGATTTGCACCAAGACCCCTTCCTTCAGAAGGCAAAGGGAAACCTCGGCCCCAGTATTAGCCAGGTGTCAGGCACGGTTAAAATGAACACTTGGGATGCTACAGCCCATTAAAAAGTTTGAAAATGACCAGGCACAGTGACTCATGCCTGTAATCCTAGCACTTTGGGAGGCCCAGGCAGCCAGATCGCCTGAGGTCAGGAGTTCAAGACCAGCCTGGCCAACATGGTGAAACCCCGTCTCTACTAAAAATACAAAAATTAGCCAGGCATGGTGTTGTGCACCTGTAGTTCCAGCTACTCGGGAGGCTGAGGCAGGAGAATCGCTTGAACCTGAAAGGCGGGGGTTGCAGTGAGCCAAGATCCTGCCACTGCACTCCAGTCTGGGTGACAGAGTAAGACTCCCATCTCAAAAAAAACAAAAAGGTTGAAAAGATTGTGATATCACAAGCAGGGTTTCCCATAAACTTGGCCAGTGTGGGGAGAGAGGTGGAAG
>NW_016107323.1:843681-879608 GCF_001604975.1 Cebus imitator
GGGGAGAGGGAAGGAGGGGGAGAGGGAAGGAGGGGAACAGGGAAGGAGGGGGAGAGGGAAGAAGGGACGGAGGGAAGCAGGGGGAGAGGGAAAGAGAGAAGGAGGGGGAGAGGGAAAGAGGGAAGGAGGGGGAGAGGGAGGGAGGAAAAGAGGGAGAGGGAAGAAGGAAGGGAAAGAGGAAAGAGAGAGGGGGAGATGGAGGAGAGGGGGAAGAAGGGTGAGAGGGAGGGAGGGACAGAGGGAGGGAGGGAAGTGAGAATGTGTGTGTGTGTGTGTGTGTGTGTGTGTGTGTGTGTGTGTGTACACACATGCACCTTTTTTTTTTTTGTAATCAGAAGAAAATAGATTCAACTGTAGTCTCCCTTAATATTAACAGTTGAGGGAAAAACTTCACCTGCCATCACAAGTTTGTTGAGGATCAAGTATCAACTGTATGCAGTCCTCACTGCAGCAAAGGCTGAGGACCCGAAAACCCCACGCTCCATTAGCTTAGATGACACAGGAGGTTACTGTCTGCTGCTGGAAGCCCCAGACGAGGGGAGCCTTAGGGTTGATTCCACTGAGGGGCTCACAGACATCATCAAAGACCCCAGCGTCTTCCCACTCTGCCCTGAGGGCACCTGCTGCAGATTTCCTCAAGGGGATAAAGTGGCCTTGTCCGTTCCAGCCTCCACACCAACAGAGTGCACCACTCAGGAAAGCGCCTCTCACAGGGGTGGGCTCACAACAGTGAGGAACTTTCTTTCCTAGAAATGCCCTGCCCCAACACACAAACTTGCCCCAGAGTCTGAAAATGCCACATTCAAGTGGCACAGGCAAAGGGGATGGGGCCACCCAGACGGACTTAGCCTACTCAGACCCGCCCAGCCAACTTCTCCCAATAACTCCCTTATTCATGTTCCTGAAGCTCATGGGACTCACATTAGTTTGCACTGTGGCCTGGCACATGAGGCAATATGGGGCGATCCCCAGCAGGCTCTCAGCAACGGGCGCAGTAGTGCACTGGTGCTCAATTCCCCTTCCCACCTCTTGACAACTGGCCTCCCACTCCCGAGCCCTGAGGCAAACATCAGTGGAAAATTCCACCCCCAACACACGTGCCCTCCATGGAGCAGGGTCTTTGTCTGCTGTGTCCAGTTCTAGAACAGTGTGAGGCACACAGCAGGCCCTCGGCAAACAGAGCTTGGTGGAACACTGGGTCAGCAGGGCCCGTGCAGACACCTGTTGCTCTCACGGTCCAGGCTCCTTGTTACTGCCCAGCTGGTGGCCCCCGGATGCAGGGTGGGGGGACATGACAAGGCTACAGCTGTTGCCCACCCCGGCTGATGGCCACTAATGGCAGAGGCACAATGATTAAGGAAAGGGATATGGGCTGAGCCTCGACCCAACATCTCATCTTGTCGTACCAGCAGGGAGGAAAATATCACCTCCCCAACAACTTACAAAAAATTCTGAAATATTTTTAACAACAAATGTGTTCACTTATTAATTGCTATAATTACCTTAGAAGATAAGGCGTGTGAGAGGAGGGACCAGGGATGGCAATTTGCCTGGACTTCCCATACCCGGTATTTTTGCAGTGGAGGAACGTCATGCGAAGGACTGGCTGCAGGCAGGCTCAGCCGCTCAGCAGCACTTCAAGAAGCGGCCCGCATGGATGTGCAGCCATGAGGCAGTTTCTCTCAATCTGCAGTTCTTGGTCCGGAGCACCTGCTCTTTGACGACATGAAATGTAATTCATAGAAAACATGATCTATCCTCACACATGACTTTTTTAAATCGATGTAACACTCTACACTTCCATTCACTGAAAGAAAACAGTTTATAATGCATCTTTAAGGAAGTATGCTTAGATTTGCCTTTTAAAGCTATATATGTAAACCTGTCCTTAAAAAAATAAATGAATGAGTGAAGAATTAGCAATTCTATCATAGAAAGACAAAGTAACTTACAATAATAAATGCACTTACTTGGTAAAATCTCAGCTTCATTTCCAATAGAAGACACAATGAAGACAATTAGAATTGCTTAAAACAAGTTTGGATTTTAGAAAAGATAATATTTGACTAATGATTTTTTTAAATAATTTTTTTTTTTTTTTTTTTTGAGACAGGGTCTCACTCTGTCACCCACACTGAATTACAGTAGCTCAATCATAGCTCACCAAAGCCTCAACCTTCTGGCCTCAAGTGATCCGCCCGCCTCAGCCTCCCAAGTAGGTAAGACTACAGGCACCCACCACCAAGCCTAACTAATGTAGTTTATTTTTTATAGAGATGGGGTTTTACTATGTTGCCCAGGCTGGTCTCAAACTCCTGAGCTCAAGTAATTCTCCCACTTTGGCCTCCCTAAGTGCTAGGATTACAGGCATGAGCCACCATGCCTGGCTGACATTTTAAAATAAAGGTGAAAGAAGTGCTATGGTCTGAATGTTTGTGACTCCCAAAATTCCTATGCTGAAATCATTACCTGCAAGGTAATAACACTAGGACGGTGGTAAGTGAGCCTGTAAGCCTTTGGATGGTGATTAAGTTGGAGGCGGGGGAGGCTCCTGAAGGGGATTAGTGTCCTTATAATAAAGGCCTCAGAGAGCTCCCTCGCCCCATCTACCATGCAGACCGAGAAGTCACCATCTGTGAACCAGGAAACAGGCCTCACCAGACACCAAATCTGCCGGCACATTGACCTTGGACTTGCCAGCCTCTTGGGCGGTAAGAAATAAATGTCTGTTGCTTATAAGCTACTCAGCATATGGTATTGTGTTACAGCAGCATGAATGGACTGAGAGACAGTCTTACCTACATGCATCTACGTAATCTCTATGGAAATGACCAGTACACACGCAGACTGACACAGGTGTGATTTGCGACTCAAATACCAAGAGTGGACTACTAGGGAGGATGCGCTCTTCTGAAATGACGAATAATTCCTTACAAAGCTCTGAATAAAAACAAAGTCAAAATCTTCCTTTAGTTTACATAGAGCTGCATTCCTGGAAAATTCAGTATGTTAAAATTGTGTCACAGAAATTTTTTGTGGTTACCTATAAAACAAATTCTAGGCTTAGAAAATTATAAACAGGTTTCCCCCTACAGGAATTGTATCACGTAGGTACATGTGTAGGCAGGGGATCATGCTCCAGTGTGCTGGGCTATCCCTCGCAATGCAGGGGGTCTAACCTGCCTGGTTCTTGTCCTCAAAATACTAGACATCCCCTCCCCATCACTGCAAAACCCAAGCACCCTGCAACCCACCCTTCCCCACATCTCCAAATTATCCCCAGGGGGCAGTGCTGGCCAGGGTTGGGAATCACCACTGGGGACGGAGGAAAAGGCTAGGTTGAGCTGAGCTTGGCTCTCCTCTCTGCTGCCTTCAATGCCCAAATAACTGCGCTCCACATCATCGGGATTTCTGCTGAGCCAAGCCCAAAGTTCTGAAAGCCCCAAAGTGTCTTGCAAGCTTGTTCACAACTCCAGGAAAGAGAAGCAGCTGCATTTCACGAAGACGAGCAGGCTGTCACTTCCTTTTAGATGACATGCCAAGTTTCCAGAAAATCACCCCTCAAAAATCAATAAGGGGCTAGTGAGTCACTAGTGAGTGATTTGCTAGAGATCGAAGAGACGGAGAAAAAAAAGGATATCCACAGGAGAAATGAATGAGATTGAGGTATCAGCACAAGGATTTTATGTTACACACACACACACACACACACACACACACACACACACACACACGTTAAAAGAAAAATCCCTCGTAAATTGATTACCAACATGAACCACTGGCTTCACCAGGAACCTCTGTGGTGACACCATAGGTTACCTGCTGCCCAACTGTGCTCAAGCCCAATTTTCATCTGAGGCTTACGTTCCACAGTCTTCACACTCTGAAAACAAGTGGGTGTGCTTGCTGGGGGTTGGGGGAGATGGGGCTAGTAAGAAAAAACCCATACCCCGGTGTGGGATTTCCCTAAAAAAGGTTATCCCTTCTCTCAGGGATAAACTTTTTGGAGTTCCTTAGAATTCTTTTTTTTAATCCAAGACCTCCTTTATTTTTGTAGAAATAACCTCAAGTCCTGGAAAAATGCCTTTTTAGCACAACGATACTGTGGATTCATCAGCATTTAACGTGTCGGACTTAAACACACAAAATAGGTGACTGACAATAAACCAGATGATACAATTCAAACTTTTATTTGGCAATAAGTTCAGAGTCACATACACATAAAATCAACACTTAGAATAAATAGCAAATTCACATCTAGAATAAATAGCAAGTCTACCTCATTTGCATTCATTGTGCCTGATACCATACAGGCACAACCTGTCATTCCACTAGGTAACTGGAAGTCTCCGAAGTCAAAGTTCAAACCTGCAGGACCAAAAACGCACAGAAGCACTGTTGCAGGTTGGATTCCCCGAAAGCAGACACCAAGGCGGAGACCAGCGTGCAGGAAGGTTCACAGGAGAGGGCTGTGGGCTGACATGGGCTGGGTACAGGCTGGGCACAGGGAGGCACTGGGCTGCAATGCAGCGACAATGAGGCCTCACTGACCCCACAAGGGGCTCTGGACGTGGGATGGCCCTACAGGGTTTCCCAAGTTGGGGTGGGGAGGCCAGCCCTTTGTACCCCATATGGAGCTGGTAAGGGTTACAGGCAGGAAGGGGATGTGATCTGGGGCAGGCAGGGCTCTTCGACAGGGGAAACTCCCATGAGGGCTGGCAGTAAATGGCCAGCCAGCAGCGCTCCCAGCAGTTAGGGGAGTAAGTCCTTCAGTCTGGAAAGGTCATCTGGGCAGTTGAGCTCAGCACCCAACACTAGCACAATTACAAACTAAAACAATGAGAGGTATATTCAACAAGGGCCGAGCCTGACAGCTCAAGTACACACACTGGCCATACATGTAACGATGCCCAGGAAGTAGCTCATAAGGGAATACAGTGCACTTATTACCTACAGAACTTTCTCCTCTCTGCATCCCAGCTACAAGGTTATCCATCTGCACCGTCTCAGCAAGGGAATCTTGCCATTGCCACCAACACAATACCTTAGAGCGGGGGCTAGCAAGCCACAGCCTGAGGGCCAAGTCCAGCCCACAGCTTGTTTTGGTAAATCAAGTTACACAGCCACGACCATGATCACTCCTAGAGTGGTAGCAACAGTGAACAGCCCAAAATGCCCAAAATACTTTCTATCTGGCCCTTTACAGGAAAAGTTCGCTGACCCTGCATTAAAGGTACTTCATTCCCTTCCCTTTCTTTAACCCACTAGTAGTGTCAAAGGTCAGCTGAACTTTGAGCTAAGCTCCCAAACACTAAGGCAAAAGAAAGAAAAAAAAAACCTGGCACAAAAGGAAGTCGCTATTAAGAAGGCAAAATACAGGTTCTCTAGTAGTTGAATAGAGCAATCAAGGAACCCCGTGTCTGGCCAAATTTGGTCTTAGAGCATTCTAGACAAGGAGCCACAAGTGGTCTTTGGCAGCAAAAGGGCATGCAGAAAAGGAATTCCGTTCCAATATTGAGCAGTCTCTGCTGCTTAAAAAGCCTTTTGAGAAGAGGACAGAAGAAAAAGCTACTTAGTTTGCCCAAAGCTAAACGTGTGTCCTAAATTGACTAGGACACAAGACTACTTTTCAATTCTCCTTTGTAATAATTATGAGTGCCAATGCATTCAAAGCAGCTAATAATTTTAGTCTGTAATACACCTAAATCAGTAGCAGGTGGTTTATATTACATGATATTAATGGGAATAGCAGAAAATACTGCTGAAGGGTAAAATGATTTTTTTTTTTTTTAAAAAAAGAGATATGTGCCATGTTAGGGGGAAAGTAGGAGCTCTGAGCCAAACAACTAAACTATTTCAAAAGCCAGGTTTCACCATAAAAGCAACACTGAAAAAGAAAAAAAGGGACCTCCACGGGCCTTGCTGGACTGCCATATTTGTGACGGCTGATGTGAACTGCCCTGGACTCATTACCATTCACATAATTCTTAGAAAATCAGTCAAGGCAATGTTAAAAAGTAATATTTAAGTATTCAAACCAATTTTGTTTGCTTTACAAAACAATTTTTTAAATGGTTGAACACAGACTCATTTCCCTTGTACCACTATGCTTCCATCAATGTGCATACCGGAAAACAAAACACCCAGTGCAGTGTGCCAGATCCCAGTTAAGAGTCATGACAGGTGGGGCAAGGTGGCTCATGCTTGTAATCCCAGCACCTTGGGAGGCTGAGGCAGGTGGATCACCTGAGGTCAGGAGTTCAAGACCAGCCTGGTCAACATGGTGAAACCCCGTCTCCACTAAAAATATAAAAAATTAGCTGGGCGTGGTAGCGGATGCCTGTAATCCCAGCTACTCGGGAGGCTGAGGCAGCAGAATTGCTTGAACCCGGGAGGGAGAGGTTGCAGAGAGCCAAAATCGCATTGCTGCACTCCAGCCTGGGCAACACGAACAAAACTCCATCTTGGAAAAAAAAAAAAAAAAAAAGAGTCATGACAAGGCCAGGCGCAGTTCAAGACCAGCCTGGCCAACATAATGAAACCCCATCTCTACTAAAACTACAAAAATTAGCAGGGTGTCGTGCACCAGTAGTCCCAGCTACTCGGAAGGCTGAGACACAATAATTGCTTGAACCTGGGAGGCAGAAGTTGCAGTTAGCCAAGACTGCACCACTGTGCTCCAGTGTGGGCAACAGAGCGAGACTCTGTCTGAAAAAAAAAAAAAAAGACAGTGACAAGTTAAAATCTGTCCCAACTGAGCAAGGATAAGGATTAATAATAAAGAGGGCTGTGCCTCCCTCCTTCACATGGGGATGGCCTGTGCTCAGCCCCGTTACCGCCACGACATGGGTCTACAGTCTCCAAGGTACACAGTCAGTGAGCCTTGGTGGCCCAGATGCCAGGCTTCTGCCACACGGGAGATCTTTTTTTTTTTTTTTTGAGACAGAGTCTTGTTCCTTCATGTAGGTTGGAGTGCAGTGGCACAATCTCGGCTCACTGCAACTGCCAACTCCCAGATTCAAGTAATTCTCTGCCTCAGCCTCCTGGGATTACAGGTGCCTGCCACCACATCCGACTAATTTTTGTATTTTTAGTAGAGATGAGGTTTCGTCATCTTGGCCAGGCTGGTCTTGAACTCCTGACCTCATGATCCACCCACCTCGGTCTCCCAAAGCGCTGGGATATAGGCTTGAGCCACCATGCCTGGCCCACATGGGAGATCTCAACACTGCCAAGCTCAATGGCACAGAGACTAAAATTTTTCTAAATGGGAATAATTATAAAACTCATTATTCATACCCAGAAAATGTTTTTCTCCTTCAAAGCCTAGGTCACCTAACCTAAACACTCATGAAAACAGGTTTTAAAAATAGTTCTACTTCATTCTTGAGTAAACAAAACACCCTATAACTGGCACCTGGTAGGTAGGTAACCAATGATATCTGATTAGATAAAAACCAAGAATTATTTTTAAGCCACACCTACTTCCTCAGTCTGTTTCTCCAAAGCAGAAACTTGAAGCCAAGAGCACCGGTGCATTCTTTTAGAACCCCAACACCGAGCAGTGCTGGGCACAACACACACCCATTAAATGTCAGCCTTTAATACACCCTGATGGTGAAAACACCTAGAAGCAGGCAAACCATAAACAAAATGCCTACCCTGTTCCAAAAATAGAACAATACTACTGTGCCTGTGTTTATAATCAAATGTAGAAGAAAAGATGGGGGGAAACCTTATTGGATTTAAAGGGTCACCTTCACCATTATAGTTAAATACAGCAAAATATCACAAGTACATCCCAACTGTAACAAGCAGCATTACAAAGGATGCCATGTAGCTCATTAAGTTTCTGCCACCTGACAAGGAGCCCATGGAATGCCAGGCTCGCATTTCGTAAATAGATGGTTACAAACATTTATCACAATAAAAATGTTGAATAAGCAAGCATTCTCCACAAGCTCCCCTCATGTTCCTGTCATCCTTTAGATTTAAGAATATATGCACGTTGCCGCAAAAGCTTAAAATGAGTGTTAGCAATACTAGATCAGACTAATCTGAACAGGAGTATTTATACAGCCTATGCAATTAAAATAGTATTAGCAGCATCATAACTAATAACAGCAGACATTCCCATAGCACTCAGGGAGTGTGGTAAATACGCACTTTACGTTGAAGGATACTACAAATGCAGATGCAGTTAAGGATTCCTCCCTCCAACAGAAGGAATATATGCCATTTTCATTGCCCTTAGAAAGAAGTAAGAAAAGCTCAGTTAGCTAGGTCATATCTATTTCCTGGCATCAATGTCCTTCGCCCTTTCCCACCTTAGACATCTAAAAGACAAAAAAAGACAAAAAAAAAACCAGAAAAAAGGAGTTAAAAAAAAACACACAAAACATAATGAAACCCCATAAAAAAAAAAAAAAAAAAAAACCACCCCTGCACAATCTCCCAAATAGCCACACAAACACCGCAGGAGAGAAATCTAAGAGGAGAAGTCTGGACATGGTTAAGTTGCGATGGCCACCTTCCTTCTCCCCTGGCCAATCCAAGCAGCTCTCAGTTGATAACTCAGAGAGAAGCGGGGATCTCATTTGTTTCCATCTAGACAAGGACTGTTTTTGGTAAATTCCATGTTTTAACAAGATTCCAATTCAACCGAGTGGGTACCGTGGCACAGCGCTTCATTACAAAGATGCTTTTTCCTGGTTCATTTTCTTTCTTTCCATGAACACATGAAACCAACCTGGTGGTGTGTCCAGGTTTTACATGCTCCTGGGAGACCTACCACAAATGTTTTGGTTCTTCAGACCCACTCATTTCTTGCAATCTTGTTCTCCAGAAGGCTGTTCCGCTAGCTAGAAGGCGATTTTGACCAGAGCTCTCATCTCCTCTCTCCTGCCCACCTCCCTACTGGGAAGGACACAGGAACCATATACTGAGGACTAGAAGGTCCAGGAGCTGCAAGTTCTCTTGTTCTTTCTCATGTAAGTCCTTCCAGGGAGGGTGTATTCTCTTTGATGAGAGGTACCAGAATGTCAAAGCCTTAGTATCCAATGATTTGGAAACTGGCCACCACTGGAGGTGGGGGGCCTCTCTGCAACTCACGGCAGCATTTTGCCATTGTGGAGCCCACTAAATCAGCCTTCTGGAAGCAGCTAATCTTTGCCCGTCACTGTGCCCCTGCAGCCCCCAGTACACTGCCCATACATGTTCAAGAAATGTTCCATGGAGGAGTCAAGAAGCATTTCAAGCTTGACCTGCTGGAATGCAGAGATGGCATCCAGTGGTCTCGCCCATCCCAGAAAACCTGACGTCAGTTTCATGACCTTCGTAAACAAAAAGGTGAAATTAGAGTTCCAATGTGAAGCTTGCTTTTCAGCCCTGCATGGCGGGGAAGGCCAGAGGGGTCGGCAGCTAGCTCCCATCTTAACCATTGGGAGAATTATTCTCCATAAGGTACAAAATAAATATCAAAAGGCATATCTGTATCTTTTCCAAAAGCAACACTCAGACTCACATGGCATCAACCCCGTCATGCCTGCCAATCAGGGGCCGTCAGTTTCTGGCTTTTGCCCCAGGGGGCCCTCAGCTACTTGGCCTGGGCCTCCTGCAGGAGAGGGGCTCCGAAGGTGGGGGGCCTTTCCGACCTGGCGGGCAGTTCGTGCTGCAGTGGAGTCCTCCGAGGGTAGAAAGTGTGGCTGACGTCATAGTTCAGAAGGCAGCTCAGGGACGCCATGTAGATGTCAGCGAAGCGCGACAGGCGCCTCAGGAAGTAGGTTGGGTTCTGGTCTGTGCGGAACAGGCTTCCAAACTGGGCGTTGAAGAAGCTCTTGGTCATTTCTCTGAAGGGGCAATAAAAAAGCAAAGCAACAGAGAATGATTCAAAAAGGCTTGTTTTTAAACTAAAAAAATCATAAAAAAAAAAAAAAAAAGACTCATTTGAGAAAAAAGTTAGCCTAGAACAGCCCCAAATTCTAATTAAGGAAACTGTCTAGGACCAGGTGCGGTGGCTCGTATCTGTAATCCCAGCACTTTAGGAGGCTGAGGCAGGCAGATCACTTGAGACCAGGATTCGAGACCAGCCTGGCCAACATGGTGAAACCCCGTCTCCACTAAAAATACAAAAAGTAGCCAGGCCTATAATCCCAGCTACCCAGGAGGCTGAGGCACGAGAATCGCTTGAACCAGGGAGGTGAAGGGTGCAGTGAGCAGAGATTGTGCCATTGCACTCCAGCATGGGCGACAGAGCCAGACTCCATCTCAAAAACACAAAAACAAAAACAGTCCGGGCCAGGCATGGCAGGTGGACTTGAACCCTAGACCATCAGCATGGGCAACTTTGTGAGACCTTATCTCTAGAAAAATGCAAAGAAATTGGCCAGGCATGATGGCATGTGTCTATAGTTCTAGCTACTCAGGAGGGTGAGGTAGGAGAATCGCTTGAGCCTGGGTGGTTGAGGCTGCGGAGAGCTGTGCATTGCACTCCAGCCTGGGTGACAGAATGAGACCCTATCTCAAGAAAGAAAGAAAAAGAAAAAAAGAGGGATGGGAGGCGAGGAGGGGAGGGGAGGGGAGGGGAGGGGAGGAAGTAAGTCAGCCAGTCAGTCAGTCAGCGTATCTATCCATCCATGAAAATGATTCTGGTCACATTTCCCTCTTAACTGTCTCAAGGCTCCAGATTCTTGTGCACACTTCTCTACATACACACGCTCCATCTCCCAAACCTAAACATGGGATGCAGCAGCTGCTCCCGACAGTACACAGAGGAATACAGAATGTTCTCAGGAGTCTCAACTTCCCTTACAGAAAGGATCAAGATCCCCTGTTCTACAAGGTTATTGTGAGAACTAAGGTAAGCAGAATAAAAGCATGTTGTAAACTCTCAAGTGCTCAGCTGTCTGAGGAATTAAGGATTGTTTTATGTGATATAAATGTCCTCCATCCATTACACACTTCAGGGCCTCCCGGCCTCCTCGCAGGTGAGGCTGCTCACCCTGTTCAAGAACCATAAGCCCCTGTAGTCATCCTTATGTGCATGTATGTCTTTATCAACATCCTTATCCTGTGTATACAGGATACGCACACTCTCTGATGGCTGGGACCCTACATATAGAGTATTCCAGCAAAACGAAGGAATACTATTTGACTGTTAATAAGTCATTTACCAACACAGCAAAAAATATAGTCATTTACACAACTGTGTGATAAAAGCCACTAGTTGGTAGCAGTTAGAATAAGACTCAAGACAGCCAACACCCTGAGAGTTAGGAGGACGAACTAAATGCAATACAGCCCTGGCTTCTGCAGACTCTGAGGAATGGACTCATTGTCCCCTTTCCACGCCCTGTCCCCACCCACGCACACCACCACATGCAACCTCAGGTCAGGCTGCCCACTACTGAGAGGCCAGAATCCCACAGCAACCACTGTTTCCAAGACTCAGAGACAGCTGTAGCTAGCGGCTGGAAAAGGCCATGTGCAAAGTCAGAAAAGTTCATGCAAATGGTGTCAACATAGAAAGCATCCGCCTAGGGAGGCATGATTGTCAGTCGGGGTTCCCTTAAGACAGATACCCACCAGACTTTTCTCACAGCAGACAGGCTTTCTTTACCAGTAAGATGGCACATTCTTGCAATAGTTGTGGTTACAAATAAGCACCAGGGTCTAGGAGCCCTAAGAATTCACTGTGGGTTCAGAGCCCAAATCCAGCGCTGCCCCGACAGCCACATTGTGCTGCCAGCATTATTAACAGCTGAGCTACCAGCTGCCCAGACGGGAAGGTCAGGCGGGCAGGGAGGATGCATGAGACGAAAAGGCTCCCTTCTCCCAAGGCCTTCAACGGCAAGGGCAGAGAAATAACAGGGGTGATAGCTGGCCTCAAGGAAATGTCACATGTCACCAACAGCAGGTAGCTGATTCTGAATCCTGGGGGAGACAGACACACCTGGGAGCTAAAAAAAGGCTGTTTCAAGATTATGCCTCAGGCTGGCCTTGGGGTACATGTGTAGGCCCAGCACAGCTGAACAGGGTGGTGGACTCGCCACATTCAACACAGGCCACTCTTACCTCATCTCCTTCCTTTCCTTTTTCCACTCCTGCAAAACCAGCTGTGACTCAGCATCTCTGTGAACCTGCAAGATGCAAGCTAATTATTACAACTGTTTTGATTTCAAATAAGTTCATTAGGTAATGAGAATATTTTTTTAATTAGCACCTTTTCTAGGAGAAATTTTATTCCTTTACATCTCAAAGGTCGGCACCTGCATGAAATAATACATTTTTCAGACTTTCCAGATGACACCTGCCGTCTTCATTTATAAAAAATAGTTTTCAATGTCCAACATTAGAAATGTGGTAACAAATTAAGATGAAATATTATGAAGTTATTAAATTATGAGTAAAAGACTACATATAAACATAATGCATGCATGTATCCACATATGCATAAAACATGTAGGTGATATATACATGTGTACAAACTGTAATGTACATATACCTAGTATATATTACCTATTACACATATTATATACATGTGTACAAACATTATTAAGTGGAAACAGCATATATACCCACTACCTGCAAGTGTCAAAGTATGTGCTTGCATTTGGAAATTAACATAAAAATTTGTTTTAATTTGTGCAAGGGCAGTAGGATTATAAACGAATTAAACTTTTTAATTTAATATTCTGCAAAAGGCAAGAAGGTAAAGCACCTCAATGAGAAGAAAAGCAGAGCATTTTCTGGTGGGCCGAAATATGAGTGAAAGGCCAAAAGAAAATGCCAATTGCCCATGATCTAACACATGGAATCTCACAAGTCTCCCTCCAAGGTTTTTGTGGCTAAACAGAAACACTGAGGCCAGAATCCAAGGTGCACATGATCTCAGGCAACAGGTGAGCTCCCTGCAATACATGACCACAGGGTGAACCTGTAGGAAAATACCAAGCTAGCAAACTATCTGCTTTTGACATGGGGGCAAAGAACCTTCTGTTTATCACATCTGCTCAGTTCAACAGCTTGACTCTGAACCCCGAGGCTGCTGAAGGGACATGCAAGGGAAAAAGGCCCCAGGAATTGGAGGCCAGGGATGCATGCCCGGAAAGGGACCCTGAATGCCTCCTTCACTCAGCCGCCCTTCAGGCCTTACCTCCCACGGAGCACCCAGCAGCTGCCTGGGGCGCCCTCCCGGCTGTCCTGCCATGAACCTCTCCCACCATTTGTCACCTCTCTCATAGGAACAATCCTCTCACCTGCATCCTTCCCATCAGCCGTCAAACATGCTCGAGTCTCTCCCATTAAAAAAAAAGATTTCTCCCTGTGCCCACCCACTTCTCCAGCTGCGTCCCCCTACAAGGTCAAACTCCATAAAACAAGAGCTTCTGGCTCTGAAATCCACTTTAAAGTATTTCAAAGACAGTGTGTCTTCATTAGTTACCACTAATCTTTCAAGTGAAACCATGCACTCTAGAGTGGGTCGTTAACACTGGAAAAGACTAACCAAAGCCCCACAGAAAATGATCCTCCAGGCACGTCAGCCACTTCCACCTCCAGTGGTTATTGATGGGCGTAATCAGCTCTTCACGGCAAAACGGATTGGCTGCGTATCCCTGCCCTTGCTTGAGAAAGATATTACAATCTAGCCAGTGCAACAGCCTACATCAGTCCAGCCACTGGCCCATTTTTCTATCAACTATGAGCTCACAAATGGGTTTTTCTTTTTCAATGGTTGGGGGAAAAACAATCAAAAGAAGAATAATTTTATGACAGGCCAGGTGTGGTAGCTCATGTCTGTAATCCCAGCATTTGGGGAGGTTGAGGCAGGTGGATCACTTGAGACCAGGAGTTCAAGACCAGGTTGGATAACATGGTGAAACCCCACTTCTCCAAAAATACAAAAATTGGCTGGGCATGGTGGTGCACACCTGTAATTCCAGCTACTCAGGAGGCTGAGGCATGAGTATCACTTGAGCCCGGGAGGCGGAGGCTGCAGTGAGCCGAGATCACACCACTGCACTCCAGCCTGGGCAACAGAGCAAGACTGTCTCAAAAGAAAAAGAATGACATTCATGACATGTAAAAATTAGATGAAAATCAGATTTCAGCACCCACCAATAAAGCTCACTGGGACACAGTTACAACCATTCATTCACATATTGTCCACGGCTGCTTTTGTGTTCCAAGTGCAGAGGTGAGTAGCTGCAACAGAACCTACAGCCTGCACAGCCTAAAATATTTACCACGTGGCCCTCTGCAGAAGCTTGCTGACCCGTGGTCTAAATGTGGCCTCTGACTGGTTGGTTACCTGAGCCTGCACAGCTTAAAATATTTACCATGTGGCCCTTTGCAGAAGCTTGCTGAACCGTGGTCAAAATGTGGCCTCTGACTGATTGGTCACCTGAGAAGTGTCTACCAATGCCAGCACCACCACCATGAACCACAGCCATTTTGGAATGCACCTCAAGGCTAGCTAACCAAATCACAACCAAAATTTATGGACTTTTATCTCATTCATTAGACTTGCCTCCAAATGACACTCTGTGAGGTCAGGAGTTCAAGACCAGCCTGGCCAACATGGTGAAACCCTGTCTCTACTAAAAATACAAAATTAGCTGGATGTGGTGGCACACACCTATAGTCCCAGCTACTTGGGAGGCTGAGAGAGGAGAATCGCTTGAACCTGGGAGGTAGAGGCTGCAATGAGCCAACATCACGCCACTGCACTCTAGCCTGGGCAACAGAGCAAGACTCCGTCTCAAAAGGGAAAAAAAAACATCAAACAAATGACACTCTGCTAGCTCTGAAAAAATCAAACCCAATCTCAGAGGACCAATTTTTCTCCTCAGAAAACTGTCCAAATAATGTGCTACATGCTCTGAAAACAATCCCCAAGGGGGAGTTCTAGAAACATCTGCCACAGGCTCAGTGGAATACCTTGTATTTCTGAAGGAACACTGAGGAAGAGGGAGACAGTGAGCTAGGACATTTATGCAGATGTTTCTTTAGTTAGCAGCTACACACCTCTATAGCGAGTCCAACTTGAAAGAACTCTCTACAAAGTGCCAGAACCCAAGGCAACATAGGTGCGTGCGTGGAGCTTACAGTTCCAGAGTCGGGCTGCCACTGTGTAAACGCCAGCATCACCCCTCCCTAGACAATTATAGCTCCTCTGTTCCCCAGGGTCTTCATCAATAAAATGGGAGTGATGTTTCAGGACCTACTTCAAAGAGTTACTGTGAAAATGAAACAAACTTAAAGGTCACGGTGTCCAGAACACAGTAAGTTCTTAGGACATTCCTACACAGCCTGATTCTGCCAGCCGAGAACCGTGACTCTAGAAAAGTTACATATCTCGCAGTCTGTTTTCTCTCCTGTGAAATCGCGTTGGCTATGTAAACATTCATTCCCTTTTCTTCCTTCCCTCACCCTATGCCTTGTATAACTAATTTTACAAATCACAGAAATACTTCCAGCACTTCCATTCTCTAAAACATACATACTTTCATCAACTTTTTACACAGGTCACAAAAACAAAAGGAAACCCCCCCAAAAAACTGTTACCAAAGCTAGCATGCAGTGATGCCATCTACGTGCAGCTGTGTGTGTACATATGACCAGCTGCCGGAGTCACAGAGACTTCACTGAGGGTGTCAAGTCCTTGCCTACACCCCAGCCCTCTAACCAGGGAAGCACATTAGAGCAGTGCTCCAAAGCATGGACCTGGGGCCCACATAGGCCTCGGTTCAAGCCTTGCCCTGTCATTTTACGATCTCAGGCATAAATGGTACCTGACCTCTCAAAACCTGTTTCCTTATTCTAAAATGGGAAAATGGTACCTACCAGCATGGGACAGCTAAATGAGCAATGTCTATAAAGCCAGCACTCAGCACAGTGCCTGGCACATAAAAAGTAACTATTAGTAGTGTATGACATACAAACACAGACTCTAAACTACATTAAGTCAGAACTGATGCCATATATTTTTAGAAAATCATCTCACAGACAAGCATAGCAAGGGAAACAATAAATCCTCATCGGAGAAGAGCCAAGAACTAATGGAGCCCAGTGCATTCTGGAAACAAGGCCTAGGGGGACGTGCAGGGCCCCGTGCTCTGGAATGCATGCACCTGGAGCCAGAATCTGGCCTGCCACTCACAGCCCTGCCTGATCTCACTGCTCAGCCACCCCCACACGGAGTGCCAGCTGGGGCAGGCAAGGCAGTTCCCTGCCCATTTCCAAAGCCAGAGGGCAGGCATGGGCAACAGGCCACAGGTTGCAGGTGTGTTCGCCAAGAGGGCAAGCATCTGTGCCCTTATCCTAAAAATGTCAGCACCCATGCTGAGATGGCTGCAGCCCAGGCAAGCTGGGCCCAGGGAGAAAGCAAGGTGCCTCAAGGAACTGGAAAGGAAAGGGGCACATGGAGAATTAAGGGGATAGAGCAGCAAAAGAGAGGCAGTTTCCATGGGCCAGGAAATGACTGATAAAACTGCCATTCCTCACTAACCAGCCAAAGCTGGCTGCCTAACTTAACACAAGGAAGTAACTGCCAGGGAACTCCAGTAAGCCAGCAAACTGCAGGTATTATCCTCAAAATCAACTGAGGCTGGACCCCAGGATCTTGACTCTTGCTTTGAGACTCTCTCCAGTAAGCCATGGGGCCTAGACTGAAGTGTTCCATCCACAGGGCCCTTTATGTCACAGATGGGGAAACTGAGGCCCAGAATGGAGAAGTCCCACCGTGGCAGGTGCAGGCAAAACCAGCACAGACTCAAGCACTGGCAGGGCTTCCTGAATCCCAGTACCCCACAGAAGAGCTCCCCACAGGCTTCAGTGTGGAAGTGAGCACAGTGGATCTTCACTGACAGAGGAATGTGAGCAAACACCTGTATTTACACAGGCCCCACAAAGACTCTAAGCAAAAGAACCCCAGTCATTATTCCACAGTCTACTGAAAACAACTTAAGCCTCATACTTTATAACCATTAAGCAGAAAATACCAGAAGCAACTTTGTAACCTCAGGCTGAGAGAAACAGAAGGAAAAAAAAAAAAAATCCCAACCTGCATCTGTTCCAATAACCCAGTCAAGGTCTGCAGCCAGGCCACGGTTTGAATGTACTGCTCCGTGTTCATGATTCTGAGCTCAGATCTCAACTCTGGGATGATTGCACCAGTCCTCCAGCCGTGCTTCAGGGTCAAATCCTGATCACAGAGATCACGAAAAGTCAACATCAGTCTCAACAGAATCTACACTATGTCATTATTTTCCCAGACATGAGAGGCATTCATTTAATGACTTTTTGATGGTAATGGTTAGTTATTAACCAAGTTGAATTCAATGAATTACATTTAATTAAAACTAATTTGGCCCCAGCCTTTGATCATTTCATTCCAAGAAAGTTTCTGTTCTGGAAATAATTGCCGTGAGTCATATCCCCTGCCAAAACACCAGGTCTGGAATCATTAACTGTGGTCTCTTTAAAAAAAAGGAAAAAAAAGAGAAAGAAAGAGAGAAAGAGATAAGGAAGGAAGGAAACAAAAGACCTGAACAGCCATCTCACCAAAGAAGAAAAAAAAAAAAAAAAAAAAAAGGTCAGGGGCGGAAAGGGGCTTGACCTAACTGCTACCAAAGGTCTTCATTCAATTCATCCACAGACCTCTGTGTGCCAGGCCCTCTGGGTTATGGAGAACCATGGAATCTCAGACTTGGAATGATCACATACAACATCAGCATGCATGATCAAAATTTCCATTCCAAATGTTGTAACCCCCTATTTAACAGGCCAGAATATCTAGTATCAGCTATGTCCTGGAAAATCTAAGACACATCACACTAAATGGTCATTTTCCCATTTGGCAAATACTCATCAAGCAATACTATCTGTCAGGCCCTAAATACTGAAGATAAAACAATGAACAAAAAACTTCTCAGTTTTTTGTTCCCAGCCCTCATGAAAATTACAGACAACAAATAAGCAAGTAAAATACACAATGGCAGGTGGGGATAAGTACAAGGGACAAAAATCAAGCAGAATAACAGGAAAAGGACAGGAAGCAAGGAGGTTTGCATTTTATACAGGGTAGTTAGGAAGACCAGACTAATACATGGACAAGGTGGGGGAGAGTATGTGAATATGTGGGAGCAGGGAGATTCTGGCTGAAGAACAGCAAGTGCAAAGGCCCCGGGGCAGGAACATGCTGGAGGGTGGCATGTTAAGAATCAACAAGTCAGGGAACCTACAGGAGACAAAAGAGAAGGCAGAGGCAGAGGGTATCTTCACAGAAGTGGGCTGAGGAAGGGGAAATCCACTGGGCAACCATAGGAATCCAGGGCGCAACCATGGGAACTCAGGCTTTTACTCTGAGGGAGAAAGAAAGGCTTTCGGGTTTTAAGGGAAGAAGTGGTATCTGATTTGCAGTTTTAAAGGCTCAGTCTGGCTACTCACCTAAAGCTAGAATCCTAAACCCTATGTAAGGGCATAAGAGGGCTGAGGATGCCCATCTTCTTCACTGGTTCAAAATTTCTTTTCTGTTTTTTTTGTTTTTGTTTTTGTTTTTTTTTTTGAAACAGGGTCTCAACTATGTTACATGGGCTGGAGTGCAATGACACAATCTCAGCTCACTGCAGTTTCTGCCTCTCAGGTTCAAGTGATTCTCCTGTCTCAGCCTCCCCACTAGCTGGGATTACAGGTATGTGCCACCATGCCAGCTAATTTTTGTATTTTTAGTAGAGACAGAGTTTCACAGTGTTGCCCAGGCTGGTCTCGAACTCCTGAGCTCAAGTAATCCACCTGCCTCGACCTCCCAAAGTGCTAGAATTACAGGTGTGAGCCACTGCGCCCAGCCCACTGATTCAGTTTCTTGAAGACTTTGAATATTTCTTTCTCCTGTCATACATGAAAACCTACACCACGTTCTTTTCAATATTCCCAATGGTGGCAAACTTTCAAAGGTGGACTTTATGTTTTTTGATGCATTGATAAAAGGAAAAAGAGCAATGGCATTTATTTCTTAATATTTAAATGGAAAGACTATTCTGATAAACTCTTTGGGTGAACTGTTTATTCCCATCATTTCCAAAAAAATATTTATCTTTTCCACAGCTATGATCCATCCTGTTCTGTAAAAAGAAATGAGACATTTAAAAAATGCAGCCTACTTCTAGGTTTTATGAAAGCATAAAGATGGCCTTAAATAAAAGATACGTTCTTTAACAAGTGAGACTAACACATCTGTCCCCCAACAAAGGAAAAAAGGGCCCCTCACCGCCAAGTCACTGTATATATGGTCACCAAAATACAACACTCTGGATCCTCTCCATCCAGTAAGCTTCAAAAACTCATATAAATTACCCTGCAATCAGAGAAAACTATAGTTATTACACTAGATAGCCTGTCTCACCCACGGTACAAAATATTTTTTTAAAAACTTTTAAAAATTGTTTTTGTTTTTATAACTTATTTTAAATATCAAAATATAAAAATAAAAGCACTTCCATGGGAAGTGCTTTTATTTTTTTATCTTTCCTCTACGTCAAACACGCTGTTCAAGAAAGATTCATATTGTATACACTTCTTCGTAACTACCTTTCTACACTTAACACGCTGTAGTCATCTTTCCATGTCAATAAATACTAACCTACCAGGTGAGGACAGCAGCTAGGAAGTACCATGATTCATTTCACCAACTCCCTGATGTTGTACAGTTTACATTATCTATTTTGTAAGAAACTTCATGATAAACATTCTCATAGCCGAGTTGTATTAGCTATATCTTAATACTTTTCTTAGGCTAACTTCCTAGAAGTAAAATGGCTCTATCAAAGCTGTTTTTCTCAAGGCCTTGAAAATATACTCATATTGCCAAATCCAGCACATTGTTATATACCCATCAAGAATGTATTAATATTGTTTAAAATGAACCTTAGTAACATAAGAATGGTCAGCAACCAAATTCATTCAAACATTTGAAAGCCTCTTATGACACCAAAATACATTAAAACTGTGCACAGGTCAGGTGTGATGGCTCATGCCTGTAATCCCAGCACTTTGGGAGGCCAAGGTGGGAGGACTGCTTGAGCCCAAGAGTTCAAGACCAGCTTGGGCAACATGGCAAGAACCTGTCTCTACAAAACAATCAAAATTAAAATTTAGCTGGGCATGGTGGTGGATGCCTGTGATCCCAGCCACTTGAGAGGCTGAGGTGGGAGAACCGCTTGAGCCCAGGAGGTTGAGGCCACAGTGAGTGATGTTCATGCCACTACACTCCAGTCTGGGCGACTGGGCGAGACCTTGTCTCAATACAAACTGGAAAAAACAAAAAAGCCAGGCATGGTGGCTCACGCCTATAAATCTCAACACTCTGGGAGGCTGCGGTGGGCGGATCACGAGAG
The DNA here is from genome assembly GCF_001604975.1 of Cebus imitator. Classification (NCBI taxonomy): domain Eukaryota; kingdom Metazoa; phylum Chordata; class Mammalia; order Primates; family Cebidae; genus Cebus; species Cebus imitator. Next base: position 864,075 of record NW_016107323.1, read on the forward strand.
CAGAAGATCAAGAGCATCCTGGGCAACGTGGTGAAACCTGGTCTCTTCTAAAAATACAAAAATTAGCTGGGCGTGGTGGCAGGCACCTGTAATACCAGCTACTCGGGAGGCTGGGGCAGGAGAATCACTTGAACCAGGGAGATGGAGGTTGCAGTGAGCCAAGATGGCGCCACTGCATTCCAGCCTGGTGACAGAGCAAGATTCTGTCTAAAAAAAATTCCCCACAAAACTGTGTACAAAACATGTTTTGTCAGAAAATAATAATCTGAGTGAATAATATGCCATGAGTCAGTGTTCCTTAAAGAGAAATTTCCAATTTTTACCACTGGCAACTTAAATGTCATACACTATGAAAGTAATGCCTTAAAATTTTTGTTTTAAAAAACTGTTCAATTTTGAGTTAGTTTAGATACTAGCATATTGAAAAGATATTGACTTAAACCTAAGTTTACCACCAAGTTATAGTCAGTCAGTTCATGGGAATCACTCAGAACTGTGCCAGGCACATAGTAAGCCACAATGAACATCAGCTGTTAGCATTATTACCGACCACAAAGCAAAGCAACAAAAAGGAGAAGCTGGTCATGAGATACCTGCTTATAAATCTGGCCTTTCTGCAACTTGTGAATTTTATCCCAGAGTAAGACACCTTTCTCATTCATCTTTCGGAAAGGCCTATCAAGAAAAACGGGGAACATTATGACATGGCGTAGTACGGGCAATCCACTCTCTATGAAATACTAAAGTTACTCACGATCACAGGAAGTAGCTCCCTGCAAAAACCCAAAAAAAATCGGAAACTGAAACTCTACCACCACATTCCCTGGCCTAATTCAATACATTCCAAACTGTGTGAAGCCCACCATCCAAAGATGTTTCATGAAGAAAAGAATTCCAGGGTGCCAGGCACAGTAGCTCACACCTGTAATCCCAGCACTCTGGGAGGCCAAGGCAGGTGGATCACCTGAGGTTAGGTCAAGACCTGCCTGGCCAACATGATGAAACCCCATCTCCACTAAAAACACAAACACTGCAAGCATGGTGGCCGGCACCTATAATTCGAGCTACTCCAGAGGCTGAGGCAGGAGAATGGCTTGAACCCAGGAGGCAGAGGTTGCAGTGAGCAGAGACTGCGCCACTGCACTTCAGCCTGGGCAACAAGAGTAATTCCATCTCAAAAAAATAAATAAAATTCCAGGGTCATATAAATTTGGAAAATACCATGCATTAAATATGTTCCTCTTAAAAAGTTATTGATGGCTCTGAAAAGCCCTGCTGTAATAAACTTTCTTTCACCCAGATTTCCCCGATCTATTTGACCACTCAGAAAACCTGTTTATAAAGAAAAGTTTATGGAAATACTGCCTTAGTATATTTATCTGGCTTTATATCTGAAATTAAGCCACTCTAGATAAAAAACAAATCAGAAGACCAGAAGCACTAGTTTATGATGGAAATTGAGAAGTAAGGATGATGCCTCATTCTTCACCTTGAGGGTGCTAGCCCAAAGGACCCAGAGTTTGTTTGCCTTAAGGTAAAAATAAGTGGTACCAAAAAAAAAAAGATAATTTTTTGCCTAATCACAATGCAGAATGAGGATCACTTTGTGTATACTAATTTATATCCATTTTCTCTAATATTGTGAGCAATTTCACAAGTGATTACATATTCTTAAATACATCATGTTTTACAGTAGTAAAACATCTTTATTTTTTTTCCCAAATATTTATTTACTTATTTATTTAGGAGAGAGGGTCTTACTCTGTTGCCCAGGCTGAAGTGCAGGGCACAATCACGGCTCACTACAGTCTCGACCTCCCGGGCTCACGTGACACTCCCACCTGAGTCTCTTGAATAGCTGGGACTACACGCATGCACCACCATACCTGGCTAATTTTTTTTGGTTCTTTTTTTTTTTTTTGAGAGAGAGTCTCACTCTGTCACCCAGGCTAGAGTGCAGTGGTGCAATCTCGGCTCACTGCAACCTCCACCTTCTGGGTTCAAACGATTCTCCTGCCTTAGCCTCCTGAGTAGCTGGGATTACAGGCAGGTGCCACTACACCCAGCTAATTTTTGTATTTTTAGTAAAGATGGAATTTCACCATGTTGGCCAGGCTGGTCTTGAACTCCTGATTTCAGGTGATCTGCCGGCCTCGGCCTCCCAAACTGCAGGGATCACAGATATGACCAGCTAATTTTTAAATTATTTGTAGAGACAAGGTCTCCCTATGTTGCCCTGGGTGGTCTCAAACCCCTGGGCTCAAGGAAGCCTCTGGCCTCAGCCTCCCAAAGTGCTGGGATTATAGGTGTGAATGACAGCACCTGGCCCAAATAAATCATTTTTAATGACTGCATAACACCCCCTCATATGGCTATTCCAAATTTAACTAGGCGTCCCCTACTGTAGGGCTGTCAGGCTGTTTCTGACCTTTCATTATTATAAATAACACAAGGATGAATACAGATGGAGAATTATTCAGCTCTTATCCTAGGCTTCCAGAACAAGGACAAAATAGTTGTTGGAGGGAGGGGGCTGAGACATCCTGCTCCCCCATCCAGGGAAAAGAGTCCCCGACTATGCCCCCTCACTTTTTATAAATATGACAAAGCAGAGGAGCTCTCTGGTGAAAAGTCAGGGCCCTTCTCCTGACCACACCCTAGAATCTACTAAGAAAATGGTGAGGGCATCGAATCAGTGACTGTAGGGTCCCCAACCTTCCCCACTTCTTCCCTAGAAGGAGTGCCTTTGACCACTCTGACCCAGTGAGGTGCATGTTTTCCTCTGGGTGCTTCCACACTCCCAGGCACTGATAAAGGTGTTGATGTTGCTTCCCAAGACCCTGGAAGAAACCAGCCTGGCCTGGAGCCAAATTCCTTAAACCTTCTAATAAACTCCACATCCTGACCCCCTGCTGGCGGACACACCGAGGCAGAACATCCCTTTCTCTCCTGTCTGACAGAGCAGGGGTCCCTGAACCCTGGGCTGCAGATACTAGACCCAAACCAGTCCACGGTCCATTAGGAACCGAGCCGCACAGCAGAAGGCGAGCGTCCAGTGGGCAAGAGAGCATTACCACCTGAGCTCCACCTCCTGGCAAATCAGCAGCAGCATTACATTCTCATAGGAGTGGAACCCTATTGTGAACTGTGCAAGCAAGGGAGCTAAGTTGTGTGCTCCTTATCAGAATCTAATGCCTGATGATCTCAGGTGGAACAGTTACATCCTGAAACTATCACCCCACCCCCCCCAAACCTGGTGGAAAAATTGTCTTCCATAAAACCGGTCCCTGGTGCCAAAAAAGTTGGGGACCATTGTGCCAAAGGATACGCCACAGCCTACCCTGTAAGTCCGTGCCTCTAATAACCACTTTGGACTGATCGCCCTAGCATTTAGTGCTTCTTTCTTTGGAATCCCAACCAGACCCATCACGGGACGGTTTGGGGCTGTCCCATGTAGGAACACCCTTACCACTGTCTTTGGGATAACTCCAGTCGCCAGTCAGTGGGAAAAAATAGTGACAAAGCAGCAAGCCATAGTTTACAGCTGTTTTTCATCACACTCTAGTTTTTCCTTCATTTTCTTGAATCCCACCCAGCATGTTTCAGTCCCTGCACATGGCTCTTGATTTGCCTCTCCTTCCTGGAGTCACTGTGACACTCGGAAAACTGGGACAAGCCGAATTTAAAGCACTAACTGAAGGGTACCACAGTCTGATGCTTTAAATACCTGCTTACCAGCTACAGAATAAACATGGGGGCAAAACTGTTTCAAAAACTGGCCATTATCATACAAATATGAGTTTTTTTTTTTTTTTTTTTTTTAGAACCCTACTGCAGTGATTCTCAACACTATGGACATTTGCAGGGAACAACTCTTGGTGTACAGGCCTGTCCCACACATTAGAAGATATTTTAGCATTCCCTGATCCCTACCCACTCAATACTAACAGCACACCCTGTCCCTGTCACAATCTGAAACGTCCCTGCTTCCCCATTCCCATGGCTACAGTGGCAGGAAGACATTAAGACATAATAGCGATACAAAATCTGTGTTGCAGAGAAGCTCTGCAAAATCCAACTGCAATTTTAAATGCACCAATGAGAGCTCTATTTAAAGAGCCACCCAACAGGCAGCTTTGTTGTTGCTGTTGTTTTCTTATGCCCCACAATGTGTCCACATTTAAAGATCTAATTTACTATATGATATTAAGTGTGGCTTTTTCATCACTGCCAATCATTTTCTTCAAGCCTATTCACGAGTTTGAAGCAGCCCAAGTTGAACTGAGAACCATTTCAATGTATGCAAACTGTCTGTTATATACTCATGTCACCCTCCTTGGAATTACTTGCTAGAAGAGTTAAAACTCAAAAGCTATAATCTCCCATGCTTATGATTTTGCAACTGGATTTTACCAAGACACACCGTCTGTATATTCACAGCAGGAAAGGAATAAAAAAATCTAGTGCCCTAGAAAAGTAGACACTCACCTCCGTTTGTCATTAAAGAAGTTTGGCTTCTCAGCCTGAACAATGACCACATCGAACAGGTCCCTCCAGTCTTTCCCAACGATATACCTCATCCCTTTGTCCCTAGGGCAACAAGTCAGCCAGGTTAGTCTAACATATAAGGAATTAACTATGTTTGTAACTTTTTCTTTCCAACGGCTAAAACAAACAGGACATAAAGAGTGTGCCAGAAGCTAGCAATGAAACAGAGAGCAACTTACACAAAGCTACTGGGGCTATTGGTGATGAGAAACATCTTCTTGCCATGATCAGCCAGTTTGGCCAACACTGCGCGGGTCTGCTCAGCATAGCAGATGTACTTTTCTAAGGGCAAGAGAAAAATTCACACACAGATTCAGCATGATGTTGGTCAACCTGCAAGTACTTTCTAAATGGGGGTATGGGCCCAGCACTCCTAGGCACAGGAGAGGGAAGAAAAGCCTTAAAGCAGCTTTGTTCAGTGGAACATGGGTATATCTGGTGCATCAGTCACAAAGACCCTGTCTCTTCAGTCTAGGTGGAAACAACTGAACAGCTATAGCGGCCAGTGCCTCTCCTTTTAAGTCAGGATTACGTCAAGTCCCAGGACAAAGAGGAGACGGCCAACATGCCAGGATGCCAGGTCCTTACAGAGCACTCATGCAGCCCCTGCTTAGCACCTGGAATGCAAAGTAAAATGCCGGTATGGTTGCACAAGAAACAGGCTGCAAATCTCTCCGTGATAATGCTGAGCACATACCAATGTCTGCTTCAATTGCTCTGTACATTATTCCTTTGATGTGGACATCTCGAATTGAATCCTGCCAAAAGATACATTTTTAATCAGTGAAAATACAACTGAGAGTTTGAGTAACAGTACGGGGTTTCACCATGCTGGCCAGGCTGGTCTCAAACTCCTGGGCTCAAGTGATCCGCCTGCCTCGGCGTCCCAAAGTGCAGGGATTGCAGGCGTGAGCCACCACACCTGGCCAATTCTGGTCCATTTTCATAGGCAGCCCCTTGTGAAAAGCAAAAGCTTCCATGGTGATGGTGGCAATTTTCAAAAGAGTGCTTGGGAGAGGTCATTTCTGTGAATAATTCTGAATAAAGTCCCCATGATAGACAGTAATTTCTATACAGTATTGTGAGCAAATGATTCCAAGCCGTCTGGACAAAGGGAGTTCTTGCTCTTTTATCTTTGTACTCTTTCCGCCCCTAGACCCCAGCAGCAAATTCTATAACACAGAATGAGAGGCAGAGATAAATAGCTAACAGGTTCCCCCCCTCTCTTTGGTGCCACCAGTAGGGCAACAAACTGGCAGTGAGGCCGTAGCTCAGGCAGAGATCTGGTCCAGGGAAGAGGAAAAGGAAGTGGTTAAACCCTTTGTGGGTTCAGGAGTGTGGCAGCATGACAGCTGGCAGGTGACACTGCACAGGGCCTCTACCTGGTGACATTCCTTGAGGCCTATGGAAACTTCCTGCAGCCAGGAACAGGAGACAGTGCTGCAGCCAACACTGTGCCTACGCCTTACTCAGACTGTTGTTGGGAGATTTCTGTTAAGGGTGACCCCTTCTGGACTGCTATTTCAACCTTTCAGCACAAGCCTGATTCAATTTCATACCAGCAGCAGAAGGCAGTAGTTAAATGCAAGTCAGATTGCCTGACTTAAAATCAAGGCTCTGCTACTTACCAGCTGGGTGACCTTGGGCAAGTAACTCAACCTCACTGTGCCTCATGTCCTTATCTATAAAGAATAGCGCCTACCTCAAGGCATTATTAAGAAGATTTAGCAAGTTAACATGCCTAAAGCACTATAAGAACAGTGCCTGGGACCTAGTAAACTCTACACAAGTATTTGCTCTTGGTGGTAGCAATACCTGCAGTAAAAACTGAGCTTTCAAATCAACATCTCACCTTACCAATGCACAGGGCTACTACAAGTGATTCTTCAAGATTTTTAAAGACAAAGTATCTGTGCACCCAAAAAGGACAGAAACTAAATATCTAAATTCAATTTAGGTAACATTACACTGATATTGAGAAACTATAATTCATCCTCTATCTTCCTAAAACCCAGGATTCAGGGCTGCCAAAACTTAAAGTTACTTATAAATACATATAACAAAAATATTTTAGTGTGTAAACACGTACCTTTACAAAAATATAATTTAAAACACATATATTTACGACTATGCGAATACATATAAACTTTTTTAGTATTAAAAAGTTCATACAGCTTAAAGAACATATATAAATATATAAACATGTAAATATAACAAGTTAAAGTACATAAATAAATTTATAAATATAAATTATGTGTACAGTAAGTCCTTACTTAACATCTTCAGCAGGTTCTTAGAAACTGCAACTCTATGTGAAATGACAAAAAACAAAATCAACTTTTTTCCTTGTCAACATTAAAATGACACTGAAATTGGCATTATTCAAGGACTTGTACATAGTTTCATTAAAAGTCACAGTTGCCAAGAACCTATGGGCAACTTTAAATGAGGGCTTTGCGTATGTGCACGTAAACGTTTACATCTGTCTACATCCCCCTACCCCACCAGTCGCCCCTCAACTAGATTCCTGCATGGCTTTTGCAGGGCTTCAGAGAGCCACATGGAATCTTTGCGGGCAAAGGAAAAAGGCATCCCCTCTGGGCAACTACACTGGCACAGAGCTTGAATGTAACCTCTCTGTGTGATGAAGAGGCACCTTGGCCAGGGGTAGTGGGTCAAGCCTGTAATCCCAGCAGTTTGGGAGGCTGAGGTGGGCGGATCAATTGAGGTTAGGAGTTGGAGACTAGCCTGGCCAACAAGGCGAAATTTCATCTCTACTAAAACACAAAAATCAGCTGGGCATGGTGGCAGGCACCTGTAATCCCAGCCACTTGGGAGGCTGAGGAAGGAGAATCACTTGAACCTGGGAGGCAGAGGTTGCAGCGAGCCAAGATTGTGCATTGCGCTCGACCCTGGGTGACAGAACAAGACTCTGTCTCAAAAAAGAAGAAGAAGAAGAAGCACCCCCTTGCTCGGGAAGACTCTGGGGTGAGTACGTATGGGCTGGACTTCCATACCCTTCATCCCTTTGGCCAAATGTACCAGCCTTGGCCTTGGCCTTCTGGTAAGAAAGGATCAAAAATGGAGATAACAGTTTCAGCACCATCTTGTTTTAACAAAAATCTTGACTGATTTCCAATTCTCCTGATGTAGCAACATCTTTCTTATATACGGTTCAAGGTTAAACCGCATATAAGAGTTGCCAGCTAAGAGACTATTTAAAACACCTAACCTAGAAAGGCAGTTCACGGCTCTGTGACTCCCACTGAACAGCTGAAACAGACTCAGTCAGCACTGTGATCTCCCTGTGGATACAACCTTGACATCTTTGTACAGATGCACAGGCTCGTAATCAATGTTGTTCTTGAGGAAGTATTCATTCACACAGGACAGAAGGGTCATCTCGGGCAGGGAGAAGATGTCCATGAACTGCTTCATCGTGTTTCCATGAGAGCTCTGCAGACAAGGAGGAAGGTTGCTTCAGAAACAGGGGCCCAGGCCAGGGGCAGAGCCAGAAGGCACCAGGAACAGCAGGAAGACTTTTCACTAAGGGAGTTTCCTATCATCAACATTTAAAGCCCTCTCCACACAACAGGAAAGTTCTAATAATAAAAAAGTAAAATGGGCCAGGCATGGTGGCTCATGCCTGTAATCCCAGCACTTAGGAGACCAAGGCAGGTGGATCACCTGAGGTCAGGAGTTTAAGACCAGCCTGGACAACATCGCAAAACCCTATCTCTACTAAAAATACAAAAATTTGCTGGGCATGGTGGCGGAGGCCCGACTCACTTGAACCCGGAAGGTATAGGTTGCAGTGAACGGAGATCGCATGACTGCACTCCAGCCTGGGCAACAAGACTAAAACTCCATCTCAAAAAAAAAAAAAAAAAAAAAAAGTAAAACATTCCCTTTGTTCCTTATCATTCACAACAGAGCTAATGTCTCACTCTAAGTATAACTAGGATATCGACAGAAATATCCTGATTTCCCTCAGATTTCTGATTTCTCGTGTACTCAGTCCTACTTCCAGTTCACACTCTTTCAGGAAGCACAGAGGAAAGCCAGCAAATTATTGCCCATAATGACATAAAAACTCATGTAACTCTCCCGAACTGGAGCACGCCCTCATGGCCCATATTTGAGCTTAAAAAAGAGCCTTTCTCTGAATGCTTGCAATTTATACCATAGACTCTCCACACCCCGATAAACCCACTGTAAGTCAAAGATGCATTTCTACATCCAACCTACGGAACATCATGGCTCAGGCTAGCCTATCGTAAGCATTTGCAGAACATTTCCATTAGCCTCTGCAAAGCCTATTTTATAATGAAGTGTTGAGTGTCTCAAATAATTTACTGAATACTGTAATTTATGTTGAAATGCCGATGGCTTTGCACCATTGTAAAGTCAAAAAATTCTAAGAAGAATCACTGTAAGTCGGGGACCATCTGTACTAAGTTTACCAGCTGACTGGGCATCTTCCATTTCATTTTGACAAAGCAAGTGCATGAATGCATCTAATAAGACAAAAAGCAAAAACTCTGAGTGGAAAGAGAACCACAGAAGTTAGAAAAGCAGAGGTTCCCCTGAAGCCAAAAAGGGCGGCTGTGTAGCATCAATCTCTGGCATTCACAGCCATCCGTCAGGGGAAGCAGTAGCTGTCACTCTGACAGCCCCAATCTGTCCCTGAAACTAGGGACATTCCTGGATATGGAGTGGCACATGGGGTAGGTACGTGGGAGGCGAAAAGAGCCTTCATCAGGTGGGGAGGAAGGGCTTCAGAAAGGATCATGAAAGAACCTGGGGGTGTCCCCTTCACACACTAGTCTCTCTCAACACGCAATCTCGTATTTCCTGCCAATTCCATAGGAGCAGTAGGTAAGTTCGACAAGGCCACGTTTCAAGAAGGAAAAAGGCTACTTTAAATGAATAAAGCGCTCCTCATTACCTTTCCGTAAAAGTCGCTCATCTGCTCCAAGGGCACGTGGGACCCCTCGTACATTTCAATGACTTCTTCATCAGGGACAACACTGAGGCCTCTGGAAAGATCAGATGGTGCAGTTAAAGAGCTCAACTAGAGAGACCAATGCTTTTCACACCCTTGTGCAGTGCTGGGATTTTTCAACTGAGGTGCAAGACAGTGTCATCACTAGGAGACAAAATGTGCCACAAGTAAATGCTACAAATATCAGGTAAGATGCTATACTACGTTTACTACTACTACTGTTCTGTTGGTAACAAGAGCAGGAATAACGATAATATTAATAGTTAATACTACATGGCCAGATATGAATTACACCTAGTCATTCCTGTAATTCTCAACAATCCTGGGGGGAGGCACTAGCTGAGGTAACTGAAGCACAGAAAGGTCATGTACCTTGTTCAAGATCGCCACAGTAGGAAGTGGTGGGTCAGGATTAGAACCCAGGCCTTCTGGCTCTATGGCCCAGGTTCTTACACCACTAAGGTACAAGGCTTCCTAATGACTTGCTTTGGGGTGGGCTGGCTTTTGTTTTGATATATTTAATATATTAGGGCAGAGACGGGCCATTTTTATCTCCATCAGGATCCTCCTGCCCTCCAATACTCTAGCCTGAGACAGGTGCTGATTTGGTTTGGCTGTGTCCCCACCGAAATCTCATCTTGAATTGTAGCTCCCATAATTCCCAAGTGTTGTGGGAGGGAACTGGTAGGACAGCATTGAATGATGGGGGCAATTTCCCCCATACTGTTCTCGTGGTAATGAATTAAGTCTCACAACATCTGATGATTTTATTAGGAATTTCCCCTTTCACTTGGCTCTCATTCTCTCTTGCCTGCCACCATGTAAGACATGCCTTTCACCTTCTGCCATGATTGTGAGGGCTCCCCAGCTACGTGAAACTGTGAGTCCATTAAACCTCCTTTTCTTTATAAATTACCCAGTTTCCGGTGTGTCTTTATCAGCAGTGTGAGAATGGACTAATACAGGTGCTGAGAATGGCAACTGCCACACCCAAGGCTCAATGGACTAAACCTCATGACATGAAGCAGGAAGTCCAATGGCACCACCGCCTTGGAGAGGAAATGACCCCAGATGCTTTGTGACACAGAAGGCCAGTTGCCTCCTCTACCATCTGTTTGCCTCTGGAATCTGCAAATGAATCCAGCTCCTCCAAATGCAGAAAAAAACAAAAAATGGATTGTGAAGGCAGTGGTCTGGGTTTCACTCCTGCCCCTGCCACCAGTGACCAGAGCAGGTGCCTTCACCTGTTCACCTGGACTTATCTACTCTCAAGTGTCAGGAAGGGAAACACCTGCTCTCCCACCCCTTCTGTGGAGGAGAAAGTGCTTGAGAAATAGACACCAATGATTAGGAAACTACAGAATGAATGGTACGGGAAACGTCACACTGTGCTCTAACAGGAGTATGAATAATTCAAGAAGCATTTTAGTCACTAACACAACAGGTTGCTTAGCATACAAAACCACATGATCCACAGTAAAACCTATGTACGACATCATTTATGTTTTGATATGTAAAGTTAAAAGATCACTTCAACCTCTTTCCTACCGTCTCCATCACCCACATTACTTTAAAAAGTATCTGAGCGGATTAACATTTTGCCCCTGATCTTGATCGACCTGTTACAACTACTGGCCTTTGAAAAAACAGAAACACTGGACTTCCTTTATCTTTGCTCCAGAAATCAGATAAGACACTGGCACTAAGCCAGATCATTCGCGACAGTGACCTTGGAAATCAGCCCTTGCTGAGCAGCAGCAGTCACGTGTCCACGCTGCTAAGGCTCTAATACTGGAGAGAAAATATAAAAAGCAAAGTGATTAGGCCAGGTGAGAGTTACTTCCCTACCCTTTGGAAGCCACTGCTGCCCCTAAGGCACAGGCACAGCCACCCAGGCTGCCTATACAAGAGCCAAGCAACCACATGGCAGCTCAGAAGCAGCAGTGAAATCTGCCAGCTGAATTCCCCAAGAGGCAGCTGCATCGAACAAAGAGTCAAACACAACTGCGGCAGACACAGGCAGACTGCGTGGCCACATCTGAATGCAGCCTCGAGCAGCACTGAAATCAAAGTGGAAGCTCCTTTTGCCCCGCTGCTCCGCGCGAGAAACACGAGGTTAGGGCACAGACCTGAATGAGTCTGCCAGGGCCTCAAATTCCCCACTCCCTTAATCACCAGGGATATCACCTAGACAAGTAATTTATCCCTTTTGGGTCTCAAAGTCTTCATTCTTAAAGCAGGGAACTACAAACGTGCCTACTTCCTGATGTCACTGAGAAGATCACAGGAGCTACTCCGTATAGAACAGCTGGCATACGGTAAGCACTGCGGGGAGGTTTCACCAGTGTGGCTGTGATGGGAGCATCCCAGCTTTTCACAAGGTTCCTAGTAAGAACTTAAAATGTAGGTACAAAAACAGGGCTGCGGTGGGGGACCCCTCTTCACCCCTCACCCATCCGGCAGCACTCACTCCTGTGGGCCAAACATCATAAATTTCACCCTGGTGTAGGGACCGGGGACCTGCATCACGGCTTAGAAACAAACTAGGCTAAGACGGACACTTTCTTCCCACCTTCCCTCACTCAAGACCCCTTCTGGGGTTAAAGAGAAGTGACATTTCTGAATGCCCAGGCTCTTAAACCACTAAGGTACAGGGCTTCCTAATGACTTGTTTGGGGTGGGCTGGCTTTTAAAAAAATGTATTTAACACATAAGGACAGAGAAAGGCTGTTTTTGTCTCCATCAGAGATCCTCCTGCTCACCAATACTCTTCCCTGAGACAGGTGCTCAGAGTGGAAATGGCCACACTCAAGGCTCAGAGGACCAAACCTGTGACATGAGGCAGGAAGCCCGGGACTCCGGCCTGTGTTTTGGGCCCTGCGCAGGTATGCTTCATCTTCACAAGCTGCCCCTTACACAGGCACTGGAATCATGCCTGCTTTACAGGAGGAAACGAAGGCTTTCAGAGGGTCCAGGGATTGCTCAAGACCACACACATGCGAGCCATGGAGCTGGGGTTTGCACCCAGGAAGTGTGAGTGACTCGAGTCCACCTCAACACCCCTCTCAGCACTGATGCAACGGAGAACTTCCCACAGCCTCACTCTGAACGCTCCTTCCCCCGGATGCCTCAGTGGCTCTTTCTACTGAGCCTGTCCTTGACACCATGGGAAGGGTATATACAGAAAACAAGGCAACTCTTCTCCTGTGAACTCCGGAAGAAGAGACGGGAGAAAGGGCATTTCGGACTAAAAGGGTGAGGAGAAGACTCACTGCAAGTTGGCCATGGAGGGTGGGTCGGATTTCAAGAAGCAGAGAGGAAGGAAAACTGTACCCTGGCAGAACACCAGCAGGAGCAAGTGCCAGGCAGCGAGAAAGATGTCAAGGAAAAGAATCCCTGTGCTGTCTTCACCTGTCCGGCATCCTGCCTCTCTTCTTCATAATGGTTCGGGACCAAACACGTGACCCAAGTCATTCTGATGCGATTCAGTCCTGAGACTCCAGCGGAATGTAGAGACACAAAGCTCCTCTGTTCCTCTTGACCTGGAGCTGGGAGGATGTGGGCCTGGGAGTGCCAGGGGTTGCCAAGGAGGGGCTTGCCTGAGAGTGAGCCAAGACACAGAGGAAGGCCAAGAGATGGAAAGAGTTCTGACAACAGTGATTTGGGCCTCAGGGCCAGCGACACTTGCAAACTCACTCTGTCTGTGGGCTATACAATTAGTGGCCAATATTGTGTTTCTGATGAAGCCAGTTTGAGTTTCAGTCACTTGCAACCAAGAGTCTTGACCAATCCAGTAAGTACAGGAGCTGTGTACAGAAGAAGAGGAAGCGAAGGGTTTAAAGCAGGTTGATAAAAATCTCCAACTTAAGCCTAAGCATAAGGCTTAGCCTTTATTCTGTAGAGAGCAGGGAGCCATCCAGGATTTCGGAGGAGGAGATTATTGGGGGTAATGATTTAGGGAATCGGTCTGACAAGAATGTCCAGGATGGAGTGCACTGCAGCAAACCCCAAGAACCCAGGAGAGAAGAGGTAAGTGTCTAAGGAGGGGACCGACAGCAGAACAGATGGAGAGACAGAATGAAGCGTCCTGGTGAGGATTTTCATAAACACGCATAACCTTGCCTTCTTCGTTCTCTCCCCCACCCCCACCACTGCAATAATAACTTTGGGAAAACACTAGGAGCTGTGAGTAGGGGAACAAACGAATGTTCGTTTAAGAGGTTTAGAGAAAGAAACACTAAAAATTGGAATATGTTAAATGTAGCAACAACTTTAAAATATAAGTTAAAAGTAAGTCTGTTGGGAATGGTACAATCTGGAGGTCAACTGAGCCATTTCAAAAGCCTTAAATGAATGAACAATGTTCACCCAGCAATTTCACTTGCAGAGATCTTTCCTAAGAAAATGAGATGTGCACAAATATGTATCAATTACATTTAATATACATGTTACTTACAAAATAAATGGAAATTTTTTTTAACTTTTAAGTTTAGGGGTACATGTGCAGGTAAACTCACGTCATGGGGGCTTGTTGTACAGATATTTCATTACCCAGGTACTAAGCCTAGCACCCTACCCATCAGTTATTTTTCCTGATCCTGTCCCTCCTCCCATGCTCCCCACCAGGCCCCAGAGTCTATTGTTCCCCTCCATGTGTCCATGAGCTCTCATCATTTAGCTTCCACTGTAAGTGAGAACATGCAGTATTTGGTTTTCTGTTCCTGTGTAAGTTTGCTAAGGATAATGGCCTCCAGCTCCATCCATGCTCCCGCAAAAGATGTGATCTTGTTGGAAAGATTATTTGTAATTGTCCATATTAAAATAGATTCACCACCCCCAAAAAAGATGTGTTGAGGGACTCCAACTATCCCTCCCACCTTCAGAAAAGCCACACAGCATAGTGGCCAAGAGCACAGACTCTGGAGCCAGGCTGCCTGGTTCAGAATTCCAGCCCAGGCAATTATTTGCTGTGTGACCTTGGGCAAGTTACTTAACACCTCTGGCACTAATAATAGTACCTACTTCACTCAGTTATTTTGAGGACTGAATGGGTTAACTCAAACAAAACCCTTATAAGAGTGCCTGTCCCATAACAAGGCTCAATATTTGCTAGTCACTATCAGTAATATTATCATCATCGCAACCACTTCCTCTCCCTCCTGAAACACCATTAAAGTGAGAGTAACAACAGTCAAAGGAAACGAGAGCAAAGACGTCAGCAGGCAAGACATTTCCACAAGACACTGGAAGACAAACAGTGGATGCAAAGAAGGAATCTGACTTAACAACGCTGAGAACGGAGGCCTGCAAGGGGACACCCACCACAAGAACTGATTCCCACCACAGAGCTGCAGAAAGGCTCAGCACTAGGAGGTCCCAGGAAGCTGCTGGAGGATATACTCCAGCACAATGAGGGAGTAAAGCCAGAGAGGAAGAAAAGGAAACTAGAAACAGGGAAAGTAGCAAAGGGAAGTCCCAAGACAAGAAACCAAACCAGATCAGACCAGGAGGGGAGAGTAAATTTTTTTTTTAAAAGTGACAGATTATTGAGAACATTTGAATTACTGGAAAATATAAATACATGCCTGACACTTGTAATTGAACATACCTGTAACGGAAAAAAATTAGAGATCTCTATGCAGAAAACTAGGCAAACAAAAAAATGAGATTATTGTTAAAATCTAAGAAAAACCAAAGAAAGAAAAATAATTGCATTGGACTACCTGGCTTAAGAGTGAACCAGCTGGGCGCAGTGGCTCAGGCCTGTAATCCCAGCACTTTGGGCAACCAAGGCAGGCAGATCACCTGAAATCAGGAGTTTGAGACCAGCCTGGCCAACATGGTAAAACCCCATCTCTACTAAAAATACAAAACTAGCCAGGCGTGGTGGTGAATGCCTATAATCCCAGCTACTTGGGAGGTTGAGACAGGAGAATCGCTTGAACCCGGGAGGCGGAGGTTACAGTGAGCTGAGATCTCGC
>NW_016107323.1:879633-891084 GCF_001604975.1 Cebus imitator
AAAAAAAAAAAAAAAAAAGGTCAACGGACAAGACCTTCTGAGTCATAATGTAAACAGTGACCGGTACAACCACCAGAACCTGAGATCTGAATGCTATGAGAGGAATGAGACTGGAGAAGTGGGAGGAGGTGCCAGAAAGCTAAGTCCTCATCTGTCACAGCAGGGACAATGTCCAGAATCAATCAATTAGAAAATACAAGAACCAACACATTACTTAAAAAATCTAAAGACTTAAAAGCTTTTGGGGGCAGAGGGGAACACAGAATGATTGCTGCCGTCCCCGTGACACCTTTAATCTTGTTTGACTCTGACTCAATGCATGTTTCACTTTGATTTTAAAAACAAATAAATAAGCATTAATTTTAGCAGCTTGCGAGAGAAGAATGGAAGCTAAGATATGCATACTTTTAAGCATAAGCTGTGCACCTAAATACAAAGCACACTCCTAAATCCCCTTCCAAATTGGAGAATAAAAAAGGCAAAACCCTCCATTTTAAAAGTTACAAAGATGGCTGGGCGTGGTGGCTCACACCTGTAATCCCAGCACTTTGGGAGGCTAAGGCAGGTGGATCACTTGAAGTCAGGAATTTGAGACCAGCCTGGCCAATATGTTGAAACCATGTCTCTACTAAAAATACAAAAATAAGCTGGGCACAGTGGCGTGTGCCTGTAGTCTCAGCTAATCGGGAGGCTAGGGCAGGAGAATCTCTTGAACCCGGGAGGCAAAGGCTGCAGTGAGCCTAGATCGTGTCACTGCACTCCAGCCTGGACCTCATGGTGAAACATCACCTCAAAAAAAACAAAGTTACAGAGACTTCGAGCTAAGTGAAGTACTTTTACTAATTCTAATAAATAGGCAAAAAAAGAAAAAATAATCTCAATATCCAAATACCCAAATAGCATGGTGGGAAGGAGAACCCGGTTCCCTCAGCCCCATAGCCCTCCTGCTCCAAATCTCCTCACCAGGACCCTCCCTCAACTTGCCAGCCAGCACCTGTTCTCCCTACAGTCCTCCAGACTGCTTCCTAAGGCTCTGAGCACATTTCTATCATCACCTCTACCACTGTGAACTGCAGTCAGGTTTACTTACATGACTTCTAACCCACACTCTGAGCTCCTTCAGGGCATCTGTGCAAACAAAGCCCTTAGCACCTAGCATGGTAGCAGGCCTCAACAAATGCTCTTGAAAAAGTGTGTGAATGAATGAACGTATCATATCCACACTGCAGCCCTTCTCATCACTCAACAGTCAGTGGGTCCTGAAACCCAAACCACCCGGTTACTTCACCTGGTAAATTAAATGTATCTCCTCTTCCTCTTACCTGTAGACAGTTCCCAGCTGGATGTAATGAAAAGCATCAATCTTCATTAATACTGCCTTTAAAAACATAAACACATGCACATGTAAATAACGTATAACTATCTGCATATTAAATGAGCAATCCAGCTGTCATCATAAATCCTATCAACATTAGGCTGCCCTAACAAGGAAGCACACACTGTATGTTCCTGGAAGGAACATGTTGCTTGTTAATTAATGTGCTGTACAGCTCTTTAAAGAAATGGCCTATCCGCAAAAGACAGAGAAAAAAAACAGATATGGCAACTAGTTCCTCCTCAAAACACCAAAAATGACTACTAGAAATAAACAGTACCTCCTAAATAGCTAATTGCATTCATGCTTTTCTAATACATAGTCTCTTCCAGAAGATTCTATCCAAAGATATGCAAATAATTTGGTTCTGCAGTCCCAAATAATTTAAAACTCATTTACCCGTTCAGTACGGAAAAGTACCAAGAGTACATTTTATTTCCAATCATTAAACCGTAGAAAAACAGAAGTAAACCTACCCGCTGCACATCATAATGAAGTCCACGGATTGCAAAATTTGGGTCGTACTCATACTTCCGGATTTCTGCTGGATACTAAGAAAGAAGAAAGGAACTGGTTTTAGCCAACAATGTACTAAGTGCAAGATCCCGTCCAAATCTGGCCCCTGTACAAAGGCTCAGGTAGTTGATACAGCAGTGGGAAGGTGGGGGTCAGAAGAGGCAGACCACAGCTTGTCCCTCCGTTTCCAGTCCAAGTGCCTCCTGGCAAGCACCCCCGGTCAGAGCCTTCCACCCTGCCCCGCGCCCGTCCATCTGCCCAAGCACAGGCTGGTCCTCCTCCCCTCCCCGCCAACTTCTCTCAACTCTCCTCTCTTTCCCTCCCCTCCCTGTGTCCCTAGACTCCCAGATCCTTAAGACCCCGGTAACATACACATCAGCTTCATCCTCCTTCCATCACTCCCCTCCTTTTATCTTCAAGGCTGCTGCAGAGAGGCTGGAATGTCCCCTCTAATACTGGAATCACAACTTTACACAAACTCCTTGTCAGCCATCCATTCAACTCACATGTGAGCACCTCAATGTGGCAGCCCCCTTAACGGCCCCACTACCAGGTTTCATTGAGAGACCCAAGGTGAAAACTTCTCAGAGGGAGGGCCTCTCCATAGAGCTTTCAATACTTTTCTCATCTGGACGGCTGGCCACTGCTCCCCTCCAGCTAGGGAACCCCACAGCTGTCAGACACAGCACTCCCCACACTAGGCCTAGGGAGGCTTACGGATACTGCCTGGCACTGTCTCAGAGCAGCTTTGAAGGCAGCGGATATGGTTTGGCTCTGTGTCCCCAGCCAAATCCCATCTTGAATTGTAGTTCCCATCATTCCCATGTGTTGTGGTAGGGACCTGGTGGGAAGTAATTAAACCATGGGGGCGGTTCCCCCCGTATTTACAAGATCTGATGGTTTATAAGGGGAAATCCTTTCGCTTGGTTCTCATTCTCCCTCTTGCCTGCTGTCAATGTAAAACGTGCCTTTCCCCTTCCACCACGATTGCGAGGCCTCCTCAGCCATATGGAACTGTGGGTCCATTAAACCTCTTTTTCTTTATGAATTACCTGGTCTTGAGTATGTCTTTATCAGCAGCGTGAAAACGAACTAATACAGCAGCCCAGCTCCCCTAGTATTTCCTATTATCAAGCCATTTCTCACGCTATGCAAAATTGATGGCTCCTCCTTAGTGACTGCGGTATCTAAGTCCTTACCTCTCTCCCTAAATCTCAGAATTAGGACACCAGCTACCTGTTGATGGCACTCATCTGTGGGCACCATTTCTACTGCTACTACACAGCAGGCCCGACCATCCCCATTTTATACCGAGGGGACATCAGAGGTTCTGAACGAAACAAGCTGGGGTATGGTGAGGGGGGAGTCAGGCTGGGTCCTTCTCCCCTGCTCTCCCTACCACCTCTCTGCCCTTATAGCGCAAGCCTGCAGGACAGAAAGTCTATTCCTGAATCTAGAGAGGCGACATCACCAGGACCATCCATTGTGATTCAAGTTACTTAAGTTAAAACCCAGACAACTATTCAGATGCCCGGAAACCTCCTTTCATGGCTGAGCTGCTAACATTTCACGGCCAAGGTTCCATTTGTACAACAACTCCTGGGACCACCAGGCTGACCCACGTGGAGCAACTCTTCAAGTCAAGCTGCACGAAGCACTAACTCAAATGTCACGTTTGGGATCAGTTATCCACTACCTGCCATGTGTGCCAAGAAATCACCAAATTCACATTTCCACTCATGGGCGTTCCCAAGAATTGAGAACACTGTGTATGGTCCTGCATTTTTGTAGACATACTTCACAAGCTGACACAGAAAGCAACACCCAGCACCCTGGATCTGCTTACTGAAGCGGAGCCAAGGGACTTCAGCAGCTCTGCAATCTACTGTTCAATTCATGGCTGATGGATGAATGAGACGACAGACAGGAAAGAAATATTTTAATGTATCACTGACAGAGGTGCCTTCACTGAGCATTTGCTACCTGCCACACACTAGACACTTTCTATGACTTTTTTTATTCCTCACTGCACCAGCATGAAGGAAGCAGGGCATCTCATGCCTATTTTACTGTTGAATAATCTAAAGATCAGGGGCAAGGAATTTGCCCAAGGTCCCACAGCTAGACAGTGGGCTCAACCACTATCTAGCAGCTGTGGGACCTCACGCAAATTCTGAGGTCGCACAGCTAGGAATTGAATCCAGGTCTGTGTCACATCCAATTCCACTCCTACCCACCACATAATCAATTCTGAACCAACTCTGAGCCACCATATACTGAACACTCATTGCCACCCCGTCACAGCAGCACCTGCCACCTCAGAGGAGCTCAACAAATTTGCTGGAAGGATTTGCAGTTACGAGTGGAGTACTGACTATTTTAGTTGATTGCTGGCACATAAATAACAGTGTGCGTACTGCCAAAAAGTCTGGTGGTCCTTTCTTTAAATGAAGCTTATCTGGGCTCCCCAGCAGGACACGCCCTCCACACGCTCACTCTCCCCTTGCCACTCACTCTCAATGTTATTCTTCGGGAGCCACCCCTGAGAAACACACCCTGTTTGTCTAATGGTCCAAAGACCACAGTGAGTGACTGTATTAGTCCTTCTCATGCTGCTAATAAAGACATACCTGAGACTGGGTAATTTAAAAAGGAAAGAGGTTTAATTGACTCATCAGAGCACTGGCCCCACATGAAGCACAACTCTCTCACTTACCTGCGGAATGCACAGACGCATACATCAAGTGTTTACTGAGGACCTACTTTATGCCAGGGTCTGGGAACACGGCAGTGAGAAAAACTGACAAAGGTGTCTGCCCCTACAAAGTTCCCATTCTACCTGGGGAGGCAGACCATACACAAATACACACATTGAATACAATGCCTCGGAGTGTATGTTCTACAAGAATATGCAATACAAGTGTTCACGGATCTGGAAAAAAAAAAAAAAAAGGACCAGGAGCAAGCCTCAGGCCATCTGGGAGAAGAAAGAGTGCCTCGGGGCACAGGAAACAGCAAGTCCCAAAGGCAGAAGTAGGAAAGGGTTTGGAGGTTCAAGGAGCAGGAAGGGAGGAGGGAAGGAGGCTAGGAGGCCCTCACTATGATGGAATGAAAACCACACTTCGCCTCTGCAGTCTTCCTCCCCAAAACCATAACCCAGGCTAATCATGAGGAAGAGGCACACAACACCTGATTGGCACTCTTCAAAACTGTCATGGTCATTTAAAAAAGCAAGGAAAGTTGGAGAAGCTGTCAAAGCCATGACAATTAACTGTAATATGGTGTCCTGGAGGGAAACCTGGAGCAGGAAATGGGCATTCGGTAAAAACTGAAAATATCCCAACAAAGTATGGACTTTAGTGAACAATAATGTATCAAGATTGGTTCTTCAGTTGTAACAAATGTACCTTAGTCAAGCGTTAAAGTTGGAGGAAACTGGGCATTGGGTATATACATACAGGAACTCAGTATTTGCAACCTTTCCATAAGCCTAAAACTATCCCAAAAGTTTATTTAAAGGAGAAACAGAGCACAGCATTTGCTGAGATCAGACATGGATACAGAGTGTGAGGGGTCACAGCCAATGCTTTGGATATGAAGAACCAGGTGATCAACGGTGGCAACTAATCAGAAGAAAATGTGGACTAAGGTGTGAAGCTGAAAGATGACATTGAGACCTCTCCTACCCCTCCCTTGCTATTCCTTGGTGGACAAAATCAAAATACAAACAGTTATTACTCAATTTTTTGAAAATTTCCATTTTTGTAAAAATTTGTTCTTATTTTTAAAAAAGGGTAATTATGAAGGAGCTGGAACTTTTTATGTTTGCTTTTTGGAAAGACATTAATCGCAAACTTACTGTTCTATGCCTGTGCATCTCAAAAGCAGATGTCTTTCCATCTCTGCTGCCCTCCAAAGTGCATCAGTCTTCGCTGGAAAAATGGCACTGAACTCAGTGCATCTTGGAAGAATTATTTTGTTTAATCAGAACAAGAGAAAAATGTGTATAATTGACTCTACTAATATGCCTGATAAAATAACTGTTATAATTTCTTTTAGTTGTATCACAGCAACGAACAGACATAAAGAGAATGAAATTTCAATGATCTTAAATCTAGAGGCATTTCAAATAATAGTGACTGCAGTTTTTATTTTATCCATCTATTTCATCTATCTTCCCCTCAAATTTCATAAATTTTTTATGTTCATAAATTTTTTATTTTCATATTTTATCTGCATCTGAAAAAAAAAAAAACACCATAGGATGGAAAGGTGTTAGTAACCCCATAAGACAGGCAACGTGCAGTAGAGGAGAGAATACAGTCGTCTGGAAACAGACAGACCTGAGTTCAAACCTGGTTCCGTCTCATACCGACCTACAGCCTTGATCTAGTAGCTTAATTTTCTGAACCTCAGTTTCCTCAACTGTACAACAGAGACAACATGTGTGTGCAGGGTTGTTGTGCAGATTATAAATAATAATGTATTAATAAATAGCTAACATTTATTGAGTGTTCTCTATGTGCCATCTACTTTACATATATTAATTCATTTATCACAGTGACTGTGAGGAAAGTACTATTACTACGCCCATTTTACAGAGGAGAAAATTGAGGTCCAGAGAAATTGAGTGAGTCAATCAGATTATGTAGGAAGTAACTGATGAAGGCCAGAATTTGAACCCCGACAGTGAGGCATTAGAACCTGTTCTTTCAGGAGCTTGTGGACAATCAATGAACAGTGTCATTGGGATCATGGCTTGCTTTTAATAAATGACATCAAAGTTACAGAAATCACTGCAGCTAACCTGGAACTAAAATGCCAGCAACAATGTAACACCCCTTCGGCTCCACTTTTTAGGGGGTGGTGAACAGACAAGATGGGTGGCAGGCAGGAAGCAAGGTCTGAACCACCTCATTCTCAGTTGGCTTTCATCTCCAGGATCCAGGAAAAGGACCACAGTTTAGATGGAAGAAAGTCGTCCCTCGAACAAACAAGACCTGGGATGCCAAGCAGCTGGGGGGTTTTACATCTAATAAAGTGGCCATAACTAAAGAAAGCCAGCTGTTGGCTTAGTGGCAGAAGGAAAGCTTCTTTTTGGCCAATGCCATTACTGCATTTTGGATATGGACAAAATGAGTTGCTCAAATCCACTGATAACCAAAAACTGAGGGGGATCAGAAAATATGCTGAATCAAATGGTCAGGATCCAAAACTGATGAGAACTTTGGCTGCATTAATAAAAGTATGGCATCCAGAACCAGGGAGGTGATGGTCTCCTTCCATTCCACTCTAGCCAGACCCCACCTGAGGTAACAACTTCAGTTCACAGCCTCATATTTAAGAGGAACAAACCAGAGCACACACAAAGGAAAGTGACTAGGATGATGAAAAGAGGACAAACAAGAACGGTTAAGAGAGCTAAGAACGATCAACCTGGGAAAAGAGAAGTCTTGGAGGGCGTAGGCTGGTCTATACGATACTTGCCCATTATACATCCAGTACTCAAACGGTTAGATATAAAATAGAAGTTTGCATAATTTGGGTTTAGAAGTTACTCATATCCACCCTCAGCCCTCCTTTGCTGCAAACTCCTTCAAGATTTGGCTGAAGTATCACCTTCTTCTTTGCTTCCCCAATTCCCTCAGGCAGAGAAAGCTGTTCTAACCAACACAGTCAGATACATTCGAGGGCTAAGGAGACTTCCATTAGGAGGCTGCATAATTGATTTGCTTCCATGACTAATGATACCACTGGGCTGCTGGTTCCTCATGGGCACTGCCTGTCTCCTACTCATCTTTATCTTCCCAGCTTGCATTGCAGGGCTTGGCACAAGGGAACTTAAGAAATGTGTGAAGGAATAAATCAAGGAAGAAAAGAGGTCAATGGTGAAAACTGTATGAAGGCAGAACTGTTCAACCCATGGAAAAACTTCTCAAAAAACAGAGCCAACTCCCAGAGCAACGTGTGCCTGTCTGAGATGGAGATCTGAGCTGTACTTCCCGGGCGGGGTCTCCAAGGGTACTGGCCCACATGACTTCTGAGGACACCACTTATCCTGCTTCCTGAAATGTATACTCAAATCAGACTAGAAAAAAAAAAAATGGGCCAGGTGCAGTGGCTCACGCCTGTAATCCCAACACTTTGGGTGGGCAGATCACAAGATCAGAAGTTCAAGACCAGCCTGACCAACATGGTGAAATCCATCTCTACTAAAAAAAAAAAAAAAAAAAATTAGCCAGCTGTAGTGGCGGGCACCTGTAATCTCTGCTACTCAGGAGGCTGAGGTAGGAGAATCACTTGAACCCGGAAAGTAGAGGTTGCAGTGAGCCAACATCGTGCCACTGCACTCTAGCCTGGCAAGAGAGAGAGACTCTGTCTCAAAGAAAATAAAAAAGAAAATGCTGGGGTTGCATATTTTCTTTTTTCCCTTCCTCAATAAAAACTCTCAACGATACTATGTATCCAAAGAAAGACATTCAAATATGCTTTACTCTTAGCAATTCAAATCGGTGTTGAAGGTAAAACATCTCCTATCGTTTGAGGAATTCCTCCTAACCAGAATTCAACAGGCTGCCAATTTATCAAGCTCAGGGAGACATCGTGTTGTTCCGTGAAAGACGAGAGTATAAATATCTACAGCCAAATCTTCACTAATGCACGTCTTAGGAAGGTCTTTTGCCAAAAGACATCCAAAGGTTTTATTTAAAAAACAAAAAGCCAAACTATCTTCCAGGCTGGTCGCAGTGGCTCACGCCTGCAACCCAGCACTTTGGGAGACAGAGGCCAGCCGATCATGAGGTCAGGAGTTCGAGACCAGCGTGGCCAATGTGGTGAAACTCTGTCTCTATTAAAAATTAGCTGGGTGGGGTGGCGCACACCTGTAGTCCAGCTACTTGAAAGGCTGAGACAGGAGAATCACTGGAACCTGGGATGTGGACGTTGCAGGGAGCCGAGATTGCACCACTGCACTCCAGCCTGGGCGACAGAGCGAGACTCCATCTCAACAACAACAAAAAACCTATCTTCCAGATAGGAGTTACTTGGAAATTTGGAAGGGAACAAAATCTACTTATTCATTCAGCAACAACGTATTAAACGACTTCTCTGTGCCGGACGTGGAGTCATGTCAGCTCAAGGCTGTTCTAAGGGGGAAGGGGAGGGAGAAAACTGAACTTTCCCTAGGATCTTACCCGGTGTTCATTGATGAGAAGGTCCCGCGCAGCATTAAATATCAGCGTGTGGAGGTGCTTTGAATAGAACACCAAGGTGTAATCATAATCGAAGCCATAGATTTCGATGTCCGACAGGCTCATTTCATTGTTTGAGAAAATGGCATCTGGATTCAACAAGTTGCTCATAATGGAAGGAACCAATTCTGGAAATTAGAAAAATACATTATACTACATAATGAATAAAGGTTAGTATGCTTTCTAAAGAAAAAAAAAAAAAGAGTAAACTAGACTACAAAAGAGAATTGCTTCGCCTTGTAAACATGCTGGTGAAGGAAGCCGGCCCCAGAGGACCACATGTTGCATGACGCTCATAAGCAATGTCCAGAAATGACAAACCCAGAGGCACAGAAAGGAGATGCATGGTTGCCTAGGACTGCTGACTGCTAATGGGCACAGAATTTCTTCTGTGGTGAAGAAAATGTTCTAAAATTGATGGTGATGATGGTGATGGTTTTGGGGGATTGAGATGAGGTCTTGCTCTGTTGACCAGACTGGAGTGCAGCGGCACAATCACAGCTCACTGCAGCCTCACTCTCCAGGGCTCAAACGACCTCCCACCTCAGCTTCCTGAGTTGCTGGGACTACAGATGCCCACCATCACACCCTACTGTTTTTTGTATTTTTTGTAGAGACAGGGTCTCCCTATGTTGCCAAGGCTGGTCTTGAACTCCTGGGCTCAGCCAGCCCAACCATCTCAGCCTCCCAAAGTGCTGGGATTACAGACGTGTGCCACCGTACCTGGCCAGTGGTGATGGCTGAACACCTCTGTGAACATACTAAAAACCACTGAATGGGACACTTTAAAAGGGTGAATTGTATGGTATATAAATTATGTCTTAATAGGCCAGGTGCAGTGGCTCACACCTGTAATCAGCACTTTGGGAGGCCGGGGTGGGTGGATCACCTGAGGTTGGGAGTTTGAGACCAGCCTGACCAACATGGAGAAACGCTATCTCTACTAAAAATACAAAATTAGCCAGGCATGGTGACACATGCCTGTACCCAGCTACTCGGGAGGCTGAGGCAGAAGAATCGCCTGAACCCAGAAGGCAGAGGTTGCAGTGAGCAGAGATTGTACCTTTGATTGCACTCCAGCCTGGGCAACAAGAGCAAAACTCCATCTCAAAAAAAGAGAAAGAAAAAGAAAATGTCTCAATAAAAGAACATTTGCTACTGAAAAGAACACTTGCTTCAACACCACAAAAAAAGATTTCTTTGGTTTAAAAAAATACATGTTACCGATTTTAGAAGGTAAAAATATAGATAACAAAATGTAAATATGACACGTCATCTCACTACCCAGAAAAAACTACTGACATTTTATGTATTTGCTGCCAATATTTTTCTATGTATATATTGCACATAGCTAACATCACACTATGTGTACAGGTTTGCAATGAGCTACATTTAATATTCAATCATGATCCTCTTCTCATATCATTAGAGACTTTCTGAGAATAAACGTGAGACTTTGATATATATTGGTGTGCCATCATCAACCTACTATGGGTTGAGTATCCCTTATCCAAAACGTTTGGAAACAGAAGCATTTTGGATATCAGATTTTTTCATATTTTGGAACATTTGCATTTTATCTACCGATCGTGGCTCCCCAATCCAAAAGTCCAAAGTCCAAAATGCTCCAATGAGCATTTCCTTGGAGCCTCCTGTCAGCATGCAAAAGTTTCTGATCTTGGAGCACCGTGGATTTTAGATTTTCAGATCAAGGATGTTCAACCTGTACTCTACGTTACACAATTAAGTTTTTTCCTATTTAATAAAAATAACTTTGCAATAAGCATCTTCATGTGTTAATCTTCACCTTTCAGATGATTTCCTTCAGAGGGTTTTGTAGAAGCGTGACTACCTTCTACCATCAGGGTCCACTGGACATTAGGTTTGGGTTTCTTTTCTGAGCAGTTCTAACCATTTGTAAGCACTGCTACTTCATGATTTCTGTTTTTTTTCCTTGGAAGCCTTTCAAAAATTCATTCTACTTTACAATTTCCATGAGTCCACTGGGCCCTTTTAAAAAATCTAAGATGCAATAGGTGATGTTGGTGATCTTATTTTTCTAACATGCTGAAACACTTTTATTATTTTATCATCCTAAGAATTATTTCATCATTACTGGTCAATTATTGGCACCTATGATTTTTTAAAAGACTAAGAAAGCAGGAGAATGGTAAGAGATCCCTTAAGATAGTGTAATTGTGAAATAAGTCATCACTATGACATCATCCATCAGTTCTCAATGCATTGCCCAAAGAATTTTGCATCACTTTCAAAAAGGGATAAAAGAAGTCATCTTCGCAGGGTTTTTTT
>NW_016107323.1:891194-897622 GCF_001604975.1 Cebus imitator
GAAAGCTGACAAGGGAAGGCATCTCACAAGAAGGTGAATGCAGAGAGACACAGCAGTTCTCTACAGCCTAATGACGATGGAGAAACTGATCTTGAGGGTGACATCTCAGATGATGAGGCTTCCATGACCATATCCTAGATGAAATTCAGGATCAAAGACTGAGCAATATATTTCAAAAGACAAAAAGGCAATGTGATATTCTCATCCCGTTAATCATTTAACAGGCATTCATTAAACAGGACGAACATCATCATCCAATATTTTATGACAAGAACACAGATTGTCCTATTTTGCTAAAATTATACATGACAATATTTTTTTCACTTTTTATGTTTATGCATCAAAATTTGCTTGAAACAGCTCACAGGTAGACAAATGCTAAAATAGCTCATAGGCAGACAAATACTGAAGGCAGGTGACTTTCTGGAGATAGGTCCATGTATAGAAAACCTGAACTGTCCCTATTTTGCCACATTACTAAGGACAACTACCTGACTCTATTATAACAGCTAATATTTATTAAACACTTACCATGTACTACATGCTACCAAGAAGACTTTATCTAATTTAATCCTTCCCACAACCTTAGGAAGCAAATACTACTTTATCCCCATTTCAAAAAGGAAGACACTCGAAACACATGGAAATTACTTAATTTGCTAAGGATACATTGTACCTAATGGCAGGGCTGGGATTTGAACCTGGGAAGTTTGGCTCCAATATCTATGTTTTTTTTTTTTTTTTAAGATGCATACTTTTCTTTTCTGATTACATGGCTCAGATAGTTTCAATCAACGTCATCAGAAACATTTAGGAAACATGTTTGTCTTTCCTGTCTACATAGATGTCACAGTAGCCCTGGTGTTTTAAGTGTTGCCTCTAAGATTTGTCCTCTTTCAAGCATTTTCCTCTTTCTCTCAACCTGCCACTCTCAAAACCTCATTTTTCTTGTGCATTTTGTCCTACATGTGAAAACTATGGAGCCAAAGTATCTTTCCTCTGTCTATGTAGATGTCACAGTAGCTCTGGTGTTTAAGTGTTACCACTAAAGCTTGTCCTCATTCCAGCATTCTCCTTCAAAATCTATGTTCTTAACTCCTTTTCAGGTGCATTTTTTCCAAAAATAAAATAAAGTCAACCCATCATTTCTGCGCTCCCCCTTTCCTGTCTCCTCACTTCTTCCTATGAATGGCACATAGTATCCACATTCACTCTAAAGAACCACCTGAAACGTTCAAGAAGCACTCCTCTTGCATAGCAACAGCTTCAATCAGGGCACTGAGGCCCCAGTCCGGGACCAACCCAGCCACAGTGAGGTATTCTGAGCATTTCACAAGGCTCCTTAACAGCTTTGAGATCTGAATCCCTTTAAAAACCTAACAGAAGCTATGGAATCCTCTCCAGGTATGTGTAGATTTTAAAGAAAATTTCATGGGGTTTATGCCCTTAAGCCTGTTTGTGGCTCCCAAATTCCCACACTGCCCCTAGTTTATTGAAACCAAGACTTTATAGCCATACACAGAACTTCCAGTCAATGAAGGCACATGTATGAACCAATAAATTAATTTCACTGACACTGACAATCTAGATGTGACTGAGCCTATTGAAAACCCAGTTGATTCACTAACACTTCCAACTCTTCATTAGTTTTTCTTTCATCAAAATCAATGAGTCAACAACCATGGCATTCATTCATTCATTCATTCAAGATGAAGTCTTGTTCTGTCACCCAGGCTGGAGTGCAGGGGTGCAATCTTAGCTCACTGCAACCTCCACCTCCCAAGTTCAAGCTATTCTCCTGCCTCCGCCCCCCAGGTAGCTAGGACTATAGGTGCCTGCCATCATGACTACCTAATTTTTTTATTTTTAGTAGAGATGGGGTTTCACCATGTTGGCCAGGCTAGCCTCAAACTCCTGACCTCAGGTGACCCGCCTGCCTCTGCCTCTCAAAGTGCTGGGATTACAGGTGTGAGCCACCGCACCTGGCCACAACAACCATGGCTTTTATTTTGCTTTTGCCAATAAGACATATCTGGTTACAGGCATTTTAAGAAATTTAGAAGCAGATAATTCACAAGAACTGGTCCTAAGAGGAGAAGCTGGCAGACCCAAGCTCTTTGATATCTAACACGGAAGATCCTCTGGCCTTATATAAATCAATGGGCCACTGCTGATGATATTTTCTGAGTATGACCACATGGCATTATCCATATGATGCAAGTGGGATCGCTTAACATTGTGACCAAAAGCTCCACTTTCACAAATGACCTTTCCAAAGGAGGTTCGAACAGCCTGCTTAATTAGAAGTTTATATTTAGAAATGGTGTTGGCAAGAAAGTCTCCCTCCCTTCCTGCTACCTGAGAACACTACGTGAAACCCTCAAGGAAAAACTATGATGGAAAATGGTGACTGGTCAGCACATCTCTGAAATCTGCCAGGGAAATCCCCCCTGGGGAATCACAGGCATGTGATTCAGGGAAAGCCTAAGACATGTTCATCATATGAACACCAACACCTGAAAGCCTGGTTTTTACAGTGTCATCCTCGAACACGAGGAGCGGAGTCTTTTTTTTGTTTTGTTTTTTGAGACGGAGTCTCACTCTGTTGTCCAGGTTGGAGTGCAGTGGCACCATCTCAGCTCACTGCAAGCTCCACCTCCTGGGTTCAAGCTGTTCTCCTGCCTCAACCTGTAATTCCAAGCAGCTGGAATTACAGGTGCCCACCACCATGCCCAGCTAATTTTTATATTTTTAGTAGAGACGGGGTTTTGCCATGTTGGCCAGGCTGGTCTCAAACTCCTGACCTCAGGTAATCCACCCGCCTCGGCCTCCCAAAGTGCTGGGATTACAGGCATGAGCCACCGCACCCGGCTGAGAAGCAGCATCTTAAAAGGATCTTGGCAACCCATGCAAACTTTAAAGAAAAGTTAAGAATAAATATGAATAATTATAAGGCAAAAGAAAAGAGTGCCAAACACTCACAAAAAGAGAAACAGTCTGGCTAAACTTTAGACTCTAAAGTATAAACCGAATGCCTCTTGACTAGTCAGTTTTGCACTGTCTCAAAGCAGAAACAAGAGTTGGTACCAATTTAGAAAGTGAATTCCTTTGTACATAACGGATGATGACGGCAAGACTATACAATCGGTACAAAGAAATGAAGAGACAGCTCTGTTGCAGTGGCCAGAGCGTGAGCAAAATTCGGTTCCGATGCAAGCCACTCTGAGCTGGGAGCTGCGCACCCCCCGGCACACAGCGTGGCAAGCTGGGAAGCCCCTGGTACTTCCAGTTTCCAGCAGCTTCCAGCTTTTCATCTGCTAATCCCACAGAGTACCGGGAAACGTGGTGAACAACCTATAGGAAAAACTGGTAAGCTTTCTGTTTTGGTTCTGCTTTTTGTGGTTTCTATTGTGGCAAACATACATTACATAAAGTTTACCATCTTAACCATTTCTAAGAATGCAATTTGGTGACATTATGCACATTCACCTTGCACAACCATTGCCAACATCCATCTCCAGAATTCTTTTTTTCTTGCAGAACTGAAACTCTGTACCCATTAAACAACTTCCCATTCGCCCTGTTTTCCTGGCAACTACCACTCCACTTTCTGTCTCTCTGACTGACTTCTCTAGGAACTGCACAGAAGTGGAGTCATACAGTATTTGTCTTTTTACATAGTGACCTCAAGGTCCATTCATGGTGTGGCATATGTCAGTCTTTCCTTCCTTTTTTGAGATGGAGTCTCACTCTGTCACCCAGGCTGGAATGCAGTGGAATGATCTCAGCTCACTGTAACCTCTGCCTCCAGGGTTCAAGTGATTTTCCTGCCTCAGCCTCCCGAGTAGCTGGGACTACAGGCACTTGCCACTATACTCAGCCAATTTTTTTTAGTAGAGATGGGATTTCACAATGTTGGCCAGGCTGGTCTCGAACTCCTGACCTCAGGTGATCTGCCTGCCTCGGCTCCCAAAGTGCTGGGATTACAGGCGTGAGTCATCGCACCTGGCCCTCTCCTTCCTTTTTAAGGCTGAACAGCCCATTGTAAATATAAACCACCTTTTGTTTATCCATTTATCAATCAACAGGACATTGGTTGTGCCAACATCCTCTGGCTGCTATGAATGATGCCGCTATGAACATACAAATCCTGTTCAAATCCTCATTTTCCATTTTTTTGGGTTTATACCTAGAAATGGAATTCCTGAATCACATAGTAACCCTATTTTTTTAGGAACTGCCCCTACTGTTTTCCATAGTGGCTGTTCCATTTCGTTTTGCCTTTTTAAAGCCATCACAGAAGAATACCATTTCTTGCCTAAATTGTATCATTACTATTGACAGAGAGAGAATATGAAAGAAGGCAGAACCTCATTCTGCTACAGAAGTCAGACACTTTCCACTTATTCAAGGAAACGTTTTTAAACTGTGTAAAGATGTGAGCTTGGAAAGTACACTTTTTTTTTTTTTTTTTTTTTTAAATTAATTTCATTTATTTACTTTGGAGCTATATTTCAACTTAGAAAAACTAAGGTAATTTTGCAATATATGCCAAGATTAAAAACCAAGATTTTTTTTTTTTTTTTTTTGCCAAGTACTTTGTCTTCTTTAATGCTCAGAAATGCTAAATGACTCTGCCTTAATACAGGCCTAGAGCTTGGCAGAGCTGTCACAGAGCAGCATGTGGAGACAGCACTGAGCAGAAATCCATGGCCTCAGTGATGTCAACGAATATTCTCAATGTTTTAAAAAATATGATGTGCCTGTCACGCCAGCCTTGGGCACACAGAACTGGAGAGCTCTAAAAGTATACCAAATGCATTACTTGCTCTCAGCATTATCCCAGCAACCAGTCAGAGAATGACAGTAGGGTGCAAAGGATGGGTCTGACAAACCGAGGTCCCAAAAGCTGCCTGTGGTAAGCGATGGTTGCGGGCGCTGGGTGTCTGGGCCCCTCCAGCGTGGCTGCACCATCTCACACTTGCTCCCATTCAATTGGCTCTTCTTTCCAGGCACATGGGGAGGAAGGATCACAATCCTCCCTCCACTCCTCACTTCTGACTCTGGCCAGCTCTGGTCCCAACAGATCATAGGCAGAAGAGATATGTGTCACTTCTAGAGCCGTGCCCACTCCCTTACCCTACCGTGCCTAGCATGGAAATATGATACAGACACTACAAGATGAAGAGGAGGCTGGAAGGCTAAGCCACCTCATGGAGCTGACTGCCCTGCAGAGTTCTGGGGGTCCCCCAGTAGACTTTGTATGACAGAGAAATAGGCTTTTGTGACAGCTATCTGTAAAAAGCCACTGGGATTTTGGTATTGCTTGTCACTGCAGCATAACCTAGCCTAACCTGACTGATAAATCTTCAATACTATGATTTTGTCAGGAAACCTCTCTTCTCCAACATTCAGACTGGATGGTCTCACAGGGTTCCATTCCTGACTCCAGAAGGAGGGCATGTAACCCAGGCCTGGCCTAACAGAGTACCTGAATTCCCTTACCAATGCTGACTAGTTTGGGACAGACATAGGTTCCCCTCCAGCCAATCATCATACTTTCCCTACAGCTCAAGTGAACCAATGAGTCCAATCAAGTCAATTTCTGGATTTGCAAGGGAATTTCAGGGAAGAGGCACTCTTTGCTTCCAAAGGTAGACTTAAGAGAACATTAATCTGGAGATATGAGTGGCCACTGTTGGGAACCTGGAAAAGATGCCAACGGGGAAGAGTTAAGTTTTCTACTGCTTATGGCCAAAGGAATTCAGGTATTGATCGACTTACCACCTATGCAACTTACGACCATTCGACTTTACGACCACAATTGCTAGCCACGACTGCTCCGCGTCTGGCAGCGCAAACGTTGCCCAGCTGGGCGTACGACAGTGTGGACCAGCTTCTGGCAGCACTACCATCTCCGCGTGCACCATTTCAACTGTGCATATAGCCTACTCAACTTACGACCAAATTGTGTTACGACCGGTCCGCGGTCCCGACCGTGGTCGTAAGTCAAGCACTAGCTGTAAAAGTTTGTTAAGACTATTCAGCCACTCAAAATTCTGATAATAAATTTTAACTTTTTAACCTGGTATCAAAGACATTCCCGATGTATAGTTTAATCTATCTCTCTAATCTTGAATTCTCCTTCCCATGCCCTACTTTCAACAAGATGGGTCACCCACTGCTCTGTGTTCTCCAACATATGCTGTAGTTGAATACTGACCAGAGTGAAATCTGCCTGGAATAGTCTTTGTCTAATGTCTATACATCAACACCGATCAGCTATGTGAAAAGAGTGTCAAGACCTTCCTTCACATTATGGTATCAAACACGATGTGAGTCAGAGTTTAAAAATGTTAAACATTAAAAAGAAAAATATATAACTATTTATTTCATCTCTGAATAAAACATAACTTTCCAAATGTTAA
>NW_016107323.1:898792-929441 GCF_001604975.1 Cebus imitator
ATGAAGATGAGATTCACAGCTCAAGGTCACGTTTTAACTATTTCTGTGCTCCCAAATCCACAAAAAAGGACATACATAAAATACTTGTTTTTCCCTAATTGGACCAAAATCTCAACTTCTGTTTACCTTTTATAATATTCATATACTTTAAGAATACTCACACATATTCCAAATAATTTCATATTTAACATGGCTTCAAATTCTCCTTTACAAGTTCAAGTGTAAATTGAAAACATCAAGGTTCCAAAATTTCTTTTAAAAATATACCTATGGCCGGGCGCGGTAGCTCACACCTGTAATCCCAACACTTTGGGAGGCTGAGGTGAGTAAATCATGAGGTCAGGAGTTCCAGACCAGCCTGGCAAAGATGGTGAAACTCCATCTCTACTAAAAATACAAAAATCAGTCAGGCGCCCAGCTACTCAGGAAGCTGAGGCAGGAGAATTGCTTGAATCCGGGAGAGGGAGGTTGCAGTGAGCTGAGATCGTGCCACTGCACTCTAGCCTAGGCAACAGAGAAAAAAAAAAAAAAAAAAAAAAAAAAAAAAATCAAAAAAAAAAAAAAAAAAAAAAAAAAAGAAAAAAAAAAAAAAAAAAAAAAAAAAAAAAAGGACACCTATGGATTGGAAACATGAAAATAAGCACAGGCACTTTTTGTTTCTACGCTGAGGCAGTATCTACCCTCTCCATTATCTCCACTACAGGAGAACTCAAGGTCCTATATCCAAATGTTAAGCCTTTAAACTTCACATCTGTAACTGCCAGTGAAAATGACAAGAAAAAGACACCCTAATTCAGCAGCTTTATCTCTTAGCAACTTTCACCATGTTCCAACTTCCTTCCGTCCAGCCAGGCTAGGCACAAGGCAGTACAGTCAGTTCCGCTATTAATGGTTGAAACGTGTGAATCTGTTCTGAAATGTTAGGGAACAAGTTGATCATAATGCAATTTCGTTTGTTTATGTTTTGGTGTTACACTTAGTGCCAGCAAGTGTTATGTGATATAGTTGTGTCCACTTAATAGATTTTCTACTAATAATTCATTACAATAAAGGAAAGTTAAATAGAAAGTATGACTTTGAAGGCCAAGGTTGAGATAACAATTCTTAAGAGTGTGTAACTGTCAGACCTTAAAGAGACATAAATTTTTAGCCAGCAACTGTTTCCTCCAGTATCTCTAATAACCATTTGGTTTTAAGTTATTTTTATTTCTGCAATAGTCCAATGACAGATGCTGAGATGAAACAAAATGCCCAAGGTACCCTTTTCACAGTGAAAGTGAACACTGATGGGGTTACCTGCCCAGCATGCTCCATTCCTTATAGAAGTGACTCAGCTGGGCGCAGTGGCTCACACCTGTAATCCCAGTACTTTGGGAAGCCGAGACAGGTGGATCATGAGGTCAGAATTGGAGACCAGACTGGCCAACATGATGAAACCCCATCTCTACTAAAAATGCAAAATAATTAGCTGGGTGTGGTGGTGCATGCCTGTAATCTCAGCTACTCAGGAGGCTGAGGCAGGAGAATCACTTGAACCCAGAAGGTGGAGCTTGCAGTGAGCCAAGATGGCACCACAGCATTCCAGCCTGGATGACGGAGCAAGACTCCGTCTGGGGCGGGTAGGGAAGAAGTGACTCTTCCCGGGTTCCTTCTGGGACCTGCCCCTCCAGTTACAGCTGCTGGTCCAAGGCAGAACACCACTCAAGCTGGGTCACTCCTGAGGTTGGTACAAGACTCAAGCCAGGTTACACTAGAGTCCTTCTCTTATTTCTGTATTTTCACTTTATAGTTTTATTGAAGTACAATAAACTGCACATAAAGTATACAGTGTGATGAGGTCTGACAAATACTGCCAAGACATCTGTGATGCCATCATCACAATAAAGGCAAATAAGCATCTAACACCCCCAAACCTTCCCTCACATTTCTTTAAATTCCAGCCCATCCTCCCCTCCAACCCTGCCCATCCCCAGGCCACCTCTCATTTTCTTTTGGTCAGATTCCTTTGCATTTGCTAGAATTTTATATTGATGAGATCATACAACATGTAGTATCCTTGTAAATTGGTTTTCCCATGTACTAGAGCCACAGGAAATCTTTTTCAATAAGCACTTATCATACCTACTACGTGCCACACCGCACAGGGCACCACATGGGGATTATAAATACAAAGCAGTATCACAGGCAGTGGGGAAGACCAACGAACATCACACTGATGCGAGACAGAGGAACTCGGTATGCGGCTGGCATGTCCCCTGGGGAAGAGGCAATTCAAGTCCCTTTTTTTTTTTTTTTTTTTTTTTTTTTGAGACGGAGTTTCACTCTTGTTACCCAGGCTGGAGTGCAATGGCGCGATCTCAGCTCACTGCAACCTCCGCCTCCTGGGTTCAGGCAATTCTCCTGCCTCAGCCTCCTGAGTAGCTGGGATTACAGGCACGCACCACCATGCCCAGCTAATTTTTTGTATTTTTAGTAGAGACGAGGTTTCACCATGTTGACCAGGATGGTCTCGATCTCTTGACCTCGTGATCCACCCGCCTCGGCCTCCCAAAGTGCTGGGATTACAGGCTTGAGCCACCGCGCCTGGCCTCAAGTCCCATTTTTATTGTGTCTGATAATCTAAGAAGAAACATGCATTTTTCCATTAGTTTACATAGTTTGCACCATCTGCAAGGAGAAGCAATCCACGACAAACAGAATTACTCCTCTAATTAATAATGCACATGACATTTACACTACTCCCACCAAAAGTTAAAATTATACCTCTTATTATCCTGTAAGTAATATCTGTAATTTTGACTACTCCACAGAAATCCATCACACTTCCTAGTTACAAAAATAAAACTACATACAACTACATTTCAAATAACATTACATATAGTAATGGTTTAATGACAACCTAATCTTTAAAAAAAATCTTTTAAAAATCCACAGAACTGACCAAAATTAAAGTACATTGAGCTTCAAGGGAAAAAGTCCTTTAAAAAAAGAAAATTGTGCGCAGCACAGTAGCTCACACTTATAATCCCAACACTTTGGGAGGCAGAAGGATGGCTTGAGGCCAGGAGTTCAAGACCAGCCTGGCCAGCAAAGTAAAACTCTGTCTCTATTAAAAAAAAAAAAAAATTAAATCAGCCAGGCACAAGTAGCTAATTGGCAGGCTGAGACGGAAGGATCCCTTGAGCCCAGGAGTTCAAGGCTGCAGTGTGCTTGATGGTGCCACTGCACTGTAGCCTGGGTAGCAGAGAAAGATCCTATCAGAAAGGGGAGAGGAGGGGGAGTGGGAGGGGAGGAGATTGAGCCAAGTCAAAGATCAAAGAATAGGCAAACTCAAAAATTTTTCATTAGAATATACAGGAAATAGAAAAGGAACATAAATTAATGCCATCCACATGCTGTGCACAAGGCACTTCTCATTTATCACCTCGATTAATGTCCCAAGAACTACATGAAGTGAATACTACAAACTCTCATTTGCAGATGGGGAAAATAAGGCCAAGAAGTAAAGTAGCTGGTCCAAAGTCACACTGCCATTAAATACTATGAGGCAGGTAAAACGCTTGGCACAGTGCTTGGTTGAAAGTAAGTGCTTCATAACTGTCAGTCCCTTCTTTTTCCTTCATTCATTCAATAAATAATTTTTCCTAGATCAGTAGTTACCAGCATAATCTGGACCTCCTCTCCAGGGAACCTTTGAGGTCAAAGCTACTCTCATAATATAGTAAGATGTGGTAGACAGAATAATGGCTCTCCAAATATGTCCATGTCCTAATCCCTGGAACCTGTAAATATGTTACCTTACATGGCCGGGGGAATTAAGGTTGCAGATGGATTAAGATTGTTATCAGCTGACTTTCAAATAAACCTATTATCCTGCATTATCCAGGTGGACCCAATGTAATCACAAGGGTCCTTAAGTGTGCAGAAGATTCAGTGTGAGAGAGATGTGATTTGAGAAAGACTCAGGAAGCCATTGCTGGCTTTGAAAATGCAACAGGCTACAATGTGGGGAACCTCTAGAAACTGAAAAGCTGAAGAAAACTCTCTCCACCAGAACCTCCAGAAAGAAATCCAGTCCTACAACATCTTGATTTTACCCCAGTGAGATCTATTTCAGACTTTTAACTTCCAGAACTATAAAGACAATATACTGTACTGTTGTAAATCACTAAATTTGTGGTAATTTGTTACAGAAGCAATGAAAATTCAACACAGAGACAGTCTGCCTTTTTCACTCTCACCAATGTACACCGAAGTTTTGCCATAGGACACATGATGTGTGTCTCATGCTGCAATAGACTGAGTACAGAATCAGATTTGAGAATCTATTAATCCAGACATCAAAGAACTTTGCACAAACATAAAATCATGACATTCTTCTAAATTTCTTTTATTTTGGAAAATAGTCATTTTTCATAAAAAGCATGCCATTTATGTTAAGAGGTAACAGACTGGTATTTTAAATGAATCAATAAATACATATGACCAGGTGCAGTGGCTCACCCCTGTAATCCCAGCACTTTGGGAGGCCAAGGCAGGTGGATCACCTGAGGTCAGGAGTTCGAGACCAGCCTGGCCAATATGGTAAAACCCCATCTCTACTAAAAATACAAAAAATTAGCTGGGCGTGGTGGCAGGCACCTGTAATCCCAGCTACTCAGAAGGCTGAGAGGCAAGAGAATAGCTTGAACCCAGAAGACAAAGGTTGCAGTGAGACGTGATCGTACCACTGCACTCCAGCCTGGCTACCAAAAGCAAAACTCCATCTCAAAAAAATTAATTAACTAATTAAATGAATCAATAAATACACATCTTAAAATTCCCTGGGTTTTAATTTCTAATACAATTACTATCAATATAAGAGCAGAATACATTCTTTAAAAGTCTACAATCTATAAACAGAAACTCTAGGATCTTCAATAATTAAAGTGTATAAAAGAGTACTGAGGGTAAAATGTTTGAAAGGTCTTCTACCATAGCTAAGGATTAATATTCAATGAGGAGTGTTTCTCAAGTAGACTTTTTTACTCGCATGAGAACAAAATATTCCAATCTATGCAGAGAGATGCATCTCTAAATACAGATTAAAATATTATTCAGGTTTATACATTAATATCTTATCAATTCACTTAGCATGAAACAGTTCCTCAAAACCCTAGTAAAGTAAAAAAGAGTTACTCAAGGACCAATCCTTTAAAGTATAAAAATTTACTATAAAACCCAGCTTGATCAGTCAGCTAGCCTCTCTTTCTCTCTGCACTCTCTTAACATGTAGCATTTGACTTAAAAAATAATAATAGAATTCTATCATTGTCTTCTAAGTACTTTCTTGCAAAACTTTTTTAAAGCTTTGGTTTTCCTTCTCTAAAATATAAGAAGGACATGTCAATACAAGAAGGACAAAGTCAGGATTTAGCTGACCACAAACTGAACACAAATTAACTCTTAAGGTATTCTAACAGAGGTACAGTGTTCAAACAAGGAAGAGCCAGTTGCTTCCCTCCACCGTGAACCAGTCAGACCACACATGGTCAAGATCAAATGGTTCACTTTCGAAGGGATGTTGACAAACTAGAGTGAAAGCAAAGTTGAGCTTCCAAAATGAAATCAAAGGCGAGTTGTAGTGATGATGCATGATCACCACCTTCATATTTAAGCAACTATGATATGGAAAGGGAATCAGAAGTATTCTCTGTGACTCAGCCATCCAAAATAAAATGGGCAGCCTTGTGATCATACAACAAGCTCGAGCAGATGCCAGATGGCCACCAACAAAGTCTATGGAAAAAAGGATTCCTTTTTCCTGCAGAGGGCTGAACTCTATGACCTCCAGAGGCCCCTCTACTTGCCAGAGTCTAAGGTTTTCCCATTTTAGGCATTTATATTTTATCTGAAAATGTGAAAATTATGATGTGGCATGTTTCTCCCTTAAATCTTTTTACTACTTTCTTGTATGGCCACAGGATCAACATTATACACCTAAAGAAGACTTTTAAAGAAGATATCCTGCTATTTCTAAGACATAAAGAAAGGTAAAGATAATACAAAGAACACCCATATCCCTACCATCCAAGTGGGATATAAAATCCTGTCCACCCTCACCTGCAGGTTCCTCCTGCCTCTGACACAACCACTACCCAGATTTTGGTGTTTACCACTCTCTTGCAGTTTTTTTTTTTTTCTTTTCGGAGACAGAGTCTCACTCTATTGCCCAGGCTGGAGTGTAGTGGCATGATCTCAGCTCACTGCAACCCTCTGCCTCCAGGGTTCAAGTGATCCTCTTGCCTTGGCCTCCCGAGTAGCTGGAATTACAGGTATGTGCCACTCTATCTGGCTAATTTTTGTATTTTTAGTAGAGACGGGATTTCACCATGTTGGCCAGGCTGGTCTCGAACTCCTGGCCTCAAATGATTTGCCTACCTTGGCCTCCCAAAGTGCTGGGACTACAGGTATGGGCCATCATGTCCAGCCTCCCCTGCATTTCTCTAGACTTTTGCCACATACATGTGTGTCCATACAAGCAATCTGTAAGAATTTTATATGTTTTAAAACATTTTATGTCTGCAACTTGCTTTTTTCTTTTTACTCAAAATTAGTCTTATGAGTCACCCATGTAGGTATATTTCTGTAGTTCTAGGTCAGCAGACAACTCACGTTTTCTATAAAGAGTAGTTAGTAAATATTTGGAGCTCTGCATATGGTCTTTGCTGCAACTGCTCAACTCTGACATCCTAACACAAAAGGAGAAACATCAAAAAAATAGAAAAAAAACGGGTGTGGGTATGTTGCAATAAAACTTAGTAAACAAAGAGACATCAGGCTACAACTGGCCCATGAAGTGTGGTTTGCAATCTTTCTTATAGTTAATAGTATTTCCTTTTAATATCATTTCAATATGTGTCTGATATTAACAACTTGCTGGTTTTCTTTGGTTACCATTTACCCAAGATAACTTTTCCCATTCTATTAACCTCAACCTTTCTACATCTTTGTTTTAGGGTGCATCTCTTATAAACAGCATTCAGCTGGAATGTTTCTTATATGTGATCTGACAATCTTTCAATCTGAGTTTATTCACGATTATTGATATTTAATACTGAAATTTGGAATTATTTCCTCCATCACATTCTACACTATTTCTTGCTTTTTCTGTGTCTTTTACCATCTGTCTTACCCACTTCTAAATTGATTTCGAGATTGTCAATATTTGTTTAGATTTATTCACAACTCTACCAATTTATTTTTTCTCCATTTTCACTTGCATCTAAGACCTTTGGAAATTTTTTTTCCTGACATAAATACATTCTTTTTTTTTTTAATTGCATTTTAGGTTTTGGGGTACATGTGAAGAACATGCAAGACTGTTGCATAGGTACACATGTGGCAGTGTGATTTGCTTCTTCCCCATCACCTATATCTGGCATTTCTCCCCATGCTATCTCTCCCCAACTCCCCACCACCCACTGTCCCTTGCCTACTTCCCCCCAACAGACCCCAGTGTGTAGTGCTCCTCTCCCTTTGTCCATGTGTTCTCATTGTTCAACACCCGCCTATGAGTGAGAACATGCGGTGTTTGATTTTCTGCTCTTGTGTCAGTTTGCTGAGAATGATGGTTTCCAGGTTCATCCATGTCCCTACAAAGGAAATGAACTCAATGTTTTTTATGGCTGCATAGTATTCCATGGCGTACATGTGCCACATTTTCCCTGTCCAGTCTATCATCGATGGGCATTTGGGTTGGTTCCAGGTCTTTGCTATTGTAAACAGTGCTGCAATGAACATCTGTGTGCACGTGTCCTTCTAGTAGAACGATTCATAATCCTTTGGATATATACCCAGTAATGGGATTGCTGGGTCAAATGGAATTTCTATTTCTAGGTCCTTGAGGAATTGCCACACTGTCTTCCACAATGGTTGAACTAATTTACACTCCCACCAACAGTGTAAAATTGTTCCTATTTCTCCACATCCTCTCTAGCATCTGTTGTCTCTGGATTTTTTAATGATCGCCATTCTAACTGGCATGAGATGGTATCTCAATGTGGTTTTGATTTGCATTTCTCCAACGACCGGTGATGATGAGCATTTTTTCATATGTTCGTTGGCCTCATGTATGTCTTCTTTTGTAAAGTGTTCATATCCTTCGCCCACTTTTGAATGGGCTTGTTTTTTTCTTGTAAAGCTGTTTTAGTTCTTTGTAAATTCTGGATATCAGCCCTTTGTCAGATGGGTAAACTGCAAAAATTTTTTCCCATTCTGTTGGTTGCCGATTCACTCTAATGACTGTTTCTTTTGCCGTGCAGAAGCTGTGGAGTTTGATTAGGTCCCATTTGTTTATTTTGCTTTTGTTGCCAATGCTTTTGGTGTTTTGGTCATGAAGTCCTTGCCTACACCTATGTCTTGAATGGTTTTGCCTAGATTTTCTATGGTTTTTTTGGTGTTAGGTCCAAAATCTCCTGAAACTGATAAGCAACTTCAGCAAAGCCTCAGGATACAAAATCAATGTGCAAAAATCACAAGCATTCCTATACACCAATAACAGACTTAAAGAGAGCCAAATCAAGAACGAACTGCCATTCACAATTGCCACAAAGAGAATAAAATACCTAGGAATACAACTAACAAGGAATGTAAAGGACCTCTTCAAGGAGAACTACAAGCCACTGCTCAACGAAATAAGAGAGGAAACAAACAGATGGAGAAACATTCCATGTTCATGGTTAGGAAGAATCAATATCCTGAAAATGGCCATACTGCCCAAAGTAATTTACAGGTTCAATGCTATCCCCATCAAGCTACCAATGACCTTCTTCATAGAACTGGAAAAAAAACACCTTAAACTTCATATGGAACCAAAAGAGAGCAAGCATAGCCAAGTCAATTCTAAGCAAAAAGAACAAAGTGGGAGGCATCACACTACCAGACTTCAAACTATACTACAAGGCTACAGTAATCAAAACAGCATGGTAATGGTACCAAAACAGAGACATAGACCAATGGAACAGAACAAAGGCCTCGGAGGCAACACAACATTATCTACAACCATCTGATCTTTGACACACCTGAGAAAAACAAGCAATGGGGAAAGGATTCCCTGTTTAATAAATGGTGTTGGGAAAACTGGCTAGCCATGTGCAGAAAGCAGAAACTGGACCCCTTCCTGACACCTTACACTAAAATTAACTCCAGATGGATTAAAGATTTAAACATATACACATTCTTTAGAAGTTCCTTTAGTGAATTCCTTGATGGTAAAGCTCTTAGCCTTTTTTTTTTTTTGAGATGGAGTCCCACTATGTCGCCCAGGCTAGAGTGCAATGGCGCAATCTCAGCTCACTGCAACCTCCACGTCCTGGGTTCACTCAATTCTCCCGTCTTAGCCTCCTGAATAGCTGAGATTACAGGCGCCTCATCACATCCAGCTAATATTTTGTAATTTTAGTAGAGATGGGGTTTCACA
Source organism: Cebus imitator (assembly GCF_001604975.1). Lineage (NCBI taxonomy): Eukaryota > Metazoa > Chordata > Mammalia > Primates > Cebidae > Cebus > Cebus imitator. The sequence continues at coordinate 908,253 of NW_016107323.1, forward strand.
ATCTTGGCCAGGCTGGTCTTAGCTCTTAGCTTCTAATAAAAATTAAAATTAAAAAAAAAAAAGGCCTGGTGCGGCACCTGTAATCCCAGCACTTTGGGAGGCCAAAGTGGGTGGATCACAAAGGGGGTGAGTTCGAGACCAACCTGGCCAATATGGTAAAACCCCATCTCTACTAAAAATACAAAAATTAGCTGGGCACGGTGGTGGACGCCTGTAATACCAGCTACTCAGGAAGCTGAGGGACGAGAATCGCTTGAACCCAGAAGGTGGTGGTTGCAGTGAGCCAAGGTTGCACCACTGCACTCCAGTCTGGCCAAGGGAGCAAGACTGTCACAAAATAAAAAAAAAGAAAAAAGAAGTATCTGTATACTCTCTTAAATGCTGATTGAGCTAGATATACAATTCTAAATTGACATTTTTCTCTCAGCACTTTGAGGTAATCCACTGTCTTCAAGTGTCTGCTATCACTGTTCAAAAGTCTATCAGTCTCCCAGACTTTTGCAGTAGTAATAACATCATCAATAATCATGGTTAACATTTACAAGGGACTTACAAGTCAGGCACTATTTTAAAAACTCTACAAACATTAACTCATTTAAACCTACTAATCCTCGAAGACAAGTATTATTGTTAGCCCATTTTACATATAAGGAAACTGAGACACATAGACGTCATTTGCCCAAGGTCACATGGCTTATAAATGGTGAAGTTAGGATCTGATCCTAGTATGCTTGCTCCACGGTCTATACTCTTAACTGATATGCCTTTGGGTCTTTTTGTTTACTTTTAGGATCTTCTCTTTGTCTTTTGTATCTATTACTTCTTATTCATCCTGTTTGGGGTTTGTTTTGCATTCTAAATCTAAGGATTCTGCCTTTCATTTGTTTTGGAAAACTCTCAGCAATTATTCCTCTGAATATTTTCTCTCCCCATTTCCGGATCTCTCCTGCTAGAACTCCACTTAGACATGTGTTTGACATCTCACACTATCAGTCTGTCAACTGCTTTCATATCATCTATCTATTTGATTATAGTCTGGGTAATGTTCTCAGAGTTACTGCCCAGTCATTAATTCTTTTTCTTCTTTTTCTAATCTTCCAGTTAAAATCATTCCATTAAACTTTTAATTTTTAAAGATTAAAACTTTAATCTCTAAAATTTGTATATGGTTCTTTTAAAAACCTGCCTGACCATCCTAGGAGTTTCACATTCCTTATTCATGTTTTCCATTTCATCTCTTATTTCTCCAAAGTTTCAAACATTCTCAGATAGCACTACATATATGCTTTATGTAATAATTCCAATATCTTAAGTCCTATTCATACTAATTGTGCTGCCTGCTGATTCTGCTGGTTCTTCCTTATGATGGCTTATTTGTGTATTTTTAAATTTTGGACTGTAAACTCAGATCTAATCTTGAGAATACCGGGAGGCCTGGGTTTAAGCTATTTATCCAGAGAGTTTGCATTGCCTTCTACCAGGAGTCCCAGATCACTATCACTCAATTTCTCAGGTGGGATTGTGGTATGGTTTGGCTCTGTGTCCCCACCCAAATCTCACCTTGAATTGTAATCCTCATAAGCCCCATGAGTCAAGGGTGGGAACAGGTAACTGAATCATGGGGGCAGCTTTCCCCATGCTGTTCTTGTGATAATGAGCGAGTCTCATGAGATCTAATGGTTTTATAGGCATCTGACATTTCCCCTGCTGGCACTCATTCTCTCTCCTGATGCCCTGTGAAGAGGTACCTTCCACAACAACTGTAAGTTTCCTGAGGCCTCCCCAGCCATGCGGACCTGTGAGTCAATTAAACCACTTTTCTTTATAAATTACTCAGTCTCAGGTATTTCTTCATAGCAGTGTGAGAACAGACTCATACATTGCCACACAATACAAGAAGAAACAATTCAAATCCATGTGAGGATAAGCCTGTGATTACAAAGTCATGGGAAACTTCCAAAACCTGTCCCCCCACACACAGAAAACATACCTGAAGCAAAAGCCAAGAGACAAGTTTCTCTATTGTCTCCCTGCACACAAGGAAGCACTCTGTGGCCACCAGATTTATAGGCGAGTCTCCGACAATATGTGTGTGTCGTGTGTGTGTGTGTGTGTGTGTGTGTGTGTGTGTGTGTCCAATGCCTAGTCTCCCCTCCCAGCAGGCGCGGCCAATAAGAGCCAACAAATGTTCCCAGGACAGTCAGAGCTTCAGGGCTGGTCACCATTCTGGTTTTAGCTTCCTCCTTTTTTTTTTTTGTTTTCTTTTGAGACAGAGTCTCTATCTGTTGCTCAGGCTGGAGTGCAGTGCTGTGATCTCGGCTCACTGCAACCTTCGCATCCTGGGCTCAAGACAATTCTCATGTCTCAGCCTCCCAAGTGGCTGGGATTACAGGCTCATGCCACCTGACCCAGCTAATTTTTGTATTTTTAGTAGAGACAGGGTTTCACCATGTTGCCCAGGCTGGTCTCAAGCTCCTGGCCTCAAGTGACCTGCCCACCTCTGCCTCCCAAAGCTCTGGGATTACGGGCATGAGCCACGACACCTGGCCTCGGCTTCTTCTTCATTATTAGTTTTTGGGATTTCTCCAGTATCTCAGAGTTAAGTTATGACTTTAAGAGAAGGTCCTTTGTATTTTTTTTTTCAGCCTGTGGGTATTCTATGCAAAAAGGTTTTTAGACACTTTAGTCTACCAGACTGCTGAAAGCCAAAGTCCAAAAGAGCTCTTGAAGATTAGAGGATATCTGTTTCCACATGTCTTTAATAGTTGAATAAAGGATTGGTTTCCAAACCCATGTAAAAATACAGACTCCTGGGCCTTACCTCCATATTTTAGGAATCAGAATCTCCAGTGCTAGGGCCTCAGAATTTCCATTTTTAAACAAGCTTGCCAGGCAATTCCGACGTGCCACCCAGTTTGAGGACTGCTGAATTTTTTTTAATTTGACTTACCTTCAAAAGCTGGCAAAAAAAAAAAAATATTTAATCTCCTTTTTGCATTTTTCCTACTCTTTTCTCTTCCTCTTGACCCTACCCAGAATTTACACCCTAATGAAAGAGGAAAATGAACTCTAGATTTCAAGTGGTAGATCAGCCAGCCACCTCCACGAAAATTACAGAAAATATCAGCAGCAAAATTCAGGCCAAAAAAATCATTATTCCAGACAGGCTTCTTGATCCAGCAGCAAATTTAAATCTAGAAAACAGTCCCCATGCTGAGCTCTGCCTCCATAAGAAACCCATCACAGCTCAATCCTTCAAACAAAAGGACTAAATGAGCACTGGGTCACCAGAAGACAGTAAGATACTCCTGGAATCCCCTGAAATTATATACAAAATAGTTTGTGTGTGTGTGTAATAGCGCAAATGTGTCTTTTTATAAAGACAAAACACAAGGCTTTCTCCAGATTCTCAGAAGGTCCTATGACTCCATTACTCTATGTCCCTGCTGCACAGAAAAGGCACATTTCTGGTTGTACAATTAAGCATCCTTCAGTATTAACATATGTTCTTTTCAGGCATATCATTAGTACTTCCCAAGTATATTCTGCAGAACCTCAAAATAGAGTTATCACCTCAAAAAGGGGCCTCCACAGTCAAATTTACTTGGGAAGCACTAAACCTACTTCCCCGTCATTCATCTTGGAGATTCATTCGTTTTAAATGCTCTGACTCACTAGCTCTGAAAAGCCCAGCTATAAAGAAGCTTCTTTAACATGTATTTTCTACATCTCTTTAACCACATCTCTCAAAAGACTGTGAAACACAATCTGAGTAATATTGGTCTAATTTTAAAATTATCTCAAGAGTATCTTTAACCCAATGCAGTTCCTTGAAGAACTTATGCTTACTATTACTATTCACTGTATTTAATATTATATATAATTATGTAATGACTATCCTATGTCTTGTGCTTATTTTATACATGCTAAGCTTACACCATCGTGTAGACACAGTCCTCACTAAATACAGTACATAATTTTTGACTGATTAGTAAATGCTCTCCACCCAGAACTCTGAGTAAATCTTTCAACACCGTATAAAAGCTTCTAACTAATCCCTGTACTTCTTTCGACAACTTAATACAGTCTATAACCCCGGCCAAGTAGTCAAACATTCTAAGTAAAAACCAGGCTCCAAAATTAATTCTAATGAAAAAAAAAAAATCCATGTGACTAACAAAATATAAAGACTGGAGCAAGCCCTTTTGGAGGAGTAGGAAGGCTTCCATTCCCTACCTAACAGGACTGGCCAAGTACCTGACAAGCACACCTGGAAGACCAGAGCTCGAGTTCAAAGGAGACACATACAACCTAAAGCACAACAGAAAAGAAGAGACCACACACAAGTACATCCAGCCCTTTAATTATAATCACACAAAGATTTCTTAGAATTATTTTAGGTTGAGGATTCTCCACCTTGGCACTACCAACACTTGAGCCCAGATAATTCTTTGTTATAGGATATTGTCCCGTGCACTGTAGGATGTCAGGAGCTACCCTGGGCTCTAGAGGCCAGCAGCACCCTCTCCCCCAGCTGTGACAAACAAAAAGGTCACCAGGTGCTGCTAAACATCCCTCTGGGACAAAACTGCCCCCTCCAACTCCCACTGAGAACCACTGCTCCAGGGGGAGATGGCAGCAGCTAACATTGTTGCTAAAGGTTTAAACCAGAATTTCTTTTCCTAAAAATATAAAGAACCGTTATTTGAGCTGAGTTTGATACAGGATGCAAAAACATTCACAATTCCAAAATCCCAAGTTACAAAAGGAAAACATTCCAATTGAGGGTCATTCTACAAAGTCCGTAACCAGTAATCCTCAAAACTGTCAAGGTCATTGAAACCAGGGGAAAGTCTGAGAAACTGTTACAGGCTAAAGAAGCCCAACAGACATGACAACTAAATGTAGTGTGCTATCCTGGATGGCATCCCAGAAGAAAAAAAAGGAGAGTAGGTAAATACTAAGGAAATCTGAGTAAACTATGAATAATGTATCAGTATCAGTTCATTAATTGGGACAAATATAGTAATATGAGAGATTAATAAGAGAAATGGATGTAGGGCTTATAGAAACTATATAATTTTTCTGTAAATCTAAAGCTGATCAAAAAAAAAGATTCTTTTTAAAAAATTTTTTAATTAAAATGACAAGAAGGACGGGAGAGAGGGTAAAACAAAGCTTTAAAAAGCATCCTTTCCCTGTGCAGACTTCACTCTGGGAGCCCTTCAAAGGGAAGACATCTGAATAGATTGTTTGCATGAAGGAAAGAGATCAAATGGCCAGAAAGAAAGTGAGAAAACAAAATTATTGTCTTCTTGCAACTGGGGGTGGGGAGATCCATATGTTTTAAATGAATTATCAGGATTTCTTCTGACTGTGCCTTCCTACAAGACACAGCCCCCAAGGGTCAGTTTCTGAGATGCATTTCTGGCATCCCTGAGCCCCTGGGCCTCGCTGCTTAGCTCACCAGAGGTAGACTGTCAGTCATCTGTTTACCAGAATCCCCATGCAACAGTGGTCCCCCGCTCCACACGGGCAGTAACTCAGCCACTACGGACGCCTCCCTGTCAGACTCATCCAACTGTGAACCAGCAGCCTTCAAACCCACTGCTGGGTGCTTAATATGCTTGTTGGATGAGCTCAAGCTGGGCACATACATTCACACAGACTTTAGAGGAGAAAAGGAACAGTGCAGTCCTGGACCAGACAAAGAAGAAAAAGCATCTTGAACACCCCCACATTCTCAGGGGTAACAGGGACCACATGCGTCTGTGCTGCAGGCATGAAGAGGAGATAGCGTCCACCAAATCCTGTAGCTCTAACCCTTGAATACTTTTAACACTTAAAAAGGCTTAGATATTATTTAATGCAGTGGCCTCATTTTACTGAGACAAACCAAAGCCAGGAAGGATTAGGTGACTTGCTCAAGGCCACAAAGCTAGTTATGGCACTGCCCTAATCACAAGGAGACCCAGACATTAGAGCTAAATATCCCACCTCCACCTCTTACTGATGGTTGTTTAATAATTAATAATGATAGCTAGCAACTACTGCGCTTCTGTTGAATACCAAGCAGACACTAAAAATCTCCACATTAATCCCATATTGCAATGGAGAAAACTAAGATCAGAGAGGAAAGTAACATGTCTGTCATGTTACTGTCACACACCAAAGCCCAAACTCTGGTCCCATAACATATTAGTCTATTTTCACACTGCTGACAAAGACATACCTGAGACTGGGAAGAAAGAGGTTTAATTGAACTTACAGTTCCACGTGGCTAGGGAGGCCTCAGAATCATGGTGGGAGGTGAAAGACACTTCTTACATGGCGGCAGCAAGAGAAAAGTGAAGAAGCAAAAGCAGAAACCCCTGAGAAACCTATTACATCTCGTGAGACTTATTCACTATCATGAGAATAGCATGGGAAAGACCAGCCCCCATGATTCAATTACACCACCCACGCCTGCCCCCCGCCCTCTCACACAGCATGTGGGAATTCTGGGACATGCAATTCAAGTTGAGATGTGGGTGGGGACAGAGAGAAACCATATCATTCTGCCCCTGGCCCCTGCAAATCACATGTCCTCACATTTCAAAACTAATCATGCCTTCCCATCAAAAGCAAGCTAGTTACTTCCTAGATACAATGAGGGTACAGGTATTGGGTAAATACAGCCATACCAAATGGGAGAAATTCGCCAAAACAAAGGGGCTACAGGCCCCATGCATGTCCGAAATCCAGCCAGGCAGTCAAATTTTAAAGCTCCAAAATTATCTCCTTTGACTCCAGGTCTCACATCCAGGTCATGCTGATGCAAAAGGTGGGTTCCCATGGTCTTGAGCAGCTTCACCCCTATGTCTTCGCAGGGTACAGCCTCCATCTCAGCTGCTTTCATGGGCTGGCATTGTGTCTGTGGCTTCTCCAGGTGCACAGTGCAAGCTGTTGGTGGATCTACCTACCACTCTGGGGTCTGGAGGACAGTGACCCTCTTCTCACAATTCCACTAGGTGGTGCCCCAGCTGCGACTCTGTGTGGGGACTACCACCCCCCATTTCCCTTCCACAATGCCCTTGCAGAGGTTCTCCATGAGAGCTCCACCCCACAGCAAACTTCTGCCTGGGCATCCACGTGTTTCCATACATCTTTTGAAATCTAGACAGGTTCCAAAACCTCAATTCTTGACTTTTGTGAACCCACAGGCTCAACACCACATGGAAGCTGCCAAGACTTGGGGCTTCCACCCTCTGAAGCCACAGCCCAAGCTCTACATCAGCCCCTTTCAGCCACAGCTGGAGCAGCTAGGACACAGGGTACCAAGTCCCCAGGCTGCACGCCACATGGGGACCCTGGGCCTGGCCCACTAAGCCACTTTTCCCTCCTGGGCTTCCAGGCATATAATGGGAGAGAGTGCTATAAAGGTCTCTGACATGGGCTGGAGACATTTTCCCCACAGTCTTGGGAATTAACATTAGACTCCTTGCTACTTATGCAAATTTCTGCAGGTCACTTGCATTTCCCTTAAAAAATGGTTTTTTCTTTTCTACTGCAGTGTCAGGCTGCAAATTTTCTGAACTTTTATGCTGTTCCCCTTTTAAAACTGAATGCCTTTAACAGCACCCAAGTCACCTCTTAAATGCTTTGCTGCTTAGAAATTTCTTCTACTGGATATGCTGCATCATCTCTCTCAAGTTCAAAGTTCCACAAATCTCTTTGCTAAAACATAACAAAAGTCACCTTTGCTCCAGTTCCCAACAAGTTCCTCATCTCCATCTGAGACCATCTCAGCCTGGGCCTTATTGTTCATATCACTTTCAGCAATTTTGTCAAAGCCATTCAACAAGTCTGTAGGAGGTTCCAAACTTTCCCACTTTTTCCTATCTTCTTTTGAGCCCTCAAACTGTTCCAACCTCTGCTGGTTACCCAGTTTGAAAGTCACTTCCACATTTTCAGGTATCTTCTCAGCAGCACCCCACTTTACTGGTACCAATTTACCATATTAGTCCATTTTCATGCTGCTGGTAAAGACATACTCGAGACTGGAAAGAAAAAGAGGTTTACTTGACTTACAGTTCCACATGGCTGGGGAGGCCTCAGAATCAAGGCAGGAGGTGAAAGACACTTCTTACATGGCAGCAGCAAGAAAAAAATGAGGGAGAAGCAAAAGCAGAAACCCCTGATAAACCCATCAGAGCTCATGAGACATATTTACTATCACGAGAATAGCATGGGAAAGACCAGCCTCCATAATTCAATTACCTTTCCCCAGGCCCCTCACACAATGTGGAATTCTGGGAGATATAATTCAAGTTGAGATTTTGGTGGGGACACAGCCACAACATATCACATTGGTGATCTTCCCCCATCCCATGCTTCAGCTGTCTCATGCACCAGGCACTGTCCTAAATGCCTCTCATGGATGGACTCATCCATTCCTCAACCAAACCCTATGATGCTGGTGCTACCTGCAGCCCCATTATACAGGCGAAAAAACTCAAGCCTAGTGACCTCCCCAGCTCTCAAAGGCAGCAAGTAACAAACCTTATCCATAAGTCAGGATGGCAATTTGACCCAGCAATTATACTCGGGCATTTAGAGAAATGAAAATATATGTTCACACAAAAACCTGTACACAAATGTTTACAACATCTTTATTTGTAATAGCTAAAGACTGGGAGCAACCCAAATGTCCTCTGAACTATGAGTAAATGGTCCAACGTAATCTGTGGTCAAACAAATGGTTAAGCTGTGGTACGTGCATATAATGAAGTAAGAGCAAAAAGGAATGCACTATTGGTAATACACATAACACTGGATAAAACTCCAGGAAATTATACTTGATGAAAAAAACCAACTCCAAAAGGTTACATACTGTATGATTCCATCAACGTAACATTTTTGAAATGACAAAATTCTAGAAATGGAGAACAGACAGTGCTCCAGGGACTGGGGACAAGGGAGAGTATGATAGGGGGAGGTGGTGGGGCTATAAAGACAGAATGAGGGATCCTTGTGAGGAACTGTTCAGTCCCTTGACTGTGGTGGGTGATACATAGGCCTGTATGTGAGAAAACTGTACAGAACTGCATCCATGCTCTCATGCATGTGCACACACACAGTACAAATAAAATGAGGAAACTCTGAGCTGTGGCCTCTATCAATATATACTGCTGTGATAAGGTACTATTGTTTTGCAAAATGTTACCAGTGGGAGAAACTGGATAAAGGGTATGTATGCAGGATCTCCCTTTATTACTCCTTTTTGGTTTATTTTTTAGACAAGGTCTGGCTCTGTCGCCCAGGCCACAGTAGTGTTGCAATCTCGGCTCACTGCAGTCTCTACCTTCCAGGCTCAAGTGATCCTCCCCACCTCAGCCTCCCAAGTAGCTAGGACCACAGGTGTGCACTACCACGCCCTGCTAAATTTTGCATTTTTTTTGTAGAGACTGGGTTTCCCTTTGTTGCCCAGGCTTATCCTGGGCTCAAGAGATCTGCCTGCCTCAGCCTCCCAAAGTATTGGAATTACAGGCGTGAGCCACCATGCCTGGCCCCTGTATTAATTTTTAAACTGCATGTAAATACGCAATTATCTCAATAAGAATTACAAGTTAAAAAAAATCTTGCCTGCCCAAAAGCTGGGCTAGGTAACCTTCTGTATTTCTTTCATCTCTTAAGACCTGCAAAATTTCCAATGCCTCCAAAGCCAGTCTTCTTTCCACCAGACCACACAACAGCTTCAAAAGCCAAAGCAAAATTAACGCTTGGTAAAGGGAAACTAAGAAAATAAGCCATCATTTCATAGAATTCGGCATCGCTAGTCATTTTATGTTTCCTCTGAAAATTACTCCAATTTGCTTTTATTTCATTAAACTGACTTCTGGCCAAAAAAATGGAAAATCTGATCCTATAAAACGTTCTTGCTCACCAAATAATCTCTCCCCATCTCTATGTGTCACCTCCAACAAGAAGTAACCATATACAAATTTCGGTTCTGAATCCTCCTTGTAAGCAGCAGCGCCAATGGATTATTGGTTCCCAAATGGTAAACGGAGCACAGGAAACAGGACAGTGGCTTAGGAGCTGAGACAAACTAAATCCAGGCGTCACCTTGGCTAGGTCACTTAAACCCGATTCTCGCCTTTCCCATCCACAGAATGGGGATGTGGCCCCACCTCCTTCGTAGACTATTAGAACACTTTAGAGATTATCTACGTGCCTGGCACTATTAGTTCATTAGCAACAACTGAGCCAAGCTCATTTTATGTGCACCTGGCCCCGAAGTCCTCATTCACCGCCTTAGAGTCCCCTCCTCAACGAGGTTAATGGTTAGCCCAGAACCTTCCCCACCTGCACCTCTCCTCTTTCAAACACCGCACAGCTCATCTCATCTCATCCCATCCCACCTCGCCTCACCCCCGCCAAAAGGAAAACAGACGAGCCTCCGGATCGGCCACCTGCGCAGCAGCCCCGCTCCAGGGCATCACTGCGCCCGATAGACTCTGCTGTTACTATTATTACTGTTGATGAATAACCACCTAACGGTGCGTGGGAGGGGCCGACTCCCCAGGGAGGTCTGCGGAACCCCAGCCCCGGGCAGCCCAAAGCCTCTCAGAGGCAGATTTCGGGCTAACAAGCCCAAGTACGTATACAACAGCTTTCCCGACAGGGCACAGACACGAGTTGTGAAGTTTCTAGAGTGCATTTTTCCGCGTTTCCCTGAGTCGCTCGGCAGGGGCGATGCTGCCAGCGGCTGGGGGTGTGGGCACCGGGGGCCGCGACTGGAGGGCCCCGGAAGTCCGCTGCGGGGCGGATCTGAGTCCTAGGGCGCCCACCTCCCAGCTGGGCCTGCAGGAGGGGCCCCAGGCACCGGGGCGGGGTCGCCGCCTCACTCACCGTCTGTGCTTCTCTTCGCCTCCCGGTAGCGCTCCCACAGGTAGCCCTTCATGTCCGGGGCGGTCCCGGGTGCGGTGCACAAGGGCCGAGCGGGGCCCGCACACGGCCTCCCTCGGGCCGCGGTTCCGCAGCCGCCCCGGAGAGCCGCCGCCGCCCTCGCTCCGGCCCCGCGGGCCACCGCCGCCGCTGCCATGGTCATGCCTGCTGCCCGCTGCCGCCACCGCCGCTCCGCGAGTGCTGCCGCCACCGCCGCTCCGCGAGTGCTGCCGCCGGGCCCAAGCTCTGCCCGCGCTCTGCCCCACAGGCGGGCGGCTCCTGCGTCGGAACACGTGGCGGCGTGGGCCGGCCCTCCGGCCGCTGCGGGGCGGGAAGGGGGCGGAGTCGGGGGCGGGGCATGCCCAGGGCGGAGTCGCGAGGTGGGCGGGGTCCGGGGCGGGGGCGGGGCGGGGCGGGGCCGGGGGCCTCAAGCCCAGCCTGCCGCGGTCAATTCCAGGGTGGCACGGCGGTGGCCGTGTGGTGGCGCGTAGACCACAGGGATGGAATGACCGGATACGACCCCGGCGCCGCCAGCCCAGCTCCGCCGCACCTTCCTCCTGCCTTCTGGGGTTGACCCCAGCTCTGGCCGCACGGACAGGGCTCCTCCCATGCCAGTTGCTCTGGCCCAGGCCCCAGAAGGTGACCTCTCTCCGCATTAATGGCCTCTGCAGTCTGAACCTCCCCTGGATCGTGGGGCCGGTCTGGGACGTCCCCGACCCCCAGCTTAGAGCTATACAGGACCGCCCGTGAGTTGGTGGCTGGGCCGAGGCTCCACTCGTGGTCTGATGTTGGCTGGAGGATCCCAGCCCCTTAAGACCTCAGTAAGTTTGAAGGACACTCCCGTTACACAGCCTGGAAGGCCAATACCCCGCCCTAAATTTCCACCTGGCGACAGAGGTCCTCGGGACACGGTCACCCAGCTCCTGCGCCTGCCCAAGCTAAGGGCTTAGTGCACAGGTCTTCCCTCAAACCTACTAGGCTGCACCCATCCTGCGCCTGTGGTTCCACAAAAGCCAAATGAACAGCATCCCTACCTGACGGCAATTCTGTGTGGACAGAGTCAGACACAGCTTCTGCAGGGAAGACTGATGTGGCAGAGCCAGAACCCTGCTGAGAATCGCTGGACAGCAAGGGCTTCCCAAGCTGTCCTGTGGTTACTTAATTTTGAGCAGGTGGAGTAGTGGGAATAGCCCTTAAGGCTGGCACTCTGCCAAGGAGACAATACTGCCTTGTGTGAAATGATTGGAGCACAGTTTAAGACAAACAACCCAAGGCATTAGTGTATGCTCCAGTTGTGGGATGGAGGGGTCTGGAGGTATTTCATGGAAAAAGGTGGCATCTGGGTTAAACTACCATTTATTGAAGGCTTGCTGTGTGCAGTATCTCATGCAATCCTCTCAGTAATTCTGAAAAGCAGACACCATAATTTCTCCAATTTTACAATATAGTCATCCTTCTGTACATGCCGGGAATCGGTTCCAGAACACCTGCCCCACGCATACACAGCAAAATCTGCAGATGCTCAAGTCCTTTATATAAAATGGCTACTATTTGCATACACACATACTTCTATATATTTTAAACCATCTTGCTTACTTTAAAAAAAAAAAAAAACAGGGTCTTGCTCTGTCACCCATGCTGGAGTGCAGTGGTATGATCACAGTGCACTGCAGCCTCCACCTCCTGTGCTTAAGCGATCCTCCCACCTCAGCCTCCTGAGTAGCTGATACTACTATGGGTGTGAAGTACAACGACTGACTAATTTTTGTATTTTTTGTAGAGATAGGAGTCTCGCCATGTTCCCCAGGCTGATCTCAAACTCCTGGACTCAAGCAATCTGCCCACCTCGGCTGCCCAAAGTGCTGGGATTATAGGCATGAGTCATTGCACCAGGCCTCAATTACTTTTCATACCCAATACAACGTAAATGCTCTGTAAATAATTGTGATACTGTATTTTCTATTTGTATTACTTTTCATTGTTGTTTTTTTTTCTAATATTTTTATCCATGGTTGCTTGAATCCACAAATGCAAACCTGCAGGTACAGAGGGATGACAGTAATGAAACTGAGGCCAAGAAAGATGAAATAACTTTCCTAAAACCACACAACTGAACCCATTCTTCCATTTGGCTTCCTAACATAGAGTATGTAGGATTTAGGTGGGTGATAGGGAAGAAAGTAGCCAATAAGTAATCCCTAACAGTTAATGGTTAATGTTTTACAAATCACTGATAAGGTGAGACAATAAAATGTTTAAAACAGATATAATATCAAATACATGGGCTCTGGTACTTTCAACTTACATTATGGTTTTAGTTTTATTCCAAATTACATATTTTTAAATTTGTTTCATAAAAAGGTTTGATGATAGTAATTGTAAATTTTGTTCCCCTGAAAAATTAATTCATAAATTCAAAATGGATAAACTATAACAATACAAAAATAATACAATTAGAATTTTAATAACATTGCTTCTGTATAGTTTTGGATATGGAACACTATGAGGTCAACATTGCTCTATTTACCATAGAAATGTGAATCACCTAAAAATTCTTCTTCTTAGGTAAAATTAGTTACAATGTTTAAGTGCCTAAATAATCATATTTCCAGACCTTGATTATTATCACTCTTGTGTGTTTTAGAAGAAAATATTCAATAAAAGAATTCTAATTAAAGACAAGTAGAAAAAACAGATGTCAAGAAGCCCATGATAAATTTTTATTATTTATTAATATCATTTGAGCTCTTCAACAATTTTGTTTCAACATGAGATCTTCTCTGCAAAAAAGACTTCTGAGACATCAAAATTTAATCTGGGCTATGAAAAAGCCACTTTTCTGATATGAGCTCAGATATGGATTCCCAAGGGTTTTTTGTGCTAAGAGGCCACAGCAGGGACAGCAGTCAATGGTGGTGATTTCACCTTTTCCACTCTCACTTTTACCTAACAAAATTCTTTGCCTTGAAAGCTTTACTAAACCATTCATTTTACCCAAAGATAAAATGTTAGAGGAATAGTCTTTCTTTGGTGCCTCCTTTCCTGAGCCATTCCATATTTCAGCATTATTTTGTGTCTTCCGTTGTATCTTTTCCTTAGCAGATTTGCAAATGATGTGTTTCTTTTTCCCTTTCCCAGAAGCACATTTTGAGTTATCTGAAATTGTCTGAGGAGCTAAGTCTGTTTTTTAGCCCTGTATAAGTTATCTGTGTTTGTGTACTTTGCAGAGCTCACTGTATTAGAACTCTGAGCACTGTGATAGCTTAATTTAAGCAAGTGCTCCCATAATGAGAAGCCATTCCTAGAACCCGAAGAATGTGACTGGCTTATACTTTGAGGCCAACATCTCCGGCTCCGGATCCACTCAATTTCTCTCAGAAGGCTGCAAAAGATGAAAAGTTGTCAAGAGGTCATATATATATATATATATAACATGAATAACCAGAAGCATATTTCTGTTTGAAACATGAAACAGAAACTCACTGCAGGATTCCATGGATTGATGAATGAGAAGATCCCAGGTGAATCACCCTTAAATCAAGTGATCTGTACAAGTAGTCTACTGCCTCAATCATGACGTGATGACAAGAGTCAGTTGCCAATAACTGACCTGCTAGATATTTGAAAATAAGAATATTAGACTTTTTATTACTCATGAATTCAGACATTTAAAAGAGAAGAATAAGAAACATTTATAAAAGGTGGCATTGGAAGATGACTTATTTGTAATATTCAGCCAAAAAATATTTAACTGAGTCTAATCATAAAGAAACAATCAGGCTGTGGACGGTGGCTCATGCCTGTAATCCCAGCACTTTGGAAGGCTGAGGCAGGTAGATTACTTGAGCCCAGGAGTTTAAGACCAACCTGGGCAACATGGCAAACCCCCATCTCTACAAAAAAATACAAAAAATAGCTGGGCGTGGTGGCGCATGCCTATAGTCTTAGCTATTTAGGAGACTGAGGTGGGAGGATTGCTTGAAACCAGGAGGCAGAAGTTGCAGTGAGCTGAGACTGCACCACTGCACTCCAGCCTGGGTGACAGACTGAGACCCCGTCTCAAAAAAATAGAAAGAATCAGACAGATACAAATTGAAGGACATTGGGATAGGGATGGGAGGGTGAAACCTGACTTCAACTCTTCAAAATGTCAATGTCATAAAGACAAAACAAATGTACTTAATTCTAGACTAAAAGAGACAAATTCCAATACAAGATCCTCAATAGGATTCTGGATCTAAAAGTTAACAGCTATAGAGAACATTACTAGATACCTGAGGAAATTTGAATATGGACTATAATTAGATAATAGTCTTAGGTAATAAATTTCCTGCATTTGATTATTGTGGCTGTATAATCAGTGAGTACAAGGAGAACGTCCTTGTACTCCAAAGACATATGCTGAGGTACAGTATTTAGATATAAAAATGTCATGTTTGCAACTAACTTTCAAATGATTCAGAAAAAAATGTATGTATGTATGTGTCTTTTGCTTGCACATGAAAGAGAGAACAGAAACGTGGTAAAATGTTAACAATTGGTAGCCAGGTGCAGTGGGTGGCTCATGCCTGTAATCCCAGCACCCTGGGAGGCTGAGGAGGTAGAATTGCTTGAGCTCGGGAGTTTGAGACCAGCCTGGGCAACATAGTGAGACCCCGTCTCTATAAAAAATAATAATAACAAGTATTTAAAATTTGATGAAAATAGGTGAAGGTTATATGGTCATCCACTATACTATTCTTGAAATTTCTCTGTAGGTTTGAAATTTTTCAAAATAAAAAAATCGAGAAAAATCATTTCCAACTGCCACAGTCAATAACTGAATTCTCCGCCGAGCACAGCAGCTCACGCCTGTAATCCCAGCACTTTGGGAAGCAGAGGCAGGCAGAGCACTTGAGGTCAGGGGTTCGAGACCAGCCTGGCCAACATGGCAAAACCCCATCTCTACTAAAAACACAAAAATTAGCCACGTGTGGTGGCATGCACCTGTAATCCCAGCTACTCAGGAGGCTAAGGCAGAAGAATCGCTTGAATCCAGGAGGCGGAGGTTGCAGTGAGCTAAGATCATGCCACTGCACTCAAGCCTGGGCAACAGAGTGAGACTCCATCTCAAAAATAATAATAATTCAATTCTCTAAAATTTGTTAAAATAAAAACAATCCATTTTACAATCTAACTTGCAGATGGTACTTATTTACTCATTTTACCCATTTACAAGACTGCTTTTAAGGGGCTGAACTTATACCATTGCTTATAAACATAACGTAAGGCTGGTATGTGTAAGGCACTGACCTAGAAATGTGACAGAGACTGCTCCCTATGTAAAGGCTAAAAACACTGACAGATAACCCAGTGTTCCTGTGTTAACAACAATAACAGCAAATGTATATAATTACCATCTGTCAAGACTATGTAATCTTATAAGGTATAAACTATCATCACCTGTCCGCCTGGTTCAAAAACGAAAAGGTATCAAACTATAAAGTGAAAAGTGTCTTTCCCTTCTCTATCCCCATCTGTGCAGTCTTCTAAAATGGAACCACTGACGTTAGTTTCGAATGTGTCCTTCCAGATAATTTTTAGTTCATGTTTCATTTTACTTGTCTTTTAAAGATGAGCGTGCTGAAAGAGGTTAAAGAACTTGTTCTAGTTCATGGAAGAACAGTCCTGAGTCGGCCTCATCCCCAAGTCCACGCCCTGCACTGCTACACTAGGCTGCCTCTTCCCCATTCTGGATTGTGCTTCTGAATATCAGCTGTGGCTTCTGCTTGTAGAGGTGTTCTCTCTCTGTGGCTGTGCTTCATGGATCACACCCTGTGTCACATTTCCTGCAGCTTTCTCTGGAAATCCCATAGGGAATTTCAGCTGCTGTCTCTGCTTAGCGATCTGTGACTATGTTTCTTCTTTTTGAATTATTTTCATGACTCCCTGTGATGTTCCCAGGTGCCTCAATCTGGCTCAGCAGAAGACACTAGTGAATTATCCTGTTGTTGACGACCAAGTTGCATTGGCCTTAAAAGGAAAAGTAGAGAAAAATAGAAACTGGATGTGTCATGTGGTGGCAAACACAGAACCCATTCTCAGAGAGTCTCTAGGCACTGATAACTAGATTCACAGGTGTGACTGACTCTGTTCATTCTGCCCAAGGCCCCTGAAGAGAATCTGACTTGCTGTGGGATTGAGATTTTCACTGTGGACAAGTTTCTGGTGCCCTTTGCATACACCCCTTCATACCCACCTCCCTCTTGGCCACACACAATTCCTCAGGCCCCTTTTCCAGGTGACTCATTCTAGACCTGACCTACAGCTTTGACCTCAGAGCTTTCTTGGATGCAATCTGACTCCAGCAGCAAGCCAGCCAGGAAAGGACATTCTTGCCTTATCCCCACCGCCAGTTTACCCCTTTTTCTTGGAGCTGGTACCAGTTGAATCAACGTGGTCAGTTCTCCCAACCCAGGGAAGAGGAAAAAACAGAATGGGTGAATTTAAATTGGAGAGATGTCACTGAACCTCTTCCCACTCAAACCTTTGCCCTGGATGCGGAGGGAACCTAACATTTAATTTTGTACTCTATTGGATGTTTGGCATATATTATCTCATTAAATCTTCACAATTTACCCTATAGGTAGGCTATATTATAACCTCTTGATTGCTAAGAAAATTGAGACTCAGAGAAGTTATGTCCACAAGTCCAGAAGACAGCAGAACTGGGGTTCCAACTTAGGTCCTTAGGATCCAGGGCCATAACTTCTATTCTTCCTGTTTTCTTGGTTCCAGGAAAGATTTCTCCATAAAAGTATAGCTAGAAGGGAAGCCTCAGTTACCTTTTCTATGTTGTACTTCTAGACGGAGCCACATCCATTTTATTTCCAGTGGAGTATGAATTGAGAGTGGGGATTGAAGGAAGGTCCCAAGAACACTCTGAGAAGTCTGTTCTCAGATTTTAAGTAGTAAGTTTTCCTAGTCTAGCCACTTGATTTTCAGTGCTTAACATTAAAAAGATGGTGGAATATTTATTATTCCCTTAGAAAAACAAAACAAGATATTTCATCCAAAGATAGTCCTCTGTCCTATTAAGCACTCTTCTAAAGCACAGTTTTTCCTAATTTTTATTCTACTGAAATTAAAATTAAGTCCTGTTCCTCCTCTTGCTTCATGTAATATTTGCTGTAACCTAACAGGTGGATTTTTGCAATGCCAGTCCAGTGTGAGAGATGTTGACTTTCTCCTGGGCCCAAGGCAACAGCCCAGGCAATTGTCTCCAGGTGACAGTGAAATCACTCCAGTGTTGACAGAGGTCTCAGGAAGTTTCCCTGAATGAGTAACTCAGTGGATGAACCACCCCCGGGGACAGGCAGTTCATGATGGGGCAGCATCCACTGAGTTACTCTGTGCTGGGAGTGAATGGGCTTAAGAAGTGAGGACAATCACACCCATAGTCTCTGTCTAGATTCTAGAAGATGAGCTGCAATTGTAAAGAGGAAGGAGAGCTTGGCAGTATCTAAAGGATCTTTATTGAAAGTTTAATTTTGTTTGATAATTATGCTGTGTCTAAAGTTTCTTTGTCAGAAATCTTTAAGTTTGAGAAACTAAGTATGTTCGTTCATTCTTTTTTTTTCTAACTATGAACTTAACCTAGAAGTGTTTGCTTATTCTTTCCATAAACATGTGTATCTACAAACAGGTTAGGGAGAAAGTTGTATATTATTGTACCAAAAAAAGTAAAAGGATGCAATTGGATGTCTCCATGGACCCTCAATTTCTGCTCCAAAGAAAATAATAAAAGAGGTTAAGGGGGCCTCTTAAGTAGTGCCCTCTGTTGTCTTCCCCTGGTTCTGTATGAATTCACTTCACCAATTGAAGGGGATGGGCCTGTGCAGAAGCCCCATGTTTAAGCAGAAGGAACGGATTGTGCTCTCTTGTCTCTCGAGATGGGGTCTTGCTCTGTCGCCAGGCTGGAGTGCAGTGGCACGATCTTGGTTTACTGCAACCGCCTCCCAGGTTCAAGCAATTCTCCTGCCTCAGCCTCCCAAGTAGCCAGGATTACAGGCACCCACCACCACACCCAGCTAATTTCTGTATTTTTAGTAGAGATGGGGTTTCACCATGTTGGCCAGGATGATCTCAATCTCTTTACCTTGTGATCCACCCACCTCGGCCTCCCAAAGTGCTGGGATTACAGGCGTGAGCCACCGCGCCCAGCCAGATTGTTCTCTCTCAAACAGGCTTCTGTCTCTACCACCAAAATGTAACATCCCCTGTGACCTCTGTGTTGTTAAACACAGCTCTCAATCTGGTGTTCAGTTCTCAACACTCTCTGCTCTTGGCTTCAATGATTTTACTGCTCCTCGGCCTGCCTCTGGAGCCATTCTTCATCTTTTACTACAGCCCTTTCCTCTTCTCACCCGTTAAATACTGGCATTCTTCCAAGTTCTATTTCTTGCCATTGTTTTGTCTTAACATTCTTCTTGCTTCTTTCAACCATTCTACTGAGTTGACCCAGCAAGTATACACTAAGGACTCCCAAATGTTTTCTCTGGCTCAGTCTTCAAGCTCTTAAGCACCACACTCATATGTCCTATTTCCCACTGAATGTCTCAACATGGATAGGAAATTCAAACTCAACATGCCCCAGATTAGCTCACTGTGGCTCCCACCCCACCCTACCAAACTTTTGTAATGCCAATAGCATCATGCTCCCAGGTGCACTGACCTGTGATATAGTTGTAAACTGGGAAATGCTTTTGGCTTTCTCTCACCTCCCACATCCAATCAAGCACTGAGCTTGTTGGATTTACCTATTAACCTCAAATCTGACACTTTCTCTCCATTTCTACCATCCCCTTTTAGTTTACCAACTCCATGCTCCATTCTGTCACAAGATTGTTATATCCTAAACACAAACTTACTCATGCCCCAAATGCTGGAAATCCTACAGCAGCTTCCCTGCCAAGCCCTTGAGCATGGTAAACCTTGCTATTCCTCCAGCATCACTCCCCAACTCTCCCCATTCCAGAGTTTCAAACCACCCAAGCTCTCCCTTCCTGGACATTGCTCATGCTGATTCTTGTTACCTAAAATGCTCCCTGTGCACTTCTTCACCAGGCATCTGTCAAAACTCACAGCCCAACCCACTGTCTCTGGAAAGTCTTCCTTCTTGCCTCTTTTCTGTGCTTCCCTGTGCCCTCTCCAATGTCATTTTTTTTTTTTTTTTGAGATGGAGTTTAGCTCTTGTTGCCCAGTCTGGAGTCCAATGGCACAATCTCAGCTCACCACAACCTGCACCTCCCAGGTTCAAGCGATTCACCTGCCTCAGCCTCCCGAGTAGCTGTTATTACAGGCACGTGCCACCACACCTGGCTAATTTTGTATTTTTAGTAGAGCTAGGTTTCCCCATGTGGGTCAGGCTGGTCTCGAGCTCCTGACCTCAAGTGATCCACCCACCTCAGCCTCCCAAAGTGCTGGGATTATAGGCGTGAGCCACGGCACCTGGCACTCTCCAATGTCTTTCACAGTACATAACACATTGCATTGCACTTCTCTTCATGTACTTGTCACCCCAGTGAGACCACAAACTCCTAGAGTTCACAAACAGCAGGAATGGCTTAGGACTTGGGGTCAGAGAAATGGATGCCAAGTCTTAAGTCTACTTACTGGCTATGCCTAGTCTTTGTGAGTTTTGATGATTACAATATCATCCAAAGGATTCTCTGATGAAAGGCACTGGGGCAAGTCATGTGATATATCTGCTATTCCCTTAGTTCAGGGACATCTAGAGTCCTTTCCAGGTTTAAAAGTTTTCTAAGTTTATGAGGCCTACTTGACATTTTTTTTTTCAGCCAATAGGGTTTACAAATGTATAAACTATTAAAAATGATTAAGCCTACACGAATAAAAAGTAAGCTCTGTTAACACACATAAACTGGCTTGCTGGATTAACCATGGCTCTCCATTTTTTCTACAAAACATACTTCCTGGCTGGGCACAGTGGCTCATGCCTGTAATCCCAGCACTTTGGGAGGCTGAGGCGGGCAGATCACAAGGTCAGGAGATCAAGGCCATCCTGGCTAGCTTATACAGTGAAACCCCGTCTCTACTAAAAATACAAAAAATTAGCCAGGCATGATGGCACGTGCCTGTAGTCCCATCTACTCAGGAGGCTGAGGCAGGAGAATCACTTGAATCCAGAAGGCAAAGGTTGCAGTGAGCTGAGATCATACCACTGCACTCCAGCCTGGGCAACAGAGTGAGACTCCGTCT